>NC_142092.1:3678846-3985000 GCF_054644295.1 Miniopterus natalensis
ATTTTTGCATGTACCTGTCCAATTTTTCCAGCACCATTTACTGAAAAGGCTGTCTTTACTCCATTGTATGCTCTTGCCTTTGTCAAATATTAATTGACCGTAATGGCGTGGGTCGATTTCTGGGGTCTCTGCTCTGTTCCATTGATCCATATGCCTCTTCCTGTGCCAGTAGCACGGTGCTGATTACAATGGATTTTGTAGTCTAGTTGTGACCCCTCCAACTTTGTTCTTTCTCAAGATTGCTGCGGCTATTGGGGGACTTTCTTAGTTCCATATAAATTTTTGGATTGTTATTTGTTCTAGATCTGTGACATATGCCATTGGTATTTTAATAGGGATTGCGTTGAATCTATAAATTCCTTTTGGTAGTATGGACATTTTAATGATGTTAATTCTAATCCACATACACAGTATATGCTTCCCCTTCTTTGTATCTTCATTTCTTTTTTTTTACTTTATCTTTACTGTTGAAAGTGTTACAAATGTCCCCCCTTTTTTTCCCCACTGATCTCTTCACCACACTTGTTTGTGTCCGTGGGTTATGCATATATACATATAAGTTCTTTGGTTAATCTCTTCCAAGCTACCCACCCCCGCCTTCCCTCTGAGGCCCCTCAGTCTATTCCATGCTTCTATGTCTCTGGATCTATTTTGTTCATCAGTTTATTTTGTTCATTAGATTCCACATATGAGTCAGATCATGTGGTACTTGTCTTTCTCTGCCTGGCTTATTTCGCTCAGCATAATACTCTCCAGATCCCTCCATGCTGTCTCAAAGAGTAAGGGATCCTTCTTTTTTACAGCTGCATAGTATTCCATGGTGTAAATGTCCCACAGCTTTTCTATCCACTCATCTACTGAGGGACACTTGGGCTGTATCCAGATCTTAGTTACTGCAAATTATGCTGCTATGAACATAGCGGTACATGTTTTTTCTGACTGGTGTCCCAGGGTTCTTAGGATATATTCCTAGAAGTGGGACCACTGGATGAAATGGCAGTTCCATAGTTAATTTTTTGAGGAATCTCCACACTGCTTTCCACACCCATCTGCACACCCACCAGCAGTGTACCAGGATTCCCCTATCTCCACTCACACCAGCACTTGTTGTATATTGATTTGTTGATGGCAACCAAGATTCTGCAAATATCCCAAAATGGCACGCACTGCAAACTTGCAAGCGAGAAGCGCCCAGCCAGCGGCGGTGGTGGCAGCAGTGGGCCCACAGCACCATCAGCTAGTCCCCACAGACAGACACTCGCACACTTCTACACATGCTCTTTCACACACACTCACCCTCACACGCGTCCCACCTCCACCTTCTCGTTGAGCCGCCCAGTCCTCTTTAAGATTCTGATTAGTTTGGATCATTCCACTCTTGAGGCCGTAGAAATAATGTGGATAAAACTTGCTTGTATAAAGGCCTCTCTTGGTCGCACAGTCTGAGCGTGTGGAGAGCTTCTGATTATTTTCCTTTCAAACGCCCACTTGGTTGCATCCTCTCCAGGAAGTGAACACTGTGGTGGAAATTCAGTGCTGCATGTTCAGAAACGGGGTTTTCCAGGCAAAGCACGCTCCTCCTTTGTCCTGGAAAAGGCACCCTCATTGCACTATACTCCTGGTCCATCCCCAATTATGCTGCCACTTCATACCTACTTATCTCCACAAATGCTTCAAAGGACCTTCCACAACCTTCTACTTTTGCCCAGCTGCATTCCAAGTCCCTGCTTGGCTACTGCTGCCTCCGTGGGGCACCCTGCTCACCCCTGAACTACCACCGCTCCCATCCCTTAGAGTACACACTTTGACCAGACAGCACGATGGTTTCTCTACAAGCCTGCCTCTCCAAGGACCATGCACTCAGGCTCAGTCTTGGCTGCATTGAGTATTTAGAATGTGAAAAGTACTTGGGAAAAACCTCTACAGAGATACAAAGAAAGAAGCTACATCTGCCCTCCAAATAAACCGAACATTTCACATGACATTTTGAAAGGTTATAGAAATTGTATGGTTTTCCAATTATCCTAATATCCCAATAATTTTATTTTTTTATAGGATTAAGTCGGTTGGTTACCTTAGAACTGGAAGGAAACAATCTCAGTGAGACCAATGTCAATCCTTTAGCTTTCAAACCTTTGAAGAGCCTATCCTACCTGCGTCTGGGACAAAATAAATTTAAAATTATACCACAGGGTCTTCCTGCTTCTATTGAGGTACCAATATCTTTTTTCTAATGTTTTATATTTTAAATAAAGTATGCTACAAAAAAACCCCAAACAATATATTTAAGAGATTATTGTGATGCATATTAAACTTGTTAGTTTTAATGCTGTATATAGAACTTACTATAATTTGAACAGTTTTCTCTTCAAATTACATAAAATTATGAATCAAAGTTATAATTATGAGTAAAGACCCTTAAAAAAAGTAATAAACGGTCATGCTGACAGCTCCTCAGGAGAGACTAGGAAAATGAACTAAAAATTTAAAAACTACAACTTGCAAAAAGTACCCTGACTTGCAAGATAGTTTTAACTGTCCCAAACAGGAACTGTGACAGTCATCCCAGTCTGCTCCGCCCAGAATCCCACATAAACTAGCAGTGGCCGTGCATGGATGGATGCAATCTACAGAGAAGGCTGACGACTGTGCTGGCAGCCCCCCAACTTACCAGTTGTGACCAGCTCCCACCAAGGGCCCAAATGTCGTCCTGTTTCTACCCTCTGGAGATGCCCCTACTGTTGATGTGTGTGACCTCCTTTGCTGCAGCAAGGAACACGCTTAACTAAGGGGGACTCTTGGTGGCCTTTGCTACTGAGTGCACACCCCAACTTCCTGCACTAAGGACACGGAGGTCTCGCAGACCCCGCTGACACCCAGGCCACCTCCTCTGAGTTCCATTTCTACCATGTGCACGATCACCCAGCAAGAAGGACGAAGTTTCTCACAGCCAAGAGGGGGCCATTGGTCACCTGATGCTGCTGCCACAGCCACCACCTTCCTCTTTCTCCTATTTGCAGATTAAGATTTAACATCAGAATGTATCAAAATAGTAAAGACCAAGGTGCCAGTACCTGGCTTGACATCACAACCACTTGGATTCTAAAGAAATAGACTCCTGGACTTATTCCAGATGTGTTAACTGAGGTCCTTTGTATGGTGGAGTCAGCAATTTGTAACATCTTTAAAAATTAAAAATTTCCATACATACTGATGCACACAGTAAAGCGCGCACGCACCCAGGCGTGTGCGCACACACCGGACCCTCCTCTCTGGTTCTCTTTCCAGAGGGCCTCCCCCACTCCCACGGGGGCGCTGCCCACCCCGGCGCTGTGCTCTGATTCCATCCGGGGCACAGCCCCAGAGTCGCACAGTTCAATGTACGGATGACTGTGCTTTGACTGGGGTACATTTCACACTTTCAACAGCTCACAAGTGACTGTGCTTTACAAAGTTTGGGAACCACTGATCTAGTTTACCCCAAAATACATATGAAGGCAAAAGCAAAAGGCTAAAAATCTCTTTACCTATTTCTAATAAATACCAAAATTAAGTGACAAAGGGGGAAATTACTACAAAAGTTATAGTGAAGATACATACCTATTCTACTTCTGAACTCCAACAAGATCCCTGTTGAGTGAAAAACTCTCTCTGATGCCAAGTGAATGAACTTGAAGACAGCTAGCTGCTGAACACTTACTTCAAGTTCTAGTAAACTTCACCCTGACATTAAATGAAAGTTCTTAATTAACTTCTAACGAAATTAATTTCAATACAAAATCAAGTACAAAAACACGAACCTAAAAATATTACAGACAGCATGAACTGGTGGGGCCAAGCCAGGACGAGCTCTCTTCACACATCACTGTGCAACCCAGGGATGGCTCTGCATGTCTCTAGGCCTGATTCACTACACTGCTAAATGGGGACTGTAATTCCTACCTTTTTCCTAGGGTTTTGAAGTCAAATGAAATAATTTATATGAATGAATTTTGTAAACTAGGAAAGCTTTATCCAGTTATTATGGCATACTGTATGTATACTGCAACATTTTATGTGAAAAATAACTAAATAAAATGACAGACAATACATTTTTTTCTAATTAGAAAATTTGACAACTTAAAGAATGAACTCACTTGGAGGAGCAGTAAAACTCTCTAGATAATACTACAAAGAATAGTTTACAATACTGTTTTTAAAAATTTATTGTTGAAAGTATTACAAATGTCTACAATACCATTTTAATATCTGTAAAACTGAATGTATTTTATCAACAAGAAAAAAAATGTCTTTTCTTAATTATAGGAATTATACCTAGAAAATAACCAAATTGAAGAGATAACTGAAATTTGTTTCAATCATACCAGAAATATCAATGTCATTGTACTATGTTACAATAAAATTGAAGAAAATAGGATTGCACCTTTAGCCTGGATAAACCAAGAGTAAGTATATGCTATAACTAGACTTGTTCAATTTCCTCCCTTTACCATTACTGAAGAGGGGTGAACATGGGTGGAGACATGAAGGAGGTGAGAGCATCCTTTCTTAGTGAACCTCCCCCTTCCCTAGAACCTAGCCTCTTTCATGGAACTCAAACCACTGATGATATGGCTGGTGTTAGGGTGACCCCAGGCACTACTGCTGTGGGCACCTTACCACAGGCAGGTGCTGCGCCAGCCACCACTGAGCCTGAGCAGGGACACGGGTCTGACCACCACGACACCTTCACTCTGTGGGTCTCACAGGGCAGTCATGAAGTTTAAGTGAGTTAATCCCTTGCACAGAGTGAAGAAGAAACCTGCCCCCCCCCCCCCACCTTCGGTGAAAGCACCAGGCTTCACTGTCCTACGCCACACTGTCTTCAGTCCTCCAAAGGATTTCCCTCCCTCAAGTCTTACAAAATAGCCTGGGGGCTGCCTGGCCTGATGGCCTGGGCTAACAGCAGACCCCATCTTCCTGGAGATAAATTTGTGGCCCCAGGCTGCAGCCCTCATTGAAGGGGCCAGTGTGGAGGCCTTGCTGGTGAGGAGCGGAGAATGAGCCATGTGGGAAAGCCGGGTTGAACCCTGTTAGCAGGTTGAACACGTGGCAAGGGAACAAGGGATCTGACTAGCACAGCCCAGGAAAGGTTTCTTTCAGAAGCAGGATGGAACAAGATGGAAGAGGAGTGGGGGCTCCCTGGGTTCGGCAGTATGCCATGGTGGAAGGGGAGTGAGTCTTCCTCAGGAGCAGTCTTGGCAGGTGAGGCTCCTGAAACCGCCGGGTAGCTCATATTTCCTGATCTTGTGGCCAGTGAGCTACCTTTTCTAGATCCCTTAGTCTCTCTCGTGTCCCAGGTGCCAGGCAATCGGATCAAATGAGGAAGGAGAATACAAAATTCCCACAACACGGCCACTCCTCTGCTGGGGCCCCTTGAGGGTTAGGGACGAAGTCTGATGTTGGCCAGATTCCTGGATCTCATTTCTGATTCAAGTTTGACCTTAGGCACATTTGAGGACCTCTTTGAGCCTCACCATTACCCCTCTGAACGCTGATGCTCCTCTCTGACAGAACACAAGCAGCTGTGTGGTGCCCAGGTAAGAGCACACATACTGAAGCCAGGCCACCACACTGACACTGCCACACCGGGCAGTGTACTGCACACGAGTGCTGGCAGGAAAATCACCAAGCATCTGACTGGCCCTGTCATAACCTCAAGTTCACAGTCACTGCCCTGATGGTCCCCCTTGTTTACTCTTTCCTTCGCTGCAGAAACCTAGAATCCATCGACCTTTCCTACAACCAGCTCTACCAGGTCCCCTCCTACCTCCCCAAGTCGCTGCTGCACCTCGTGCTCCTGGGGAACAGGATTGAGCGCATCCCTGGCTACGTGTTTGGCCACATGGAGCCGGGCCTGGAATACTTGTACCTATCATTCAACAAACTCTCTGATGACGGCGTGGACCGAGTCTCCTTCTATGGGGCATACCACTCTCTAAGAGAGCTGTTTCTGGATCACAATGACCTACAATCTATACCACCAGGGGTGCAAGAAATGAAAGTATTACATTTTCTGAGGTTGAACAACAACAAGATACGGTAAATTTTGGCTTTTTCAAGTATCCATTTATATTGTTGCAACTGACAAAATATATGATTAAACTACCATGACATGATGTCTGAAATTTATTTTAAGGAAAAAAGGGATGAGTGGTAAATGTTAATAACTGTTGAAGCTAGAAGATAATAGGTACATAAGAATTCATTATATTTTTTCTAACTTTGTATGTCTGCAAGCTTCCATAGTAAAATTTTTCAAAAGTAGGGTATTATATAATACTTAGAACCTTAACAACAGGGTGAAATAAAGCATCAGGCATTATATTATGGTGCTGTTCCCACCCTCACGTATAATTATAAACACATTAACCTGCAGAACACAAAATCTAAACATGCTAAAATTAAAATCGCCTCTATCTAGATTCTTCTGAAGGCAAAATTTTAAATAAACTTATAGTGATTCAGCTTCCCTCACTTCTACAGACACACTCCTGCCCAGAAAGCAGGAGCGTCTCATATGTCAGGTCATTACATTGTACACCTTAAAATGATACAATATTACATGTCAATTACATCGTTATAAAACTGGAAAATTTACATATATGTATATGCATTACATATGAATAAAAAGACTATAAAATATGTTAAAATGTTAATAGTGGCTATCTCTGGGGAAAATTAATTGGTGATTATGTGTTTCTGCTTTCTTATTTTGTTTTTGTCTTTCTATCTCTGTCTGGAGAATCAACATGAACTTACGGTTTTACACATTCAGAATGTTTCAATAAATTGTAATTATTTCTCTTAAACTGTACTGTCTTTGGCCAACGGCAGCCCTTCAAGCTGGCTGCTATGCCCTGGAGAGGCCTCCACTAGTCCCGGGCAGCTCACCCCCGCTTCCTGCTGTGCACCCACGCCAGGTTTCTTCAAGAGCCCAGCGCCTCTCATAAGGGAATAGTATTCAGAGGACCCAATACGCACACCACGCATGTTCTTCCCAAAAGTGTTGTTACTGTTTGAGGAATTTAAGTGCACTGTCAGAAACACGCACTTTGTAAAGAAAGAGTTCATACCGACAGTCCCAATTCAAATTTAACATTATGAAGAGTATTCCTATTGTTTTAAACTTGTTTATCTTACACTGAAAAATCCAGGTTCCCAACAATATTTACTTACATTTTTGTATCACAATATATAAACAATAGTTTGAAAGTCATCATACCATTATTATGACTAACAACAAAAAAGTTTATGATGTTTTGGCAGTTCTCTTTGTCTTTAGAGTACGTTCCACAAAGGATGTATACCTGAAATAGTCATTTTATCTGTAACAATATGTCAACAACTTAATACATACTCAGAAAAGGTCTTTATTTTTTGTTTTTAAATTGTTCTTTTCTATTTGATTAATATTATTTTTACTGTTAAACATTTATATGATTCCAAAGTCAAAACTGTTTAACAGTGTATATTAAAAGAAGCCTTTCTCCTATGTCTGTCCCTTACACTGTAATCCGTCCTTCCCCATAGGTTAAATTTTTTAATTAATTTCTAGTTTATGCTTCCAGTATTTCTTTTACCAAGTATAAGCATACATACGTACATACTGATAATTCCCCATCCTCTCCCGTAATTACTATACGTGTACTACAAAGAGGATTCTTCTTTCCCCTCTCTACAGAGTGTGTTCAGTTTCACCCTTTACTTTTTAAAATTACCAATATATCATGGGTATCATTCCATATCAGTATATAAAGAATTTCTTCTTACAACTGAATAGTATTGCACTTTTCAGATGTAATTCAACCCGTTCCTTATTGATAGGAATTTTACTGTTTCCATTCTTTTACTACTACAAATGTCACAATGCATAACTTTGTTCAATTGTTTTGTATTTTTCCAGTCTAACTTTGGTACAGATTCCTAAAAGTGGGATTGCTGGGTGATAAAATGCACCTGTAGTTTTGCTAGATAATGTAAATCCTTTGGATGGGGCTCTACCTATAGTGAATTCCTTTCAATGGTATCTGGTTCTTTACAGCCTTATTGTCAGAACATGTTGATGAGCTTTTGGACGTTTTTTGTAGCAAATCTGGTGAGGGTGGTATACCAGTATACTTTCAATTTACATTTCTCTTGTCATGAACGAAACTGGGCATCTTTTCATGTTTACACATCATTTCATTTGTTCTTTTGTGAACTAGTTACCTTACGCTTTTTTTTCTCTTCCTTCCTTCCCAATTTTTAGGCCTTTGTATATGAGCCCTTAATCTGTGATAAAAGTTGCAAAGATCTTCATCTACTTCGCCACTGTCTTTAGTGCATTCTCTAAAACACCCAGGAGCCAACTTACTAGAAGCTCTTTCAGGGCTTCTAGTTTAAGTCACAAGTAGGAAGACCACCCCTGCTCCCAGGGTATGGCCGTGCTTTCTGTATTCTACTACATAGTTGTCTTCATCTATTCACATTTAGATCTTTGATGTATTTTAAACTTTTTCTGGTATATAATATAAAAAGGATCTACTTTTATTTAACAACAAAATAATTTTTTAAAATAAATATAAAAATTTCTCCTAAATTACCAAGGCAGAATGTTACGTGGGCCATTTTGACTGTCGTGTCTGTTTCCTTAGGAATATTCTCCCAGAACAAATCTGCAATGCTGAAGAAGAGGATGACTCAGCACTGGAACATCTTCATCTTGAAAACAATTACATCAAAACAAGAGAAGTATCACCCTACGCATTTTCATGCATAAGATCATACTCAAGCGTTGTTCTTAAACCACAGAATATCACATAATTCCACATTTATAACTGTATAAATACAATTATAAACTGTATTTATATATTTGTTGTAGTAGCATTTATCATGAATAAGAGAGACATCATGCCATGTTACATTCAGTAGCATTATGCTAGTCCACCTGATTCACTGATCCAGAGATGAGTAACCAAAAATATATCTAGAAGGTTTAGTTTCCTAGCACATTTAGCAAAGGTTTCAGTTTCACACTCTAGAAAGAAGCCATCTCACTGCACAGTTTTTCTCATGGGAATAGCATGCCATGCACTGCTGAGCTAGACTGGGAGGATCTGGAACAAAACAAGCATGTCCTTTACAACCAACCTGTGAATACTGCTATTAGCTGGGGACATCTGAAGTCCATTTACAATTATGTATGCTATGGTACAAGACCAAGAAGTGAACGGCAGGAAAAAACTACAGGTGGAATTTATGAATAAGTGTTCTGTTTATTATTCTAAAGTTAAAACAGTAATATATTAACTTTCTTTAAGACCCTATGCAACAATTATTGGTATAAATACACTTAATTATTGAGTTAGCTTTAGTTCCTTCTATTAATTACATGCGTGAAATTAAAACACTACTGTAATGTAATTCCCTGGTGTTGAGAATTGTACTATGGTACTGATGTGATTATTAATATCAGGGGAAGCTGGGATAAGGATACACATGAATTCCATACTGTTTTGAAAGTTTTCTGTAAATCTAAAAAGTGTAACAGTATATTAAGATCACCCTTGTTATTCTTTATTCAAGATCAAAAGATTTTATGGAAAGCAGTGGAGTTTGCTTAAAACATAGTTAATTATCCTTGACTACACCCTTACAAATGTAAACCTGACTCATGAGTTTTTGAAAATTTTTGCTTTACCAGTCATTTTTAGAACCTATCTTCTTTCCCCTAATTTTCCTCAAGTGTATGTACCCTTTTACTCAGTTCAAAAAAAAGGTATTAATATTCACTATATACTGGACACTATCAAAAGCATAATTAAAATTTTCACTATGCAATGATCTTTTATCTTTATTGCTAAAATAATTTATGATAGGCACATATAGAAAGAGTGTTGACTTCTCTTGTTACTATCAGTTTTGTGTCTTGAAAAACACCCAACTAGGAACTTGGCACCCTTTGAAGGTTACGCTAATCTTCAACTGCAATTATTTAATCTCTCAATAGTTCTCTCCCCACCCTCGGAACCTTCCAGGCCACTTCACAGGGCGGTTAGGAGCACCGCAGAGTGAAAAGCATCTGGGAAATGTGATTTGCATGTGTGTTCTCATTATTACTAACTTCTCGTATAAAATTGAGAGCAACCAGCATATTCAACCAAAGTTGATGATTACAGATAAAACTATTTCAAAAAGCACTAAAGACACTTATATGCTGGAATCATAAGGAAATAATTACACCAGAAATCAGGTACCTGAGGGCCTACCTTGGTCATCCTGGGCAACGGGAGAAAGTTCAATTTACCCATTTGAGCTTATTCTTTCTAAGCCCTTCTCTCTAAGCCCTTCTCTCTTAATAGCTAGGATTTTGAGATTGCAATACAAGAAAGAATAACAATGTGATAAAGAATGTTACAGTTAACGGTCAAGGCTTATACTAGGTGGCTAAAAACAGAAAAAGAACCTTACAGAACAAAAAGTTAAGATTTATAACTAGTTTCAGAATGCAGGAGCATTAACTAATTTAAATTGGCCAAGTTAAACGTCAGAGACAGGTAAAAATAAAAGGATATGGTTACCATTAATTTAACAAGAAACCTTGTGCAGTGCTTCTTGCTGTGTGAATATAAATGCACAGACCTGAATGGTTTAAGACAGCGATTTTGAACAGTTGTACGTCAAGAATTTAAAAACATGCGATATCTGACTAGTCAGGGGCACTGACCTCTTTGCCCTTAGATTGTCAAAAAATGACAACAGCCAACACAACAATAGCCATCCAGTGTGAATGAATCAAAATTATACCTTTTTTTTTTGTCAGACTGACAAGAAAACATGTATTTTTTTGGTGTGCTGCAGGACTTTAGTAATTACTTTATGTGTGCCTCAAGATGAAAAAGGCAATCTAAGCAATAAACAATCAGTGTTAGAGGGGATTCAAACTGAGTAAGGGGAGCAAACAGACTGAGCGCCCTGGGACAGCATAGACGGACGCTGAACCATTCCTGCACTCCTGTTTCATTCTGACTTCAATCAGCTGTGTCCCAGAGGCTGTTTTAGAAAGAAACAGTAACAAATACATTAGATGAGGTCTCTGGTTTGGGAGCATACCATGTGGTAGGGGCAGTAAGTAGGAAATCAAATAGACAATCAAACCAATAGGCAGGTAAACAGGTTAGCGAAGCAATGAAGTATGTTGGGGTCCTATGCCCCTCTTCCTGTGGGTAATCCCCAGGCCCCAAGTCTCAAGAGTGTCCAAGCCTCACAAAACCCAGGAAGGCCCAGCCATTCCCGGCAACCTTGGAGAGACACAAGGCCCAGGAGCACACCGAGACCCTACTGTGCGCTCAGACACACCCTGTTCAGAGCAGAATCTCTAGGAAGGCTGAAAATCAGAATGACTAAGGGAAGCTTTGTTCTTAAGTCAGAAGATGCTGTTATTTAAATTGATTTTATAACTTAAAATATAAAATATCTAGCATTGAACTTTTTCAGTGTTAAAATTTCATCATGCTCTGAATAGGAAGATTTAATTACATTTTTAAAAAGTGATAAATGTCCTTACAGCAAACATTTTTCACAATTCAATGTTAAAAACACACACAGATGTCCAGTTTGGCTTCAGAACTATGCTATAATTACTAACACATATGTATACAAAGGAACTCCTTGGTCTAGCCATAATGTGAAAATGTTAGTGGTGTCTTCTTTGCACATATATACAAGGAACACTAACTATATTCTAAATTTTGAAACTGGATTATTGTAGATAAGACTATTTCAAGAAGCACTGAAGATAGGATATGGTGAAAGACACGCACAGCCTGGAACCGTATGGAAATAACTGTACCAGCAATCAGGATACCTGGGTGCCCATCTTGGTCTCCGATGATTAATTATGCAGTCATTTCGCTTCACTGGGATTGACTTAACTCAATTATAAAGTAACAGGTTTGGAACAGGTCTGGTTTTTAAACATGGCTCAGCAGGGGTTCATGGAGCCCTGAGGAGGAAGTATCCCTAAAGGCTCTCCCTTCAGACAAAGCAGCTGTGCTACCATCAGAAGGAGCTAGCTGCCGCTGCTCCTCCTTTTTTCTCTAAAACAAATGGAAAAGGTACTGTCTAAACCACATACCAAGTTTTAAGATTCACAAAGAACATGCAACCAAAGTCCCTGGTCCTTCCCTCACTCTCTGGCCAACATCCAGGCTGGAGAGCTTGGCCTGAGCAAATGCTTCTCAGATTTGCAGGTTACAGCTCCCTGGATGCAGCCAGACCTGTATCTGGCAAAAAAAGTTAGCTGGTGTGCCTGTTCCTTTGGAGCGCTAGCACCACAGGGCGGGATCAGCCCTGAGCAGTTCTGTACAACCTAGGACTGCTGACCTTGGACCTGAAAAACCCTGAAGGCAGTCAGCTGAACACAAGTTGGGTAGGATGGCTATAGCGTGGCACACAGACTAGGCTCACACATCCCCCACCTGACTTTGTGACTCCCTGTGGAGAAGGCAGGTCAGGACTCTGGAGCAAGGGTGGGTGAGTAGAAGCAACAGAAAGAACATGGCTGAATCTCGCATTAACCTACATCTTCTGATTGAAGTCCACAAAGAAGAAAGTCTGGATGCCTGAGAATGGGCGTGGTGCACTTCTGAATTTGAGGCCCCAGGCACCTGGTGCTGCCAAAAAGGGTGAGAGGAAGATACAATAACCTCTCCATTGTCAAATGACTCCACCATCACTTTAGGAGTTGGTCTCATAAAGTCAAAGTTAATTACTCCTAAGTTAACAGATACTGACTGAGGATCCAAGATGGCCATGGAATAAAGTTATACTCACCTCCACCCAGGGTCCAACTGGAATTACAACTAAAATATAGAACAATAAACCTGAACAACCAACTTAGGACTAGCTGAACAGAGTCTTATAATCAAGGACTTACAGAAGCCACGTGGAGACTGGTAAGGAGGGCAGAGATGGGAAAAGGGCTGGCCCCGCACCCACGTGTGGTGGGTGAGAATCCGGAGGGATATCTTGGCTGCAAGGGATCCTCCTGATAGCAAGATGCCCCATGCCAGGCTCCCCAGCCCAGAGCACCAAAGCCAGGAAGAGGCGCTCACATAACATGTGGCTGTGAAAATCGGTAGGATTCTGTCCACCAGGGAGAGACAGGAGTCTGCTAGAAACCCAGGCGCCACCTTAAAGGGTCAGCACACAAAATCTCGTTTGTAGCCACTCACACTGGGTTCCTATGGAGTAAGGGCAGCTCAGAGCAAACTGTAGTAGTGTGTGAAGAGACTTGGTTGTGTTGCTCCAGGGAGACAGCTAAAGAAATAACCACCAGGATACCTGTGCTGAGTCCCTCACTGCCCATCTTTCTTGCATAGAGCACTCCCCTCCATAGGGCATCAGTCTGGGGAAATGCAATAGCCCTACCCTCCCAACTCCCAGCAGCCCTGCCCTGCTGAGCTAGGGCTTTCAAGGGGGTCCCAGAAAGGGGGACAGACTGAGTTGTGTAGCTCTATAGTGGGGACCATTTTTCACTCACACGCCTGGTGCAGGGCCCTCCTTTCACGCGGCCAATTCTTGGTCTATTTCAGCCCAAAAACTCTTCTGGCCTCCTCCTGATGACTCCCTGAGACCCCAAGCCACCACAAAGGTCTGTGGGCACCCAGTGGGTATCAGCTAGACTTGGTGTACACTGGCAATTTTGCCTCAGACCCAGCACTGGCACCAAGTTCCAATCTGTATCACTCTGGGGAATACCACTTACCTCAACCTGGTGTGGCACACTGTGAACATACCTCAGGCAATTCACATACTGCCAGAGGCTCTTTCAGTGACTGAGCCTAACAGGCAGTCAGCAGGTGAAGGGGGACCTCGGGGTACATTGGGCTTTTGCTGACCAGCCCCTGGTATCAGTGTGGGTGGAAGCAGGCCTTGGTGCACAGCTGGGCCCTCCTCACATACACACACACAGGCCTGGCAGAGGCAGCCACAAACTGTGTATCGCTTTGTAGCTCCAAGTAGGTTGTTCAGGGCCAGTCACAGGCAGCCTCTGACATTGACCTGCACCTGAGTCCCTCCCAAGAGGCCCCAAAACCAACATGCCTAATTGGAGGCTTCAGACAACATCAGAGCAGAACAAATCAGTTCCACAAGCACCATATCTCCAAAGAGCGGTCCTGGCCCTGCTGAGGTGAATTCTGTTATTGCGGTCAGCACCTGCAGAGCAGCTCGTACAGTGAGGTCACGGTCAAGCCTCACAGCCAGCCAGCCTGAGGGTGAACACCATGCACAAATGGGCCAAAAGCAATCAAGGCTCAACTATAACAGGAGGGCTGACATAGCTCACAAAAATAACATGCCTGGAGAACCCAGCTCTGGTGAACAGGGAGACTACACCAAAGGGTCTCGCAGGACACATACTACCTAAGGTCATCTTACCAAGACAGGGAGACACAGCAGATCAACCTAACGCCTACTACACAGAAACAAACACAGATAGGTGGCCAAAATGAAGACACAGTGAAATAGGCCCCAAATGAAAGAACAGAAGAAATATGCAGCAAAAGAAAGAAATAAAATGAAGGCAAGCAATCTACCAGAGTTAAAAATAGGTTATAAGGGTGCTCAAAGAACTCAGATATTCAACAGGATAAGAAAAGACAAAGAACCCATTTAATAAAAGGGTCAGAAACAAAGATCACAATATCAAAAACGAGTGACACACTGGAAAAGTCAACAGTAGATTAGATGAAGCAGAAGATCATATCACCTAATTAGAGCAGAAAAAAAGAATTTAAAAAAATAAGAAGAGTTTAAGGGAACTTTGGGACAACATGAAGCATAACAACATATGTATCACAGGGGAAGCAGAGGAAAAGGGAGAGAACAAGAGATTAAGAACATACTAGAAGGTCTGTCCCTTCAGCAAACCTCAGCCAGTGCCTGTACAACAGCTCAAACAACATGGTCAGGACTGAGCCTCACAGTCAAACCACCTGAGAGAAGATAACACCCTTGAGTGGGAAAAGAAAATCAAGACCCAATTACAACAGGAGAGCCCAAATAACCAACAAAAGGGACAGTCCTAGAGCATTCAGCTAAAAAATTCAAGGAGACCACACCAATGGGTCCCACAGAACATATACTACAAAAGGCCACCCCATGAAGACTGGGAGTCATAGCAGTTCTATGACTGTTGTATTTCTAATAAATAAAATAAACATATAAAGAAAGCTAAAATGGGAGGCAAAGAAACAACCCTGAAATGAAAGGAGGCATCTCAAAAAGAAAGCTAAATGAGATGGAGGCAAGGAATTTATCAAACACAGAGTTCAAGGTAATGGTTATAGGGATACTCAAGAAACTTAGTGGAACTACATCAGTATGAAAAAGAAAATAGAAACTGTGATGAAAAACAGTGGGAAATGAAGAATACTATAACTGACATCAAGAATACACCAGAAGAAATGAAAAGCAGGCTTGATGAAGCAGAGGATCGAGTCAGTGATTTGGAAGAAAAGGCAGAATAAACAATAAGAGCAGCAAAACGAAACAAAACAAAAACCCACCTAAATAGCATGAGGAGAATTTAAGGGAACCTTGAGACAACATCAAACAGAACAACACACTTTCCAGAGGGAGAAGACAGTGAGCAAGGGATAGAAAACCTGTTAAAAGAAATAATGACAGAAAACTTCCCTAACCTGGTGAAGGAAAAGGTCACACAAGTTCAGGAGGCACAGAGAGTCCCAAGCAGTATGAACCCAGAGAGTCCCACACAAAGACATATCATAATTAAAATGGCAAATTTTGAAAACAAAGGGAATCTTAAGGGCAGCAAGAGAGAGACAGTCAGTGATCTACAAGGGAGTTCCCATAAGGATGTAGCTGATTTCTCAACAGAAACACTACAGGCCAGAATGGAGTGGCCTGAAGAGCATCTAAAACCAAAACTATCTAGCAACGCTATCATTCAAAACTGAAGGGGAAACAAAGAGCTTCCTAGATGAAAAAAGGCTAAAAAAGTTTATTACCACCAAACCGGCAATGCAAGAAATGCTAAAAGAACTGTGGTAAGAAGAAATAGAAAGGGAGAAAGGGGAACATAGGCATAAAGAATAAAAAAGGCAATAAAAAAGTGCCTGTCAATAATAACCTTAAATGTAAATGGATTCAATGCTCCAATCAAAAGACACAGGGTAGCTGAATGGATGGAAAACATGACCCATATAAATGCTGTCCAGAAGAGACCCACCTCAGAACAAAAGACTCATACAAGATAAAAGTGAAGGGATGGAAAAAAATTTTCCATAAAAATGGAAACAAAAAAAGAGTGGGGGTAGCAAAACTTGTATCTGACAAAATGGAATTTAAAACCAAGGCCCTAACAAGAGACAAAGAAGGTCACTACATAATACTAAAAGGATCAATCCAACACGAGGATAATACCCTAGTAAATATATATGCACCCAATACAGAAGCACCTAAATACATTATAAAACTCTTGGAGGACTTTAAGGGAGAGATTGACAGCAATACAGTCTCAGTAGGGGACTTTAACGCCCCACTAACATCACTGGATAAATCTCTCAGACAAAAAGTTCAACACGGAAACAGTGACCTTAAAAAGCACACAAAATCAGATGGATTTAACTGACATTTACAGAATATTTCGTCCCAAAGCTGCAGAATACACGTTCTTCTGAAGTGCACATGGAACATCCTTAAAGACAGACCACATGTTAGGGCACAAAATAAGTCTCTACAAGTTCAGGAAGTTGAAATCATATCAAGCATCTTCTCAGACCACAAGGGCATGAAACTAGGAATCAGCAACAATAAAACCCTCAAGCACATGGAGGATAAACAGCATGTTTTAAACAGTGAACGGGTTACCGATGAGATCGAGAGAAATCAAAGACTTCCTGAGAATGGGTGAAAATGCACACACAAAAACCCAAATCTGTGGGGCACAGTGAAAGCAGTCCTTCGAGGGAAGTTCATAGCATTGCAGGCCTGCCTCAAGAAACAAGAAAAAGCTCAAATAAACAATTTAGCCCTACAACTAAAAAAATTAGAACGAGAACAGCAAGAAGAGCCCAGGGGAAGTAGAAGTGAGGAAATAAATTACAGACACTAAAAAACAAACAAAAATTCAAAATATCAATGAAACCAAGGGCTGGTTCTTTGAAAAGACAAACAACATTGATGAAACTCTAGCCAGGCTCATCAAGAAACAAAGAGAGAGGACCCAAAAAATTAAAATCAGAAATGAAAGAGACAAGGTAACAACTGACACCACAGAAACACAAAGGATTGTAGGAAAATACTATGAACATCTATATGACAACTAACTGGAAAACCCTGGCCAAAAAGGACAGATTCCTGAAAACATTCAATCTTCCAAAATTCAATCATGAAGAATCAGAAAAGCTGAATAGACCAATAACAACTAATGAAATAATAGCAGCAATCAAAAAACATCCAGCACACAAAAGTCCTGGATAGGAGGGCTTCACAGGTGAGTTTTACCAAACATTCAAAGAAGAGCTAACCCCTATCCACCTCAAGCTATCCCAAAAAATTCAAGAGAAAGGAAGATTTCCAAGCACTTATTATGAGGCAAGCATTATCCTAATTCCAAAACCAAATAAAGACACTACAAAGAAAGAACACTACAGGCCAGTATCCCTGATGAACATAGATGCTAAAATCCTCAACCAAATATTAGCAAGTCAGATCCAGCAATACATTAAAAAGATCATACACCATGCCCAAGTGGGATTTATTCTTGGGATTAAAGGCTGGTACAATATTCACAAATCAATAAATGTGATACATCACATAAACAAAACGAAGAACAAAAATTACATAATTGACAATAAAATAGCATTTGAAAAAATCCAGCACCCATTTTTGATAAACACTCTCAGCAAAGTGGGAACAGAGGGATCATACCTCAACATAATAAAGGCCACACATGACAAACCTACAGCCAACATCATACTCAATGGGAAAAACTAAAAGTGTTTCCCTTAAGACAAGGTTGTCTGCTTTCACCACTCTTATTCAACATAGCACTGGAGTCTTAGGCACAGTGATCAGACAAAACATAAAAGGCATCCCAATTGGAAAGGAGGAAGTAAAACTGTCATTTGCAGATGACATGATACTGTACACAGAACAAAAATCCTAAATAAAGACTCCAAGAAAAAACTATTAGATTTAAAAAATGAATCCAGCAAAAGAGCAGGTTACAAATTAGCATCCAGAAATCAAGGCATTTTTATATATATAAAATATATCAATTTTTATATATCAATAATTAACTCTCAAAACAGGAACTTTAAAAAAATCCCATTTACCACTGCAACAACAACAACAAAAAGATATCTAGGAATAAACTTAACCAAGGAGGTAAAAGACCTGTACTCAGAAAACAATAGGACATTGAAAAAAGAAATAGAGGAAGATACAAACAAGTGGGAGCTAATACTGTGTTCATAGATTTGATGAATTAATAACATCATTAAAATGTCCATACTTCCCAGAGCAATCTACAGATTCAACACAATCCCTATTAAAATACCAATGGCGTATTTCACAGATCTAGAACAAATAATCCAAAAATTTGTATGGAACCAAGAAAGATCCCCAAAAGCCACAGCAATCTTGAGAAAGAAGAATGAAGTTGGAGGGACCACAACTATAGTACAAATCCATGTAATCAAAACAGCCTGGTACTGGCACAAGAAGAGGCCCATAGACGAATAAAACAGAATAGAGACCTCAGACGACAACCCAGCCATTACAGTCAACTAATATTTGACAAAGGAGGCAAGAGCATACAAGGGAGTAAAAACAGTCTCTTCAATAAATGTGTGAAAATTGGACAGGTACATGCAAAAAAAGATAAAATTCAAATACACCACTATTTACACCATACATAAGAATAAACTCAAACTGGATTAAAGACTTTAACGTAAGTCACCAAACCATAAAAATCCTGAAAGAAAGCACAGGCAGTAAAATCTCAAACATCTCACATAGAAGAATTTTTGCCAATATATCTCCTTTGGCAAGAGAAACAAAGGAGAAAATAAATAAATGGGACTATATCAAACTAAAAAGCTCTGCATAGCAGAAGAAACCATCATCAAAATGAAAAGGGAAGTGCACTGGCTGGTTTTGCTCAGTGGTTACGGTGTCAGGCCACCAACTGAAGGGTCATGGATTCAATTCCCGGTTAAGGCATGTACACTGGATGCAGGTTTGATCCCTGGCCCTGGTCGGGGCACACTGGGAGGCAACCAACTGATGTGTCTCCCTCACGTTGATGTTTTCCTCTCTCCCTCTCTCCCCCTCCTCCCTCCCTTCAACTCTCTCTAAAAACCAATGAAAAAAATATCCTTGGGTGAAGATTTAAAAAAGAAAAGGGAGTCTAATGAATGGAGAACATATTCGTCAATGATACATCTAATAAGTGGTTACTTTTCCAAATATATAGAGAACTATTACAATTCAACAAAAAGACAAAGAATCCAATTAAAAAATAGGCAAAGGATCTCAATGACCACTTCTCCAAAGAGGACATACAGATGGCCAAGAGACATGGAAAAAACTGTTCAACGTCACTAATCAAATCATCAGAGAGATGGAAATTAAAACTACAATGAGGTATCACCTCACACCTGTCAGAATGGCTCCATCAACTAGTCAACAAACAACAAGTGCTGGCGAGGGTGTGAAGAAAAGGGGACCCTAGTCCACTGCTGGTGGGAATGCAGACTGGTGTAGGCACTGTGGAAAACAGTATGGAGTTTCCTCAAAAAATTAAAAATGGAGCTGCTGTTTGACACAGCAAACCCATTTCTGGGAATATATCCTAAGAATCTTGAAACACCAATTAGAAAGAATATATGCTCCCCTGTGTTCATAGCAGTGTTGTTTACAGTAGCTAAGATCTGGACGCAGCCCAAGTGCCCACCAGTAGATGAGTGGATAAAAAGCTGTGGGACATTCACACCATGGAATACTGTGCAGCTGTAAAGGAGGCTCGCTTACCCTTTGAGGCAGCATGGGTAGACCTAGAGAATATTATAGTAAGGCAAATAAGCCAGGCAGAGAAAGCAAACATGGCATCATCTCACTTATATGTGGAATCTAATGAACAAAGTTAATGACGAACAAATAGGTCCAAGTACATGGATGATGCATGGGTGCTGGGTGGAGGGAGGCAAAGGGGAACATTGGCAATACTATCAACAATAAAAAATTAGTAAGTAAAAAGAACTTATTTGAAAAAATAATGACTGAAAACTTCCCTAACCTGGTTAAAAAAGAAGACACTCAAGTCCAGGAAACACAGAGATTCCCGAACAAGCTTAAGTAACAGAGGTTAAAGACAGAGAATCTATAAAGCAGCCAAAGACAGTCAGTCAGTTACCTACAAGGGCGCTCCCATAAGACTATCAGCTGATTTCTCAGTAGAAATACTTCAGGCCAGAAGGGATTGACAAGAAAAAGTCAAATATTAAAAGCAAGGACCCACAAGCAAGACTACTCTACCCACCAAGGCTATCATTTAAAATTAAAGGGGAAAGAAAGAGCTTCCCAGGCAAGACAAAAACAGTATTACAAGAAATGTTAAAGGGATTTCCTTAACAAGAAAAAGAATAAAATGGCAATAAATATGTACCTATCAATAAATATCTTAAATGTAAATGGCTGAAATGCTCCAGTCAAAAGGTATAGGATAGCTCAGTGGATATGAAAACAAGAGCCCCCCCCCCCCCCCCAAACACACACACAAGCTGTCTACAAGAGACCCATCTCAGAACAAAAGATACACACAGACTGCGAGTGAAGGGATGGAAAAATATATTTCATGCAAATGGAATTAAAGAAAAAAGCTGGGGCGACCTAGCCAGCATGGATCAGTGGTTGAGCATTAACCTATGGTCCAGGAGCTCTCAGTTCGATTCCCAGTTGGGTCACATGCATGGGTTCTGAACTCGATCCCCAGCAGGGAGTGTGTAGGCGGCAGCCAATCAATGATTCTCTCTCATCACTAATGTTTCTATCTCTCTTTCCCTCACCCTTCCTCTCTCTTAAATTAATAAAAATATATTTTTTAAATAAACAAAAACAGCAACAAAAAAGCTGAGGTAGCAATATTTTATCACACCAAATAGACTTTAAAACAAAGGTATAGTCCTGGTGGCTCAATTGGTTGGAGCATCGTCCCATACACAAAAGGTTATGGGTTTGATTTCTGGTCAGGGAACATACCTAGGTTGTGGGTTCGATCACCAGTCGGGGCGCATATGCAACCGATGGATATTATTTCTCTCTCACATCAATATTTCTCTCACTACATAAAGGGATCAATCCAACAAGAGGATATAACCCTTGTAAATATTTATGTACCCAATATAGGAGCACCTAAATATATGAATCAAATCTTGATGGACATAAAGGGAGAGATAGACAGTAATACTATCATAATGGGATTTTAACACCCCATTGATATCAATGGATAGATCTTCCAGACAGCAAAATCAGCTTGGAAATAGCAGTCTTAAATGACACACGAAACCAGAAAGATTTAGTGAATATCTTCAGAGCTTTTCACCCCAAAGCAGCAGAGTATATATTCAAGTGCACATGAAACATTTTCTAGGATAGATCATATGTTAGGAAACAAAACAAGTCTCAATAAATTTAAGAAGACTGAAATCCTATCAAGCATCTTCTCTGAGCACAATGGTGTGAAACTAGATATCAATTACAAGAAAAACTGAAATAAACACATACACATGGAGACTAAATAACATGTTGCTGAACAATAAATGGGTTAACAATGAGATCAAGAAATCAAAAGATACCTGAAGACAAAAGTGGGAACACAACAACCCAAAATCTACACACACGGTAAAAGCAGTCCGAATAGGAAAATTTATAGCATTACAGGTCTATCTCAAGAAACAAGAAATACATCAAATAAACACTCTAACCCTACACCTAAAGGAACTAAAAAAAGAATAAACAAAACCCAAAGGGAGTAAAAGAAAGAAAATAATAAAGATCAGACCGGGGAAAAAAATAGAGTCTAAAGACAAAATAAAACAAAAGATCAGTGAAACCAAGAGCTGGTTCTTTGAAAAGATAAATAAGACTGACAAAACTTTAACCAGGCTTGTCCAAAAAAAAAGAGAGACAAGAATCAATAAATAAAATCAGACATCAAAGAGAAGGAACAACTGACACCACAGAAATACAAAGGACTGTAAGAAAATACTATGAGCAGCTATGTGCCAACAAATTGGACAATATGAAAAAAAATGGATAAATTCCTAGAAACATACGATCTTCCAAAACTGAATCAAAAACAGAAAATCTGAACAGACTGATCACAACTAATAAAATCAAAGCAGTAGTCAAAAAACTTCCAAAAAACAAAGCCCTGGAGCAGATGGCTGCACAGACAATGTTTACCAAACATTCAAAGAAGAACACCAATTATCCTCAAACTATTCCAAAAAATTCAAGAGGAGGGAAGACTCCCAGGCTCATTTTACTAGGCCAGCACCATCCTAATTCCAAAACCAGAAAAAAAAGAAAACACTACAAAGAAAAAAAACTAAAGGTCAATATCCTTGAAGAACATAAATGCAATACCCTCAACATCATATATAAGAATAAACTCAAAATGGATTTCAGACTTAAATGTAAGACTCAAAACCATAAAACCCCAAAATTTTACTGGTGGCACACATTGTGTTAAGCACAGTGCCTTTTGCTGTAGGCAAAAATGGTTTCCCTAAATTGTCAAATGTAGATCAGGAGTAACAAAGGAAACCTGTAGTATAATACAGGAAATAATTATCACTGAATCATGTAACACATACATGCAGTTGAAAGGAGAAAAATACTCAACAGGCTTGAGCAGGGCATGAAATAGGATTTGGATCTGTTGAGGGGGAGGGAATGATTAATGAGAGGAGTGTGCCATGCAGAGTTGAGGTTCACTGGTTAAGAGACAATGTAAGAAATAAGAAGTCAGGAAGGCTTGGAAGTTCAAGAGAGACCAGACTTACTGTGATGAGATATGCAGACCACCCCTCACATACTAGGAAGGGGGAAAATAAAACAATGGTTTCAGGAAAAAAACAATGGTTTCAGGAAAAAAATCTGCCACTGCAATAATCTAGAAACAGTATGTGGGACCCACACAGCACAGATGAGAGAAGGAACAAGCAGGAATAGGTATGACAAAGACTTCTAAAGAAACACCTGAGAGTAAAAGGGAGCCCAAGTGAAGAACTGCTCTGAGTCTCAGAGGTGATGCTGAGAGGCTGAGAGAAAGGGAAACTTTGGGCAAGAATATGTTGAAGTTGGGTTTCAGGCAGGAGGACAGGAAGAGTGGGAAAGACAAATGCATGCAGCTGCAGCGGCATCCGCAGGTAAGGATGTACACTGAGAGGCACTGAAGAAGCACTGGAGAGCTGTGACCTAATGAGCACCAGCCCACAATGTCCAGGAAGTGAAGGAGCTAAGTGCACTTCGAGTATCCATGTGACCCGAGCTGTGAGCTGGCCTCACAGAGCTTCCAGGGCACAAGACAAGGTGTGCCTAGAAGCCTGGCTCCTGGGGAAGCACCCCTCCTCCACTGGCACTCAGTGTCTGTGCCACCACCATGGTGACAGATCTGTATTGATTATTTCTTTGCATATGTGAGGTGTTGCACAATAGACAGGTGGGGGGCATATAGCAAGTCCTCAGTTAACATGGTTGATAGGTTCTGTGACGTTAAACTAAACCGTGTTTAACAATACCAATTTTACCATAGGCTAATTGATATAAACAAGAGTTAAGTTCCTACAGCAACTCATCAACGCTGAAACACTGAATGAAAGGGCATTATTCTAAGACCTGCTGTATCTTGTTTCTCCCATAAAACTGTAAAACTTAGAACAGAGACAATTCATTCCTTGGATCACTGTATTCTGTGCACAAAGTAGGTGCTAAAATGACTGTTGATCCCCTAGTTTAAACTGAATCAGCTCTTAAGTTGATCAAAGTTGATGTGAACACTGCTTCTAAACAAAACAAAAAGGAATCTGCACATTTTAAAGACTTGTAAAGGAAAAGTGAGAAGCTCAACTGAAAAAGACTTATAAAGTCATAAAATTAATAACAAATAATTTCCATTTATTAATATTGCCTGGTATGGCCTGGCTGGGCGTGGCTCAGCAGTTGAGTGTCGACCTAGGACCCAGGTGATTGGGGTTCGATTCCCAGTCAGGGCACATGCCCAGGTTGAGGGCTCGGTGCAGAAGGCAGCTGATCAATGACTCTCTCATCATTGATGCTTCTCTCTCTCTCCCTCCTTTTCTCTCTCTGAAATCAATAAAGACATTTAAATATATATATATATATATATATATATATATATATATATATATATATAGCCTGGTATGAACATCAGAAAGCACAGAGCATATTTTGTGGACAAGTCACACTTTGACCACTGGTAATACTTAGGAGTCACTGACAGTTCTGCATAATAGCAACCCTGACTATGTCTCCCAAAGCCATCATTTAAACACACCATGGATTACTAGGTTCACAGATGCTGACATAAAAGAATGAAATACTCAAATTCTGCTGTTGAAATGAAACCTCAAAGGGCCGGGTGAAACCCTCTGATATCCATTCCACCACTTTCCCTTATTTAGAAAACAGAAAGTTTCCTCATAGCAGAAGTATTTACAGATTGATGACAACTATTCCCCTCTGTCCACAGCTGAATGTGAATTCAGATCCTTGGTCAGCTTAAAATTCAAAAATATTAAAAGTACCCGTAAAAAGAGTCAGAGTTTCTGGCCAGATCTAACTTATACCAGATGAGTTGGGGGCCCTTACACCCTGGAAGTCTATGGAACGGGTGGGTCGTGTCTTGTAGTTCAACAAGAATGAGCACTGTGGTTCTGAACTGGAACCCTTATTCGCTGGGGACTTGGCCAAGTTAGACTGATTTCTAGTTTGCCACACCCATTGAACTGGGGGAACAACATCTATCTCCTGAGGCTACTGGGAAGGTTAAATGAGGTGATGTCCATGACAGTGCCGGGCAGGGGTCCATGTCAGATAAGGTGAGTGTCCATGCCTTCCTTCACCGACAGGTACTGGGAAACCAGCAGGCAACAAGTTTCAGTGACTTGCTCGAGGCTGCCAGGACGCTTAATACAGTAAGATGTTAATTATTCAAGGAAACTGATTCCTTAGACTGTGAAATACAGTGGGAAAACAAATGGGCCGACCACATGAGGAAAGGGACAGTGGGAGCCTGCTGCGTGCCAGTCCCCTGCATCAATGTGCTCGAGCAGGGGCTCCACAAATGCAAAGTAAAACTATAACACAGAGTCTAAACTACACCTGTCATAGACACAGGAATAGTTTAGGAGCAGATTTTAAAAACAAACAAACAAACAAACAAAAATCTGATTATTGGAAAGAAAAGTAAATATGACTTATAATAAATGATTACTTTCAACAACTAAAACAGGTCAAAAGCTGTATTTAAGAAGCCAGGTAAACTAAAAGAGTATTTGATCAATAAACCTGCCCTGAAGATAGATCCCCACCTCTGAGATAACCCACCGGGGTGCACAGGGGTAGAGTAGGCCTTGGCCTTCCTGTTCTGTAGCAGGTGCAGCATGCTCTGGGCACATGGTTTTCCTGGGGAGCTCAATTATTTCATTACTAATGACCCTGTGACTGAACCTAATCCAAGAGATCCAGAGGCATTTATAAAAAATTTTCAGGAAAACTAAAACATACTATAAACAGTGTAGCCACTTGTTAGTGCACATTCAGTCCTATGCGTCTTAAACGACACTGGGGAATGATTCCACGAGTCTGAGCTTCCACATGCTCAATAGCAGTGAGACAAGCCATGCGGAATTCCTTCTGTCACAGTTATTTGCAGGAGTATTTCTAACTTGGTGAAGAGCTTAGTGATCACACAACTGAAAATCAAAGCAAGACTATTTCTTCTCTGAAGCTATGTTTAATCTTCTCCATGAACATGGATAAAATAAAAACTCAGTCTAGCACATTTTTCCCTTTGCACAAAATGTGAGTCCACACAAGAGAAAGTAGATTGTATTAAAAATAACACATGATTGCACTAAACACATATTAGTTTGGAAAGAAATACATGATGTTATTAAAATATCATTGTCTGTTCCTAAGTAACACAATCTCCGTGGTCAAATAAACTTACATTAAACTATCAGCTCATGCAAGCAAATCCTTTTTTTTTTTTGAAATCCTCACACGAGGATATTTTTGCCATTGCTTTTCAGAAAGAATGAAAAGGAGAGACAGAGAAAGAGAGGGAGAGACAGAGAAAGAGAGAGAGAGACGTTGTTGTGAGAGAGACACATCGATTGGTTGCCTCCTATACTCACTCCAAACAGGACCAGGGATCAAGCCTGCAACCAAGGTATAGGCCCTTGGCTGGAATCGAACCCAGGACCCTTCAGTCCGCAGGCGGACACTCTAACCACTGAGCCAAACTGGCTAGGGCACAAGCAAATCTTTTTTAAAAATTTTAAATTTATTTGGGTGACACTGGTTAACAGGATCATATAGGTTTCAAGTGTACATTTCTATGATACATGATCTGTATATTACACTGTGTGCTCACCATAAGCAAATATTTTTACAAGTTACAATCTGATGGAGGTTCATTTGCTTTGAGTAAGTTGAGAGTTATGTTCATTCACAATTACCAAATTTATATGCACACTGTCTGAAAGGCAAATTTAACTAGTAAGAATTCCTTCTAAGGTAACTCCTTAACATAAATTCTACATGTAAAAATTTAATTAGAGTTAAGGATACATCAAAGAGTTAAAATTAACTTAAGGCAAACTGCCTCATTTCCAACAATTATTAAGCATTTATTCCCCCATTTATTTAGGAATATTTTTAAGACCCTAAAAAAGTTAAAATAATAATACAATGAACATCTTTATAGTCTTCACCTACATTCACCAATTAATATTTTTTTCACATTCATTTTCTCTCTTTCCATATCCGTATCTATATATCTATACATACATACATATGTATTTGCAGGGGACAGGGCCTGGACCATTTGAATGGAAGTTGCCTATGAATCTTTTAAGAACAAGAACATTTTCTTACATAACCATGATCACATCCTCTCCCATGAAACCCAAGAAATTTAACATTGATTAAGTATCACCTGCCATACAGTCTATATTCAGATTCCCCCAATTATTCCAACAATGTCCTAAATTTCTGTGTCTGTGTGTATAACTCAGGATCTAATCAACGCTCACATCCTGGCCCTTAAGTCTTCTCTAACCTAGAGCAGCATTCCCTGGCCTGTGCAAGTGCCTCACACCTCTGCTTTGTTGAAGGGTCCAAGTCAGCTATCTTGTAGAATGTCCCCTAATCTGCATTTGTCTGGTTGTGCCCTCAAGATTAAATTTAGTTAAGATATTTTTGGAAAGAATCTTGCATAGGTAATGTCATATACTTCCTTTTGCATCATATCAGGAGGCTCAATGCCGGGCTGCCCTAGTGGTGATGCTGAGACATTTAGTTAAGGTGGTCTCTTTATGCTCTTGTAATTAAGAAATAATCTTCAAGGTAAGACTTTGGATCTCTGTGAATATCTTGCCATTCAATAACCTTTCCCTTAGTGGTTTTAGCTTCCACTGATTATCTTTGCCTAAATCAATGACTATACTGGAGGTTACACAGAGGCAATTTTCTTTTTTAAATTTTTATTTATTGATTTTAGAGCGAGAGAAACATCAATCTTGTTCCACTTACTCATGCACTCATGGGATGATTCTTGTGCATGCTCTGAGGGAGATGGAGCCACAGTGGTGGTTTTCCACTCTATGTTCCTCTGGATGCATTAGTTGGCGTGCTTCTATAGAAGCTCTGGCTCTTTGGGCCATCTTTTCTCTGCTATTATAAAAAAGATTTTGCATCTGGCATGTTACAATACACTGCCATCCTTATTCTTTCTGCGGTGCTCAAACTACCTTCATATTGGTTCCTATGTTCTGTTCACACATCTGCAGTAATCTCTGTGCATTTTCATGCCTGTTGGTACAATGAGATGTTTCAGGCACAACCCACATTCTCCTGGCTCTGACCTGGTCCTCCTAGTGGGAAACAGTCTCTAAACACACATATCTTCTTTCAAATCTTCTCTGTGGAAAGAACTGAGCAATTTATATAAAACAAAACCATTACCTGTACCCATTCTTCAAAGCAAACTGACTTTTGAGGCATTATTTAAAAACATTTGACACCTACACAATATTACAAACTAAACTGTGTAAGTCCTTCATTCTTCATAAACTTAATTCATTTTAAATGACAATTTATAGCATAAGTTCATTTTCAGAGAGAAATCTCCCTTGGCCTGCATATCGCAGAAGCAAGTCCTCAGCTGCACAGGGGCAGAGAAGGGAGGGGAGGCTAAGAAGCAGAGACCAAGAGCCCATCTAAAGGAGGTCCTGCCATGAGCTCAGCCAAATGCTGGAAATGCACAGGAATTAAGAACTGACTTTGTCAGCTTGAGTTTTAAAGATACTCTGTAAATCTGGATTTCATATAAAATGTCCTGGTTTTTTAAAATACCATATGCTCCAAATAAAACACATCTGCAGACTCAATACCGCCCATGGGTCATGATCTACAGTATAAAGTCAATTCATGATAAACCACAGAACCTAGCCCACCATAAGGGATACTTGAACATTCAAAACCACCCAGGAAATCATGACCATCCATCAGGAAATCATGACCATCCATTCCTTTCAGAAATCTGTGAATGCCTGCTATATACAACCTTTATGTTATGCATAAAGAACATATGCTATTTATATCCTAGGGTTCAATGGCCTAGAACATTCTTAAACTAGGTATTTATTTGCAAGGCATGCTCCCACACATCCCTTAGGGCTTCTCTAACGACTGATCCCCATTCCCCACCCCACTTTTCTCCATAGCACTTACACCGTTCACAATGAACAAACAGACGAACAGATTCCTTGTAGCTACTGCTACATGAGACTGTTACACAGTCCACTCCAGTGTACTTAGGTGAGAGCAGAAAAGGAGGAGCCCCAGATACTGGCTGCTGACCACCACAAAGCTCAATTACCTGAGTGATACTGAGCTCGGGAGGGCGTCCCATGTGGCCACAGTCACCCCTAATCCACAACCATTGGATTCTTAATTTGAATGAGATGATTTCTCAGGTCTTTCCCAGCTCATTTGTTTGGGCTTGGACCACTCCATTTCTAGAGTAGGAGGTGGTCAGGAAAGGGTCTTAGAAATTACATGTGAGCTTGGCTTAAGTAATTTATTTTTATATTTACATGGTTCAAATATTCTGGGCCATGCAAGAAACTTGTGTAGAAGTTCCTTTTATAGTAATCCATGTCTGTGTTTATAAAATATTAACACAGAAGTTATTACTTTTTTGGTTTTGTAATTTGTTTTCTTGTTTACCATGTAATAATGTGGTTATTCATAATTCCTAACAATAATGTTTGATATAGTAAAAGTAATTCTCTAATATTTAGATCAAAGCCTGATAAGGCAAAAATCAAACAATAAAAATAACAAACATGCTGGAAAAGAATTAGGTCACCTCTACAGAACCCCTAGAGCAGGGGTGGAGAGTGTCTGGAGGGCCGTGTAAGGCCCGCACAATCACTGGGTCTGGCCCTGTCAAGGCAACCGCAGGTGGGACTTAAAATTCAATAAATCTAGCAGCTTTTCTTCACAGCTAATTTTTAAGTTGATAGTTTTATATGGCCAGCGAATGATGTTATAAATATCCAAATGGCCCTTGGCAGAAAAAAGGTTCCCCATCCTGCCCTACAGGAACGAAAAGCAGAAAATTTTCTCCTTACTACTTGAGGGAAGAGGAGGTACACTGCTGAGTCTGGAACGACCCCCTGTGAGGTTGCAGGGGAAACTTTGGGTCCTTTCCGAATGGTGTGCCAGTGCGTGCTGAGCCATCTCTACAGCTGTGAGGTGAAGCTTCTCACCCTGCAGTCCTGACTATGCAGGGGATCTGTGTCTTGGGAGGGATCCCGAGACACACCGCAGATTAGAGGGGATAAACCAAATCCACTACCCCCGAGCCCCTGTTACACTCCAGGGCGAGTTTCTTTCCCCAGGCCCTCTGACCAAAGATCAAAGCCAAATGCGGGAGGACGGCAAACCCAGGGCGCACACGAGGGGAAAGGAGAAGAAGGGTGCAACACGCCTTAAACACCGCCTCCCAGGAAGCGCCTCCCAGCTCCGCAGGCAGAGGCAGAAGCCCACCTAGAAGAGCTGTGCAGCCAGCCGAGAGCAGGGAGAGTGCCGGACCGACTGTGCCAGCAGAGGCAAAGGCAGAGGGGAAGGGGGCAAGCACACTCCCACTGCTACTCAGCCCCAGCCCAGCGGGGCGGCCAAAACAGGAGGCATGCTGGCAAAGCTTTACTTTTCAAAAGAAGCCGAAACCTCCCAACTTTTAAATACAGCAACTAGATTTAACAAAATTCATACACATAAGCCTCAGACAATAAGAATGTTTGAATGCTCACAGCTACGCTACAAATGAAAGGAACCCAGTTGACTATGTATATAAAGTATGTAATCTGTGGCATATTCATACAATAGAACACAATACGATAATGAAAACAAACAAAGAACTGCTAACCACAGGGGCGTGGGAGGGTCTCAAAAACACAGCGTTGAATGAAGAAACCACACACAGAAGAGAGAGTACCACTGACCCTTTTAAGTGGATAGAGTCCCAGGAACAAGAGCGGTGCTGGAAGCCAGGAAGGGGCCCTTCTGAGAGACTGATTCTGAGGAGGGCTCTGGGAGGAGAGGGAGCTTTTGCTCAAGGTTCAGGTTGTAAAAATTAATTGAGCTGTACCATTAAGAATATATATCTGTTAAAAGTTAAAATATAAAACATTGTGCAGGACAAATAAGATGTTGCCCAAGGGCTTCCCATTTACAGCTGCTGCTCTGATGGAACTCAGGTTAATAAAATGCAGGTCAACTCTCAAGATGTCTCAATTCATCAAGATAACATGTTCAGCCCGGCTGGCGTGCCTCAGCTGTTGAGCATCGACCTGGGATCCAGGCGATCAGGGTTCAATTCCCAGTCAGGGCACATGCCCAGGCTGCGGGCTCGATCAATGACTCTCATCATTGATGTTTCTCTCTCTATCCCTCTCCTTTCTTCTCTCTGAAATCAATAAAGATATATTTTAAAAAAATAAAAGATAACATGTTCAGTTCAAAACAAGAACCATGTTTTGAACTAAACGTAACTGAATAAATGAGAACATGAGCATTCTTACCAAACTGGAGGACTGCCACCCCTCCTAGGCTGCAGACCTGAAGCTCTTCGGGGGCCAGCATATGAAACTGTCCACCTCTAGGTCCAGGAAATGGTATTTTATTTGGGCTGGGGCCGACCACCTTACACACCTGAGGCACAGTGCTCTCTCTCTATGGTTGTGACTGCCATTTCTCTGAGTGGAGGGAAAGGATTGTCAGAATCTTTACGCAGAACAAACTCTGCCACCTGACTGGAAACATGCTTTGCCAACAGGCTGGCCCCAAAGCCTGTGCTCCGGGAAGACCCACTGGCATCACTGGCACTGGTGATGCAGGACAATGTCCCCTCTCGAATCGAAGGATGAGGCCTATTTTATGTAGGAACTGGGCATTTTCTTGGGGTAAGTGGGAAAGGTGTGCTAACAATTCCCTTCTGCTGAGACAGTGGAGTGTTTCTGCTCCCAAGTCCTCCCTAAAACCTGTGTGGTCACAGCTGATATTCTCTTGAACAGGAAAAATCAAAGCAGGTATCACCTGGATCCAGGCATCTATGCCAGTATCCGAGCCTGTAGGCTGGGACAGGGGCATTACACAGGGCCTGGCCTACAGTTGCCCTGACATGCCTATAGCAGGGTTAAACCCTTTTAAAGAGAATCTTGGGAAGTATGCTTGATGTAGCAGCTTCAGCCATCAGGGGAAAATAACCGTGTGGTTCCTTTCTCAGATGCACTGGAGTTGGGGTTTACATTTCAATAGTGTTCGTATTCTTTACCAAGATTGATACATATTCTGTTGGTCTACATAGGGCAATTTTTAAATTTGTAATTTATAAGTATTCATTCATTTAAGAGTTTCATAAAGTATTTTTTCAAATCAGGTATTTCTTGAATGACTCTCCCTGCGCTTTCAATGGCCAGCTGCCATGTATTATTAAGAGCTCTTTTTTCTTCAGGATCTTCCAGTAGACGTCTCGTTTAGCTAGAAGTCTTGGCTACAATACAAACAGTGATGGAAAACACATGAGCAGTAACAAGTTTTAATCTTGCTTCTCAGTACTAACATGGACTAATCTGTGGGAGCAGCTCATTCCAGTGTCACCCAGGGTGCAGCCACACAGGCTCTGCTGAGGGAGTGCTTCTTGTAAATGTGACAGCTCCTCCTTTCTCCTTAAACAGTACCTGGGAACACTGACATTGCAGATAAGTAGTACATGGTGGAAAATCCTACTTTCATGAGGACTTACTCTCTTCTTACAAGGTATGTTTTCATGTGTTTTTTTCAGGAACCAGTATACAATTATCTTATAGTCAATTCTAAGGGGACAGTAATATTATTAACATAAATTGTTGTAAATTATAGGATAAAGTTTAAAGTTTATCTGTATAATTTCTTAAATATCATTACTTAATTACATAACAACTTAACATTACTCTAGCTTTTTGTTTTAAATAGAATGAATTTATTTTTAATATAATTGTGACTTTTTTAGAGCTAAGTGGAAACCTGTCATGATACTTTACCATAAATGCTAACATGGTTGATTTAAAAATCATTTAAACAAATATCTGTATCTTCTTTTAGGAAAATAATATTGCCTTAATAATTAATGATAAGGATGTTCACAAATATAAGAATATCACAAATACATTAAATAAAACAGTAAATATTTCTTTTGAAATGTAAAACTATGATATTTTCTAATGTATTTAAAATATATGAACCATTCAAATGTCATCTTTACTTACACATTTGAATGTTCCTATTTTCCTATGGTAAGTGCTTTCCAGGTAATGAAATGGCACTATACACATGAAACAGAATCCATATAATTCCAAGAAAGAATAAAGATCAGCAACAGTTTAGCTCTATATTCAACATAAAAAATTAGAAACTTCTTTTCACCAACTCCATGAAGTCAGAATTTAAAACAAAGATTTCCTTTGTCCCATCCCAAAGTTAATTTTGTATTAAATCTTAGATTAAAAAAGGTAAACAATGTGTTTGATATTCTACTTTCTCATAATTTAAACAGAGTAGAGCATTCTTTCTTGTGAACCTACTCAGAGGTGTGACAACCAGGAACGTGGCCATCTGTGTAGGATTAAGTCACAAAAAAACTTGAGGGGTCTACATCTTTCTAAAAATAAAGTACTTAAATGAATAAATCAGAAGCCCACACTTATGCAAAGCATCTTGGTATCTTTGTTTCCAGTACTTAGCAGCCTTGCACAGTGGTGGGGAGATGAGGGGATGTGCAGTCTCTATTACAACTAACTACTGCATATGAAAAATATAACAGAATATTTGATACCTGATCTGAGATTTAAGACAAAATTGATTACTTTTCTAAGCACGAGTCCTAAGGCACTATTGGAAACGGCAGAGAAATGAAGAGGGAGGAGTTTGTGCTTGTTAAGACAACAGCTAGGCTGCCAGACAGCACTGAAACACTGATGCACAAAAGTGGTATGAAAGGAAAAGCAGCCTCCAAGTTCTTTAATCAGATGTTATTTATACTTCTAAGGTAAAGCTAACTGTTTCTTTAAGGAAAGTATAGTCTATACAAGTATCTGTTTCCATGACCAAAAGGTACTGTGAGTAAGTTTCCAAATGCACATTTGGACGTTTAACTTGCCTGCCCGCTTACAAGGCCCTGCTTGGTTACACCTGAATTTAGTCTGGATTCCGTCCGTGAAAACAGAATATGTTACATAACATTTATAGACTGAAAACTACTACTGGCACTTATGAACTGACAGAAACATTTCAGCCACGGGAAAAGTTGCCAAGCATGAGATTTAAAAGCAGTGACTGATTTTCCTAATAATAGTGTCTAACAGGAAATACCATTTCACTTAGGCAAATTTTCCATTCCAAGTGTGTGGAACACTGAAGTGGGAAACAGGAGCCTGCCTTTGCAAATGCAGAAAGACACTCTTAGCTACATTTCCAGTTCTGAGAACCTGGGCAAACTTCTCACCCCGACCTCTCTGAGGACAACTTGGTTACTATCTGGAAGTCACCGTGGGATTAAGACTTGGAGAAAGCCATGCAGTAGGGTAGGCAGTGCAGGAGTGAGAAGGCTGGCCTCAGCTTCTTCAGACGTCAAGAGAGGGCAATGGGAGGAACGTCTCTAATTGCCATGGTTCAATTAATAACAGCAGCAGTACAGAAATAATATTCCAAATAATATTCTGATCAAGGGAAACTTGAAACCAAAATCCAAAGTTCTCCATGAGTAAGAAACTCTGGCCAGCCCGGCCGGGCGTGGCTCAGCGGTTGAGCATCGACCTAGGATCCAGGAGATCAGGGTTTGATTCCCAGTCAGGGGACATGTCCAGGTTGTGGGCTCAATCCCCAGTCAGGGGCGTGCAGGCGGCAGCCGATCAATGACAACTCTCTCATCACTGATGTTTCTCTCTCTCTCTCCCTACTTCTCTCTGAAATCACTAAGATATATTTTTAAAAAAAGAAAAAAGAACTGAGGTTTAATAAAATTAACAACTTAAAAAAAAAAAAAAGAAACAAAACTCTGGCCAAACTAGTCTATAGTGGGAAAATACTGAGTCTTCCTGAGAACAAAACTTGAATATTTTTAGTTTTATAAATAACACAATATAAATACCTCCAAAACTAATATTAGTTTGGGCCATATTAATAAACGCAAAACTTAAAATAAGACAACAATAAGTCACATCATTTTAAATGAGAAATAATATTCTCTATATTCTTTCTGAATAATAGGGGAAAAAACATTATTATGTGGTATTCCCCCCTGGACATTCGATATTTTTCTACTGATAAAAAAAAATTTGCTAAAATAGAGTAAGGTCAGGTTTGGGGTCTACAATCACTTGCACTTTATCAGGTCTTTATCATCTCAGATCAAGGGTGTAAATGGTGAATTCCTCATGCAATCACGGTATGAGAATACAAAAACATAAGATTAACCTCACACGGCTAACAGAAGACAGGACTAGTAAAGACAGAACAATGTGCGAGAGGCACTTCTGGTTTCACTAGAAAGAATTTCCTATCAACCACAGATCTGCTCCCGGGGTCCTCTCACTGAAGTCCTGCCGGCAGACTGGACGCACTATCTGTCCAGACATTCTGGAAGAACCTCCAGCACTAGGAGGAAGTTCCACCTGGATGGCATTTCCTGCTTCCGCAGGTTTCCTCTCTCACTCGCCACGCAGGGCCCGGAGGGCATGCCAGGCGGCTGCCCCCCACTAGCGGCTGAGAAGCTGCTGGACTACCACCAGTGCACCACTGTCCAAGTGAGCAGGCCAGTCTGCACCTCACTGAAGGCAGGGAGGTCTCAGAACAGTCGCTGTAAGAGAGGAGAGCGTGGAAGGGAGAAAGGAAGGGAGAACACGGCTGACCCGTGGGTGAGCTGGTCAGCAGCCCTGCAGAGGGGACATGGAAGAGAAACCACCCCTCCCTCCCACGCCCGGCTCCTTTCCTCTCCTTTACCCGTGTGCCTGGCTTCTCTGTGTCCTCCCAGCTCTGCTCCTCACACCAGTGTCCCTCCGTGTCGCTCACACCTACTCTGCTCTTCATCCTAGCCTACACCCCGTGCCCAGGTCCTCCTAGGTCACAGGGCATGACCGCAGCAGGAAGCGGAAGATGGGGTTTGCAGGAGTGAAGGCCACAGGGAAAGCCTACGTGTTCCTGGTTTCCTACTTTGGCTAACACATTCCTCTGACATGTATTTTTAAAAGTTCTATGGTTTTTGCCCGGCTGGGCGTGGCTCAGCCATTGAGCGTCAACCTAGGATCCAGGAGATCGGGGTTCAATTCCCGGTCAGGGCACATGCCCAGGTTGTGGGCTCAATCGATGACTCTCTCATCATTGATGTTTCTCTCTCCCTCCCTCCCTCCCTCCCTCCCTCCCTCCCTCCCTCCCTCTCCTTTCCTCTCTCTGAAATCAATAAAGATATATTAAAAAAAAAGTTCTATGGTTTTCTTAGGTCTATTTCAGGTATATTAAGTATTGAGTTCTCTGCTCTAGATTGGGAAACTATAGCCCTTATATCTCTATAAGAAAATACTAAAGCTCACCCTGGCTGATGTTGCTCAGTGGTTAGATCATTGGCCCAGGCACCAAACGGTCGTGGGTTCAATTCCTGGTCAAGGCCATATACTTGGGTTGTAAGTTTGTTCCCAGCCCCGGTAGGGGTGCGTGCAAGAGGCAACCAATCGATGTGTCTCTCTCACATCCATGTTTCTTTCTCTCCCTACTCCATCCCTCCCTCCCTCTCTCACTCTCTCTAAAAATCAATGGAAAAAATATCCTTGGGTTAGGATTAACAAAAAACAAAATACTGAAACCCAAACAACTAACCAACCAACCAACCAACTCAAAAACAAATTTTTTTTAACCAAACTCTCAAGGATCAGAATAAATGAGGGTAGCACTCTAGAAATTGTGGCCCCAAATAACTTCCCCGGTGGGCACTGTTCTTGGACTTTCGGGGGCACAGGTGTGGGACCTTTAATTGTACTGTCTAACGCTGTGGAAAGGGGGGGAGAAGGAGCAGTACAGGGGACCAGGGCAAAGACCACTTCGTTGACGGGATGGTTTTAAACACTCAGAATGCAACACAATCCTTTACTCACAATCCCACTGTCCCTCTTTATCAGGCCTGTGCTCCTACGTCAATCTCTTTTTTCAAGTGCATTTATCTTTTATAAATGTCTTCATTTCCACTCAAATAGCAGGCTGAGGGTTTTTGAAGAGTATACAGGCTTATGGTGAAAAATTTTACTTTCAGGGTCTGAGAACCACACATCTGGAGACTCCTCCCCACTGCCTGAGCCACAGTATACACAGCACGGCCTATGTGCAGTTTAGTTCTATTTACTAACTTGGACATGTATTTTTTAGTTTTTCTATTAATTCACCTGACCAAGTACTAACTTTGACAACAATCCCACTTTCCTGAGAGGAGTATGTGGGGGCTGTGGTTCTGTTTTCTGAACAGGGAGGAGGACAGGGAGGGGATCTACATCAGGAGTGCTCAGACATGCTCTGCGTCACGGATCCTACATCCCAGCACTGTGCCTGGTACACAGCGGGTACCTGAGAGAGGCCCACTGAAAAGCTCCAGCAACCTCAAACAAAGCCACAGACAGGATCTGAAATGGCATTTCATTCAGCAGCTTCTATGCCAAGGTCAGACAAGGTCAGGGCAGCTATGGCCCCAGAAGACACAGATGCAATGCAAACAATGTTAAAGAATAAACTGGAAACAGGGATAAGCTTTGGTTTAGCTAAGGACGAAGAAGGGAATTAGCTGAGAGTTTTGGAGATCAAGGCAAAGTTGTGGACCAAGCATTAAGGAGCCAGGAACCACAAAGAAGCCTAAGGTCAAGAAACATAATGGGTAAGAGTCAGGCAGGCAGCCAAGAAACAGAAATAATGTGCCAGAGACAAACTGATATCAGAAAAGAAGCCCAGTTACCCAGCCACCCACGCCAGGATCCCAGGGATACAGAGCACTAACCTGTTTGTCCTCTGGGACAGCTGACCGAAGCTGCTGGGCTTTGAGTTGCCGGCACAGTCTCTCTCTGTACCATAGGACTCTGACCACACAACTACTTCCGCTCTCCCAGCCCAAGCTGTGAGTGAGCCCCTTTCTGTACACGTGTTTACCAGGAAACAATGTGCAGACTGACTGGAGAGGAACAAATGACAGAATGTGCCTGGGAGGCCACTAGACTTTGGGATAAAAGTAGAGGGCTCCACGTAGGCTGAATCAGAAAATGGGTTGGGATACATGAACTCTAACTCAGGTTCTAATTTTCTTTGGTTGTGTGGCCTTGGGGAAGCCACTGAAGCTCTCTGCACATCCCACTCCTCCTGATTAATGTAAGAGATGCATCTAGAATAAATTTGTAATTGATACTTCCATAATACAGCAGAGTTCTGAAGTGGGACTTCAGAATAGGATTATTAAAATATAAAAAGCTATAGCCATTCTGACATGTCCTATAATCTCCTCTTTCCTAGCACAACTGAGTGTGGGTTATCACAGGGGCCAGGGCGTGCAAAATGTTCAAGCTGCCATTTAGATTTCTAAGAATTAAGTAACGTTAACCTTCCTCTGGTGATTAGAAGATATATCACATATAAATGAATGTTTTAATTTAATTAATTCACTTCTGATTCCTAAGTCCAGAAAAAGATGTTAAAGCTGATTTGGGGTTCTGGGAAATTATAAGCAGCTTGCATGACTCTAGGACTCGGGGGCCAGGTCTTTCAAAGGCCGGGCCAGAGGACTGCTTCTGGAAGCCAGACAGCCACGGCGCTGTCTGGTGCTCGGGCATGACAGGCCAGTGGCATTGCTGGGTGGCCTGGCTAAGGGACATCTGGGTGAGTGAGGGAAGACTGGCATATATCTATTTTGGATGATTTCATAATGCTTTTAATTTTTGAAAATTACAAAGAATGTATGTTTCACAGGTGATGGTTAAGACATCATGATAAGTAAACACATCTGTAGGAATATCTACAATCATATTAACAACAAATCCATACTCAGAAGGTTATCACTCATACATTCCAGCTTTGTGTGAGCTTTAAAAAATACAACTGACCCCCACCCAAAATAAACAGTACGCAGTGGAAAGATGAGTAAGAAAGAACAGTCTGGAACTAGATGCTTTGGATCAGGTATTAGACAATGGAACAGATTAGACGAAAGAAACCCAAATGACACTGTGGAAAAAGTGACCAAATCTGAAAGTGAGCTTGGGGAGGAGAGGGCTGTTTAAAGAAAACTTCCAGATGTTGTGCCAAGGGGACGTGAGGATTTTTCTTTGAAAGTGGCGTAGACATTAAGGCAATGGAAGGAATGGGGAACAGTCAGCTATGATAATCATGTTTTATCTTAAAAATACTCATTAGTTTCCGAAGTATAAAAGTTGTACTAACTGCCCTGGCTGGCGCGGCTCCGTTGGTTGGGCATCATCCTGTGCACTGAAAAGTTGCTGTTTCGATTCCCGGTCACCTGCCCGAACTGCGGGCTCTATCCCTGATCCCCAGGGAGGGGCATGCAGGTGGAAGCTGATCGACGTGTTGCTCTCACATTGATGCTTCCCTCTCTCCCCTGCTCCCTTTCTCTCTCTCTAAAAATGTTTTTTTTTTTTTAAAGTTGTAATTATTGCTCATTATAAAAATTTAAAAAAAAAGACACAGAAGCCATCATTCTACCACCCAGAGATTATCATCAATTAGGTTTATTTGTGTCAGGGTTTTTGTTTGTTTGGTATGTATAGATTTTTCATATTTTTCATTTCAAAAAATAATATTTCATATTTTAAAACATCTATGCAAGTATCTTATGGGTTACAAAGTATTTCAGGAATATACCTTATTTCATTTTACTATTTCCCTTTAATCATAGCATTATCTTTAATTTTTTGCTATCATATATAATTCTATGATGAAAATCTTTATGCACATTAGAATTATTTCCTGAGATTCGATTCCAAAAAAATGTAATTACCATATGAAAAACAAGGATCTTTTTAAAGTTTGTAATACATACTGCTGAATTGCTTTCCAAAACATTATATAAATTTACTCTCACACTAGCAATGGACAAGAATGACACTTCTAAGAAATGCACAGGTGCAGAATTGTATGTCTAACTGTTAACTTAATCTTCACTATCTATTTAGTCACAGACTCGTCCTATACACAAGACAACATGAGGGAGTGTTTGCTCCTAGTTTTCTTGGCTGTGTGCTCTGCCAAACCCTTCTTTGGCCCTTCATACATGACCCTGAAGAACATGATGCTGAAGGACATGGAAGGTGAAGATGATGATGACACTGATGCTGACAACTCTCTTTTTCCAACAAGAGAGCCAATTAACCCCTTTTTCCCATTCGATCTGTTCCCAACATGTCCATTCGGATGCCAGTGCTACTCAAGAGTGGTGCACTGTTCTGATCTAGGTAAGAACATGTCACCGTGCTTTGGGGTATAATGCCATTCTAACAGTTGAATTTTTGGAAAATGTAATAACAAACCACACAGAACATGCAAGCTTATTTTGAATATCCAGAAAATCAGAGGAAAACAATGAAAATTTCATATATAGAACATTTCCTTCTCTTCCCAAATTTGAACCAAAGTGCTTTGATTTCATTTCCCTCAGAAAGAATGGATGTTACTATAGTTTCTTTATCTTAGGATGTCAGAAGGTTGAGATCAGGCTTTCTAGTAAAATTCTACAATAACACAATTAATCAACTGTCCAGGACAATAAATAGGTTATAGAATTTGAAGTCTCTAACCTATACATTTTAAAGACAATTCTCTACTTGTTTTCAGTGATTTGAATTTAGAACTGTCTAGACAAGAAGTGGTTGAACTAAATTACTTTCTAAAGTCTGTTAAAAATGTGTAATTCTCTGCTGAATATTTTATTTTTTTAATACTTTAGTGAAGGTGTTCTCAAACAGAAGGGCACATTCACGCCCTGCTCAAAAAGAGGGTGTGATGGAAATTTACATCAAGAGTTGCTGTATTTAGCTATTTCCAAATGAGGGGGTGACTCAAATGCGCCACACTGTAGGAAGACAAGGTCTGCACCCCACCCCCATGTAGGGGCTGGAGGCCCACGAGGACCACTTGCAGAGTGCTTATGCATACACGGTGCCTCTGAAAAGTTTAGACTCACTGCCTACTGCTCCAGAATCTATGGCGCGAGTCAAAGCTTGTTACAACCCACTCTGGAGACTTTAGTACAGTGTGCTATTAAGGGACAAATGACAAAGGTGAACAGAAAGCATTCAGAGAAAGACTATGAGCTAGAATCAGTGGGAAAGTCTTATGGAATATTTAGGTTAGGAAAAAATGGTTTTTAAGCTTTACCTTTGGCACTGTTGTGGAAAAGAGGTGATAAGGTGATAAGCTGAAGTAATATTTGAGAAAAGCTAGTCTAGAAGCACATGCAGGATGAGTGTGGGAAGAGCAGCAGGAAGGAGAAGTGCAGAGGCTGAGACAGACCTGCTGTGAGAGACGGTTACAGTTAGGAAACATCAGGATGTACTGTCATTTGTAAGCTGCACCCAGGCAAGAAACACAACTCTAACCTTAGCCTAAAGAGTTGTGGTATGTGGAAACACTTGGTAAAACAAAACAAAAATGCCGTGTGAACTCTAACAGAGCTGGCCATAAACTGGGCTGGCTCAGGGTAGGCTGTGACTGAGGAGATACCAGTCTTCAGCACAGCTGTCCTTAGCTGAGGCCGCACCCTCACTCCCCAGCAGGTCATCTGCCCCTATGGGAAAGCGGGAGGAACACTGCATTGCTCTGCTCCAGTGCACGACTGCCACCAAAGAACTGAGAAAAACCACACTACTCAAGACAGGCAGTTGGCTGCAAACAGTGTGTTCCTGAATATTTAGCTTACCAAATAAAAACCTGTACTGGCACATGCCTTTAACTGACACCTCTCACACCTCCCTGTGACCACAGACAATGGAAAGAGCTTGGGTACTTGTGGCTCTTTCTCCCTGAGGAATGAGATTCTTTTCAGAGCTCCCAGTGTCATCAGGAGTAGAGGGGGAGAGCTTGTCAGTCTGTGTCACCAGGCCCTTCTGCAGGGCTTCCTAACAAAACCGCTACCTTGTTAGCCCATCAAGTTACTAACCCCTTTCTCTTTTCCCATCTATGGTCCAAGTTCTTAAAAGGGCTGTTAGTCTTAAAGGTTGGAGGGAAGGCTGTGGAGTGACAGGCTGACAGTTCCAATATTCAGAGGCTGAATTCCTCCACTGGGGCTGTTAACAGAACTCTACTCTTCAGGAGTAAGGAGGGCTCCGCCAAAAGTGCACCAGCACCTGAAGCTCACTTTAAAATGCATAGAAGATGAGATGACAGACAGTATAGTAAAATGATGATGGTACAAAGAGAATATGGATTTCCGCTGTAAAATTCTGTCAGCTTTTCTATGTTACATTTGAACAATAAAATATTGGGAAAATACAGGACCCCATGCTCATCGAGCGTAACTACTGTATGGAAAATCTGAGGACCAGCAGGGACAGTCATGTTCGGCCATCTAGGAATAGCAAAGAAAGGAAGATATGCACCAGGTACAGCTCCTGGTGATTTTCTGCTCTTTTTTGTTTTTGATTCCAAGAGGGAAAAATAATTTAATTAACATTTATTGAGTACCTACACAAAGAAGATCATTCTTAAAATGATCAAAACCCACAGGTTCCAATTTAGTACCACAACAGATTGAAAATTTGCAACAAGCAGCAATGTTCCTCAGCCGGAAGGGCACACAGCAGCCGCTGGACCCTTTCCTGCAGTCACGGTGGCGTGCTGAAGGGCCCTCTATTCCAGGTCGCCTGGCATCAGTCCCACAGTGACAGCCAGGCCCAGCCAGACACCTTGTAAAAATAAATTACTGGGAAAGGTCTCTAGGCCTTTCCAAAGAACAGTATTTTTGTCATGTGTTACATGATAAGTCATCTGTTACTTAATGGTAACCATGTACTTCTAACAACAATGAACATTTCTAAGGTATTAGCATCTCCTCTTCAGCACATAGGGTATATGTAACTTTTGTTTATTTCTCAGGTTTGTCCTCTGTCCCAAGCAACATTCCATTGGATACTCGAATGGTTGACCTTCAAAACAATAAAATTAAGGAAATCAAAGAAAATGATTTTAAAGGACTCACTTCACTTTATGTAAGAATATGTGCTCATATTTTCAAATATTTAAGCAAAAATCTCTATCAATGCTAAAATAACTGTGTTGTGTTTATGTAAACCAGTCTTACTTTTCTGTGTGAACGACAAAAAGCCTGCTACTCAGCATGTTCTAGTTAATGAAAAATTATAGATTTAATTCAACTGATGTTTACTATAAACAGCCAGGTGAAAGGCAGTGGGCTAAGAATTAAGTAAATTGTCCTTAAATGAGCTTATGATCTGTTTAGGTAATCACAGCACTATACACTAAAAAGAATAAGGTTATGATTATTTACAGGAACTCATTAACATACAGTGCTAAGAAAATCCTTACCGAAACCAACTGATTTACCTTAAGGCACCAGAAATGTCTAGCAGTAGCACATGCAATATATCTGACAATATATATTTGCATGGCTTTTTTCCTAGACCTTTAAAGGTGAAAAAAAAATTTCTTTACTGTATCGAATATTTTCATTTTCTAAGATTTATAAGATTTTTATTTCTCTTTTTAATATTTTGAGACTCTAGGTTTTAGCAAGTAAAATTTCTAATTTAATTGCAATTCAGTTTAGGGGAGAGCCTGACTCCATACTGTCACAGGCATGGGGTATCATCTCTTCCCCTCAGCATAGTATTCAGCCAATACAGCTCTTCCAGGCCATTTTCCACATTCTCACACTGTGCTGGAGAGAAAAAATGCAAAGCCTGTCAACTGCAGGGAAGTTGCAGAGGACAAGGTAGAGGCACCAAAACCACATGTCTCTTGCTGCCACCCAAGCAGACCTGCTCTCTTCCCTTAGCTAAAAGATTTGAGGCCACCCTGCCTACCTGTTACCCCTGGGTCAGTGCGTGGAGCCTACGATGCGTCCCAGCAGCAGGAAAGGAGGACTATTGAGTCTCATTATGCAAACCAGCACCTGTGAGTCAGCACGATGACTAAGAACAATCAGGCTGATCATGTTCTAGGCACCACGAGGGATGCTCTTTACTAGGCTCTCTTGCTCAGTCCTCACACCAAGCCTGCCTGTAAGGGATGGCACCCAAAAAAAGCCAAGTCAGCCTCCCTGCAAAGTCATTCTCTTCTCTGCACTTCCAGGCATCTGGGCTTGTGAGGCCTTGATCACTCCCTTCTTTCAAATGTCCCATGCAGAGAGCTGAGATTTGGTTAAGTTTCATATACACCATAGTTTCCATATATAAGAGAGAGACACAAGAGAGAGAGGCAGAGAAACTGGAAGAGCATATATTTATATCGTATAACTGAGCCCTCACTTAAATATTAAAACAATCAGAAAAATGGCACGATGGATTCCACTGAGGATCCATCTAGTCTACTGTACTAACTTCAGACACAGAAACTTTTGGAGAATAGCAAGGCCAGTATTCCACCCTCATGAGTTGGAAATACAGCCTGTGAATGCTTCTACCATGTCTTCGACCTACATTCAGCTATACTACCACAAGAGCAATTAACATCACATCTAATACCAAAACCATAAAAAGTTTTTAATTTGTCATAGCATTGTTTATTACATTTTAGGAGTATTCCAGGGACTTACCCCACATGTACCCCTGTTAATCATTGAGCAATAAGAATAAAAAAGATGACAAGAGCCGTCTTAGGCCTCCTTAATTTTCTTTTCATCAGTTTCTATGTGGCACTGTATTGGAGGTGAGCATTCTACAGCCAGGCAGAACTGGGCTCAAATCTTGGCTCCACCAGAAGTTTACACTGGGAAGGTGGCTTACCTCTCTGAGCCTAACCTTCTTCAGTTGTAAAAGGGGTATAACAACAGCATGGAATTCAGAATAGTTATTTAGACTAGATGAGTGCATACATGCAAGGTGCTCAGCACCCAACCATTAACTATTATTGCCATCAGCCTGTTTCCAGACTGGCCAATGTAGTAAAGTACTTTTTAAAGAATATACTTTATACTTGAATTGTGGGCACACTGTATATTTCAAAACATTTATTTAATTATAGTACCATCTGTACCTACCTTTAAATAAAATTTAAATGTTTTTAGATATTCTGTGAATTCTCTATATTATGTTTCAGCTGCTTGTTCAGCGCTGTGATTCTTACACAGAGGACAATGTAACACTGAGGAAGAGTGAGATCACTGCACACACAAAGTCCACTCAGCCTGTTGTTACAGCCACATCCTCGTAGTGGCCTACTTCTAACAGGCTGTACTTTTCTCATCCTCTGGCCTTACCCAGAACTGCACTGTCTGGGCTCTGTGGCTACCATTTTTGGAATTATCATGTAAAAGCCAACACTGAAAGTACGGTGTACTGGAGACAATCTGCTCACCTAACTTGCTGGGCAGCATTTGATGGCACTATATAAAAACTCTGAGCCCATTTTATACTACTTATAAATCCTTTTATGAAGCTCTGACAACTGCTTGTCTCAACCAGAGAGGGGGATGAGACAAGGATGGATGGATCTAAGGGAGGCACACATTCCCTCAGGGCTCCTACAGTGGCTGGCGGACGGCAGGAAGTGTACACACAGGAGAGCAAAGTGTGGAGGGCAGTGAGGATGGGCCAGACAGGGGCAAGTCACTTTTCTTCACTGTGCCCATTTCCTCAGCACTAAGGAAAGAAATAATTTTGCAAAATTGACCTCATGGGGTTGAGAAAGGTTCATCAAGTTGTTACCTCCCCTGGCCTGGCCCCACATTTCACCATAACCAAAGGAAAAGAGAACAAACTCTTAACTGGCATCACACATTCAGAAAGGAGCACATTTTACCATTTGGTAGCAACTGCAGTTTCATCTGTTCTCCTAGGCCCAACTTTTCCCAGGTAAAAACTTAACAGTACTGTTATGTCTGAAAGAAGAGCAATAAAAGGGCCGACACGGAAATAAGTGAACATAATAAAGGGAGTTTAACTGACAAAGCATTTATTGGTATTTCTTCTGTGCAATACCAACCACAGGAATAGCACCAGAAAGGCATATTAACTCAGTCTGGGAACTATGGAAGATTGTTGCGGAATGGGACCAGGGACAAAATGCATGGAAGGAATCAGAGCTGCCCTGAGAGAATGAGAGGGCCTAAATTAGCAGAGAGGGAGAGAAGCCCTAAGAAATGTTAAACCACCTGCCACCGCCCTGGGGAGACACCGCTGCAAACCCTGGGCGTGAAACAAGGCCTAAGCCATTGTCCATTCTGAAGAGGAAATAACGACTAGGGTGAGAGACAAGCCTGGCGGCCAAGCGCCTTCCCAGTTTTGATTCTGAAGCTCCGATATCCCAGGGGACCGAGAGCAGCAGCCAGCACCCTCCACAGGGTGCGAAGGGGTTGGGCACAAAGAGGCTGGCAGAGCCACTATGCTACAAGTTCTTTTACTCTCAGCTGGTGTCTCCGCTAAAGGCTGCTGCCAGGTCACACTGAGAAATAACCACAGAACTGAGAAAAGGCTGAGTCATTCCTCAGGACCCACCACTGTGTCCCCAAGGTCTTAAATATGTCTGAGGGCACTTTGTAGGAGTTTACTGGGACAGGTCTATATTCTAGGAAAAATGGTAAACATTAGGAAACATGAAAGTGAGGTTAAACTTAATTTTGTAAAGTGAACAGATTTTAAGGTAATATAAAGATAATACCATCAACCACTTCCATAAAGGGCAGTGGAAACTGGAGGGGTCCTCAACCAGTGAATACATCACCTACTAAAAGATAAACCAAAGACACAAAACCAATCATTAAAGCTTTGCACTGTTCCAATTCAGTAGTGAGTAAAATATATTTAGTTGATATTGGGCTGAGGAATTATTTACACTGTTAATCAAGTACAGAAAATGATGTAACTTGCATATATTGCCATGAGTGACTGACCACTATAGAACTGGTAAATCAACCCATGCCCTAATGTGGTGTAACTTTCTATGCTTCATCTAGGCTTTGATCCTGAACAACAACAAGCTAACAAAGATTCATCCAAAAGCCTTTCAAACCACAAAGAAGTTGAGAAGATTATATCTGTCCCACAATCAACTAAATGAAATACCACTTAATCTTCCCAAATCATTAGCAGAACTCAGAATTCATAATAATAAAGTTAAGAAAATACAAAAGGGAGCATTCAAAGGAATGAATGCTTTACATGTTCTGGGTAAGTTTTTGCAAATAAATGAGATATTAAGAAATTATAAGTAATACACAGAGGCAGAGATTTTTATCATCATTAACTTTCAAGACTGATAATTTAAAAAAAATTTTTTGAATCTAATATTCTTTATCTAGATAGGCCATTTATAAATCAATTAAAATATTAAAATTTAAAGCACTGAAAGAGGCCTTTTGTAATATATACAAACACACATAAACTCTCAAGACTCCTCTCTTAAATACCTAGCGTGCTTCTGTTTCCTGATTGCCCCCTAACTGGTAAAATCTGTTATATATGTAAAGGTAGTCTTTTTAATGTATTATATAAACTACTCAAATACAGGATAGGAAATTCATTTAGATACTGTCTGGAATGTAGACGTTAACTTTTCGTTATCTGCTTTAAGATTGAGCTAAGGAACGTTTTGTCATGTTTTAAATTCCACCCTATTTTTATTTTTATTTTAATCTTCGCCTGAGAATATTTTTTTTCCATTGCTTTTCAAAGGGGGGGAGGGGGAGGAGAGGGGGAGGGGGGAGGAAGGGGGGAGGGGGAGGAACATTGATTGGCTGCCTCCCACACACCCCCCGACAGGGGCCAGGGACTGAGCCTGTCACCGAGGTACGTGCCTTTGGCTGGAGTCAAACCTGGGACCCTTCAGTCCACAGGCCAACGCTCTAACCACTGAGCCAAACCAGCCAGGGCCCACCCTATTTTTCTTCTAACACCCATGGAATACCTATGCCATCTCCCCATTCACTATCCATTCAAAATTCCTGAACAATATTCTCATTCATTTATTTACTTATTTAATTCAGCCAAGTGCCTGGCACTTACCAAATAGTCTCACTTACTGGCATTTCCTCAGTTATTTTTCTGTTTATCAAGTAACAATTTATAATTGACTTATAATTTTAAAAGTTTAGGTAACAAACTAATGTACACTGGCAAACACAAATATTTTGAATTACATCAAGGGTGATTTTTCTAAAGTAATATTACTACAGTTAGTCTTTAATCATGCTTACAGTTGGAAGAGAATAAGTTATTGATTTAAAGCAAAATGGCAAATCTGTTATTATATTATATTCCAACCTACGTAATACAAAGCAATCTTTTTCTGAGACCGACAGAAAGATAAGGAGTGAGACACAGAAACAGAGAGACTGAGTGAAGCAGTCTAGCAATGCTCCTTCCTTCTTATACCACACATTTACTAAATTATGTTATCTCCCCACAGAAATGAGTGCAAACCCTCTTGAGAGTAACGGGATCGAGCCAGGGGCATTTGAAGGGGTGACAGTCTTCCATATCAGAATTGCAGAAGCAAAACTGACCTCAATTCCTAAAGGTTTGTGTTAACTTTAAGTATTTTTTTAATGCCAACCTTAAATGGTAATTAAATGTAATGTTGTAAACTGTATACACTGTAAAAACCACACCGTAATTAAAATCCTTTTTACCAGTGTATCTGGTCAGTGTAGTGTGAAATTGAGTGTTTTCTCATGAACACCATAAAGAGCCATAGGTAGTCCTTTTTTTTTGGTCAGTAAGAAACAAGAATCTTCTTTTCCCCAGTGAGTAACAAACATTAAGAAGAAATAAATGTCTAATTTTCTGTTTCTTTCCTGATATTTACTCACCTATACTTTGTCATCATGTAAAGTACCTGTTAGAGGTGAGAATTCTGTAGGAAAGAAAGCAGAGGAAAATGCACAGGGCGACAGACTCCCGCCCCAGGCGCGCAGCTGTGGTTTGCAGGGTGGCCCCGTGCGGCCTGGCCGGGACAGACTGGCTCTGGCAGGGATGAGTACAAACTTGGGCACGGTGCTCGTTTGTGCCCACAGGGTCACTGTGCAGATAATGAGTCAATGCACAGAAAGGCCTGAGGACAAGGTTGGGGACCTGGGAAATACCCTCTTGTGACATAACTGTTACCAGAATGAGTACCACACTATCATGCGACCTGAAGCTGGCGCCTCCAAGTAAAATGCTTCTTAAGTTTGCCACTGGACCAATTTGCCACTGCATTACTCCACGCTCCTAGTCTGGTGATCATCTGGAGAGGATTACCCTCCTCAGGACCCATGATCATTCTTGCCTTCCTCCTCCCTGACAAGGAAGGGCATTCTCCCTCTCTGCTATGCCAACTACCTGGATCAGAAATAAGCCCTAGGGTTAATGACATGTTTTTCTCCCACATGGCTCTGCCTTTCAGCATCCACAGTAAAAGCAGCAACTTCACCATAAACCTTTTTCTACCACCCATCTCATCCAGAAAATTAATAAAACATAAACTTATCATTTAAAAAATACAGCAGGGCAGCTATTATTAAAGTAATGATCTTTTGCATAGAAGAAAAATCATCTAAATTTACCTGTAAAAGGGGAAAATTTTTTATACAGAAAAAATTCAGTTTAATTCAGAACTACACAATTAAAGACCCACCTTAATTCAGCATTCAAGGAGGTGACTTTTTCTAAAATTTTACACATATTTACCTTCTCATCTTTAAGAACAACAAAACTACACTCTATCTAACAAGTTAAATACATAAAATTCCTTCCATATGCTGGAAGCTAACACAGGGTAAGAGGGAACAAGCAGAGGGCAGGACGGCAGGCGGGGAGGCTGAGGAGAGGAGGTGCTGAAGGAGGGTGTGGCTCCAACAACCGGAAACTGCCCCTGCTCTTTAGATTTGCACCAGCACTTTTCTACAATGCAAAACATACTGACTGCAATTCTCTTCAAGTTTCAAAGTGCATCTTTAAAATGAAGGTTTAACTTCTCAAAATTTTTCCAAAGCCTAAAGGAAGATTCCAATTTAAACTGGAATAAAATCTCTCAACTTACTCCTTCGAGGTCCCTAGGATATTAAAACTCCAGTTAAGTTTTTTGTTTTGTAACTTATTTGCTAACATGTTAAGGCTAGCCCTGGCTGGGTAGCTCGGTTGGTTAAAGCATTGTCCCGATATGCCAAGGTTGTAAGTTCCATCTCTGGTCAGTGCACATACAAGAAAAAACCAATGAATGCATGGGTGGGTGGGGCAACAGGTCGATGTTTCTCTCTCCTCCCCCCTTCCTCTCTCTAAAATCAACTAAAAAAAAATTAAAATATTAAGGCTGACTGCCTAAATGTTATAATTCAACCATTACCACCCCCTGTGGCAGGATGAACTAGGACCAGAGCCCTCACCAGACCTGACAAGGTAACAAGAAGAGAGTGAGACACGTTTCCTTCCTATTCGATTGGAAAACTCTACTTCATAACAGTATGGAGTGGGGTGAGGAGGGGCGTGTCTGGAGCAGGGCAGGAAGAAAAATGTCTGTATCAAAGTATGCAGGTAGTTGTTGGCAGTCAACGACTGCTACCCAAATTCATACCTTTGCTCACTTTCTACCTTCTCCAGGCCCTGGGGAGAAGTCCCTTCAAACTCTGCAAACCGCAGGAGTTTCCCTGACTCCTCAACATGAACAGATCTCTCTCTCCTCTGACTTGCTCTGACATGCTGTAGAACAGGCTGGCACGCTCTGAAACTTTCCTATCAGTTTTGTACGCATGATTCAAAATAGACTCCAGAATTAACATAAACTCAGCCATGAAGAATACTGATATTTATAAAGATGCTTCGATCACCTTCATCACTCTTTACCACTAATATAGGAAGGAAATGTTTCAGCAAGAGTTGAAAAATATAATTCTTTTCTCAGCTTGCTACCTAGAACCTTTGGTTGACAAATAATACCTTACATTTTTAATATTAAGTATTACAAATAATACAAGGTCCAACATAGGACTAATCAAATAAAGTCTGACTGACTTTTCTGGTTACTCCCTTACGTTCCAGCTTCAATTAATCTGGGGAGGGCTGGGGTCAGAGCACACAGGGTCAGGAACAGAAGGCGCAAACACTCACAGGGCACGCGCCAGGTGGCGCTTGCACAGGAAGCAGTTAAGAGATGTTTCTCTTCATTTACGCAGAAACTACTACTAACTGAAAAGGACAAATACTGCAGTGAACCAAATGTATCAGACAGAGTAAAATCCCACGTGTTCATAATGATATTTTTAAAAAATTCACTGGCACCTCTGGGCATTGCACTAATTCATTTCTTGAAAGAATCAAGCATTAATGCTGCTTTTCTGTAAAAGTACATTACAGAGTAACTAATTAATGAAGAAAAATTTTTTAGAGAAGAATTCTACCTAATAAATGCCTAAAGAATGACAAAATCAGGGAAATCATCATGTTCCCATTCCTAATGTCATCAATGAGTGAGAAGACCATCAGGTGGAAGAGTGATCCTTCTGAGTGTAATCTGGCCTGCCTCTAAATCTAACTGCTAGAAATAAGGGGGCTAGAGGACCATGATAAACTACCACATATGGGTATCTCAAACAAATCAATATTTGAAACAAAGCAACAGAAGAGGGAGAAATGGAGGGAGAATGTAATAGGAGAACATATTTTAAGAACCAAATAAATGTTCTCTGTAAACTTTACTGGGATCCTGACTTGAACAAATCAACAATGTATTTGAGATCATCAGGGAAATGAGTATTAGATGATAGTAAATAATTGTTACTAATTCTGTTAGATGTGATATTGGTTATATAAATAGAAGATGACTTTATGAGTTAGAGACATCTACTGAAGACTGTACAGGTAAAATATGATTATGTATATAATTTAATTTTAAATACATCAGCAAAAAAACAAGTGAATAAGTAAAAACAAATAAACTAATTTTAATAATCAATAATCAGGGAAGGGAGGTTGGGGGGCTGGATGAAAAAGGTGAGGGGATTAAGCAAAAACAAACAAGCAAAAAAACTAATAGGCAAGGACAACAATGTGGTGACTACCAGAGGGAAGGGGGTGGGGGAAGGTAGAAGAGGGTAGAGGTAAGTAAGTGGTGATGGAGGAGACTTGACTTTGGGTGGTGAGCACACGATACAATACACAGATGTTGTATTATAGAATTGTACAGTTGAAACCGATTTAATTTCACTAACCGTCACCCCAAAAACCAATAATCTTTAACAGTGGGGTAGATGAAACAATAATAATAACCAATAACTAACGGGGGAGATAAAACAAGACTGGGGAAATCAAGAGGACTGTTGAAGCTTGGCAAGAGCAGGATGATTCAAAATACTAGCTTCCATTTTTGCATATGTTTGAGATTCTTCATAATAAAAAGTACTTAAAAAGCAGAGTCCTAAAAAATTACCTGAGTCTATAATGTGAAACTTAACAAGTAAATAATCAATGGGGCTTGACCTTACTTGATCTAACATACATTTCTTTCCTTATTAGAACTACCGTCAACTTTATTAGAGCTTCATTTAGATTACAATAAAATTTCAACTGTGGAACTCGAGGATTTTAAACGATACAAAGATCTGCAAAGGTAAAAGTTCCCCAAATCCTTACTTACAAGTAGTAGCCTACATGATGAAGACATTAATGACATTCCCCGGAGGCATACAGAGACCTAAGCGAAAGGACCCTGTTGCTGCGGGGCATGTGAGGGGAGACGGAAGGACTGTGTTCGTCTGCCTTGACGATGAACAAGGCCACCCAACAGGGTGTAAACACTTTTCTTTTCCTGATTTTTTTTAATCCTTACCCAAGAAGTGAGGATATTTTTTCCACTGATTTTTAGAGTGTGTGGGAGAGGGAAGGGGGAGAGAGACAGGAGAGAGAGAGACATCAACTGGTTGCCACCTGCATGTGCCTCGACCTGGGGATCAAACCTGGAACATGCCCTTGGCTGGAATCAAACCCATGACCCTCTGGTGTGCAGGCCAAGCTGTCCAGGGCACAAGACATTTATCAAATGTACCTTTCTTAAAATACAGGTTACATAAAGGATTTTCTGACACTGGATGAGAGGGCTATTAAATAAAACCATGGTTGTCAAATAAAACCATGAAATACCTTTCTCCGACCACAAATATAAACAGGACATGTTTATATTTCTAACTCAGTTGTGTTTTCAGCTAACTGTATCACACCATCTGCTTAACAGTTGATGAATTTTGTATCATTTTTAGGCTGGGCCTAGGAAACAACAGAATCACAGAAATCGAAAATGGGAGTCTTGCTAACATACCACGAATAAGAGAAATACACTTGGAAAACAATAAACTAAAAAAAATCCCTTCAGGATTACAGGAGTTGAAATACCTCCAGGTAAAACATTCTACTTGTGTGTTTTGTAGATATTAGTACTCTTCTTTCTTTTTATGCAACCTATTATACCTAAAGCAAAGACCAAGCAAGTAGCAAGGGTAAAGTAGGAGAGCATTAGGAGAAAGGTTTCTACAGAAACATCAGCTAAAACACTCAGGCACCCATTTCCACCCTTCCCTTTTTCCTACTGAAACTGCTAAGGCCACTGCAGCAGAGGTACTGGGGTGGCAGTGGCTACACAAAGGCAGGACTGGTCAGGAGGAAACCAAGTAGGCTCACATATCCTTTCACTCTGAAAACATTTCATGAAGGCAGACCGTGCAGACGAGGTCCTAGGTATTTTCATTACCAATGTGGTGCTAGACTAGAAGTGTGTATGCTTTTTTAAAAATTCAGGCCAGAATATAAAATCAAAAGTCAGTATTTAGAACATCATAGGTTCACATTTTTTGCTCTTCATTATTAGAAATCTTTTCTCTCTAATTTGGCAACTCCTGACTTACCTGGGAGGGGCCAGAGAGTCCTTGGATAATCGCATAAAGATCTTCCCAAGAACAAAAATGAAGACAATATTTTGCACACAATTTTGAAAGTATCACAAATCTCCCTGATTCTCATCTACGGACATCAAATTAAGAATCCCTACTTAACCCCCTCTCACTTTACTCCCTTTTTCTCATATGCCTTCCTTGCTGTAGAATGTTCTCATCTTCCAAGAAGCAAAAACATACTGAGAACAAAGCTGGGCTTTGAGCTACTTGCCTCTAGATTTCTTTCCTATTTATCTATAAGCAAGTTTTGTTAACTACACTCCTTTGAGATACAAGCCATCAATATGGACATGCCATACGTGGGTGTTCATCTTTCATCTCAAGGCTACAACTTTTGCTTTGACTTTTTCAAATGCCACATTTACACGTCTATTGTTAAGGAGCAAGCATGAGCAGGATCTGAGCCTCTCCTCTCTCCAGCTGTCCCATCTTTACATACTTAACTCCACAACTCTGATCCCAGATTCTGGAAGCTCTTAAATCTACCCATACTCTTGCTAGCATTAAAAAATAATAATAATAAAATAGAATTGTAACACAAAGAACACAAGTCATAACGGCACAATTCAGTGAATGTCCACAAAGCAAACAGACCCATGCCCAGCATTGTTTCCTACTCCCAACAAGGCCAGTGCTGTGAACTACCCCTTGAGCTGACACTGAGCTGCAGGAAATGCAAAGGAATTCCAGAAAGCATCTGTCACAAAATCCCCACAACAGAGGGCACAGGAGACTCCAACACCAAACTTAAAGGTTTTAGTAATGCCTAGAGTTCTTGTAACTGGCTCAGATCAATCTCACCAAGACGTAAAGGCAGAATCTAGATAACAGCCAGAACCAAAATGGTCCTACATTTTTATATGCCAAAATGCTTTCTGGTCGGTTAATAGGTTGTTTTTACTTCACAGAAATCTCAGTTGCCAAAAAAAGACCAAAGAAGGAATTTAAAGAGATGTTAAAGGGAATGAAGGGAAATTTCCATTTTGTCCACAGAGTAATAATTTAAAGACATATAGACAGCCTATAAAATTGTATTTTGTTCACTAGTGAAAATAAAGATTCAACTATTGATGACATATTACAGATACGTATTTAAGATGTCGATAAGTTTGTTTTCTATAAAAAAGCTTACAAAAAAGCAGCTCTCCACTTCTCTCCCTTGATCACAGAAAATGTTAACAATTCTTCACATTTATATTGCAGGTCTAATTCCATTCCATTCCATTCTTCTGCTCATTTCTAACACTTTTAAAACACAGTACTGTACATGTGGCAATGAAGAGACCACACACGCACACAGGCACGCACACACGCCTACAGCTGTGTCTTGAAAAGGAGTGGTGCTGAGCAGGTGGTGTGCATGAGTCCACAGCACACTTCATTCACACACACAATACGTCTGTATATAGCATATGAACCTGAGCTGTTAAATTATTTACCATCATAAATGAGTACATGTATTTTAAGTGAAATACATAGAAATCAGTGTAAAATAAACCCATGAACTATAAATAGAGAATCTTCTTTTTACATTTACTGTGTATTCTAAATCCATTCCTTTCCTACTACAACAGATAATCTTCCTTCATTCTAATTCAATTACGAAAGTGGGAGTGAATGACTTCTGCCCAACAGTGCCAAAGATGAAGAAATCTTTATACAGTGCAATAAGTTTATTCGGCAACCCAATGAAGTACAGGGAAGTACAACCTGCAACATTTCGTTGTGTTTTAAGTAGAATGAGTGTTCAGCTTGGGAACTTCAGAAAGTAGTGACTGGTAATTAATAATATCCATTTAATATAAAATTTAAAAATTGTTACATTTGGGATACCTGAACTCTATTAAGAACAGTGGTATTATGCTCAGAAGCAAAAATCTATCCCCATGTGGTACAACCAGTGATTTACTTTAGGACAAAAAATTTCATCAGAATTTTGCAAAACTACTGATACAGCAGGATTAAGAGAAACAAGCATCAACTGCAATTTTCTTTTGCATACAAATGATTTTGCATAAATCTCATGCTTGAATATTCTTTCTCAAAAAAAAAAAAAAGACATTCAGTATTTAATACTTTGTTATCAGTTAAACAGAACTGTACTGTAAATGGAATGCTTAACTTAGCAAAATCTGTGCTTTCATTTGCAATTAAAAAAACAAAACTGACAAGGGCAGTGATACGAAGCATACAGTAAACTATTCCTGTTCTTTCTTTAGGAACTCGGGCAGCACTGTGATATTCCTAACAATGCTGACGCATGGTGATATACTCCTATTCAAATTCTCACATCTCAGAGCCTCACTGTCTTTATGTTTAAAAGTAGCCCTTTATAATAAAATTCTTCAGTAAGTGTTTATCACCAATCGACAGATGTTGTTCACAAGAGCTGGTATTTGAGCTATATAGCACATGCTTTTCTTTTTTAATTATTACTCAATTATAAAACCTCTATAAAATGCATAGTGAGTGTTTACATAAAATCTGTAACTCATGCTTTCTTATTATCACAGTTATTATAAGCTGTTAACAGTATGTCAATTGTTAGGTTATATAACATTGTCACCTCAACGCTAAGGAATATTTTCAAGATGTTCCTCTGTAAGGCCTTGGTTGGAAGAGCCTGGTCACTCTAAATTCTACACCAAATTGTGCCCTCAAATATGCACAGACTGGATAATTCTGAAAAACACACCTGGTATAACTAAATAGGCAGAGCATTAAATAAAACACACAGAAACTAGAAGCTCTAAATAAAACTTAAGAGTGCTTTATGTATTTTTTACTGGCATTCAACATAAGTGAAACTAGAAAATCAGGAAAACATTAAAATATTGGTTTGAAATCAAACATTTGTGCTTCGGCTTAATTTTTCTTCTCCCACCCAGGAACCATTTTTCAGAAAACTCTAGTTTATATATTTATAAACTCTATATACTTAGCACAGTATTAATGCTTATTCTTTTTGTTGGTTTGTTTCTTTTATTTAAATTTTATTTTTCAATTACAGTTTACATTCCATATTGTTTTGTATTAGTTTCAGGTGTACAGCACGGTGGTTAGACAATCATATAATTTATAAAGTGATGCCCTGTTACTTCCAGTACCCACCTGACACTATACATGGTTACTACAATATCACTGACTATATTCCCTGTGCTGTACTTTACATCCCCCTGACTATTCTACAGTAATGCTTATTCTTAATAACAGTACTGAAATACTCCAAATTATGAAATATAATCACCTGTATGTTAAACTACCTAAAAATTATATTTTAAATAATTTGGGGGGTAGAGTAGAAACAGGTATGTAAGAAGAGGTCTGGATATCCAGGTCAAGAATGGGCAAATAGGTCTTGTTCTTCCGCGCCAGGCTCCCCAACTTTGGCAATGCTGACACTGGGGGGAAAAGGGGCACCTGTCCTTTGCAGAATGTCTGGCACCTCACTGGTCTCTACTCATTAGGATGCCAGTAGCACCTGCAACCCCAGCCCACTGTGCAATCAACAGTTTCTCCAGACATTTGTCAATTGCGGGGAGGGGGTGCGCAGGGGGAGGCTGGTTGAGAACAACTGCTTTATAGGAAATTTACTTAACTTCTAAAAACAGCTATGTTTGTTTGGCAAAATTATAGTGATGTAACAGAAAGAGCCCAGGGATATAGAGCTCTGAGTTGGAAGAACATAACCAGAAATCCAGTTCCGTTTATAGTCGTAGGCAAATCACCACCTCTTTGAAACTGTCACCTGATCAATTATGTTGCCACGAGAATTGAATAATAAAAATGTATGTGAAAATGCTTTATAAACCATAAAGATTCCGAAAACACGAGTAATTATTATACGGGACAATTACTGACTGACAAGAAAAATTATAGGTTATGAAGTCCTTAAAAATAAAAGAATACATTACAGTGACAATCATTCTAAAATTCAAATATTCTAGTAGTTTTCCAAATCTACTTAAATAGATTTTCTACAATATATCATAAAATAAAATTGTGATATCATGGCACTTATAAAAACATAAGTAAAATAAATGTTCCCTGAAATTTTAAGAATATGGTTCTTAAAATTAATAATTAAATTAATAAGGTTAATGCTAAGGTTAAAATCATCTAACAAACAGGCTGTGATCTGAGTAGAGGAGTTTAGAGTTGCTAAGTTAATCTTTTTCTAAAAAGAAAAGACAGCAAAACTTTTTAAATACTGGAAATGATTCTTGAAATCACTGCAATTAATTTCCTGTAGTTAATGATTCTGTTTTTCTTTCCACAGCTGTTAACCATTTTTTATTGTAATTTTACAAAAAACAAATCACTAACAAAAATCATCAACAACCAAAACTGGATTGAAGTTTTCTGCTATAAATCCACTTTATGACAAATACAAAATACTACCCATCTGAAATCCATTAAAGTTTGAAAACAAACTTTTACAATTTACTTGATTTAAGGACTTCAAAGTAGAAAAAAATCTCAGTGACCATCTATCCTTATTCTCTCTGAAATAATACAATAAAAAATTATCATTAAATTCATGAAACATAGTACTTTTAGACAATTACTTGAAGTCAATAAAACTAACATTATTATTAAAAAATCAATTTGGGGGGACTGCAAAATGGCCGCAGAGCAGGCACAAGAGACACACCGCCCCTCCTGGCACCAAACCTGAATTACAGCTCAAGTTTAGAGCAGTCAATCTGAATAAACAACAGCAAGACACCTGAACAGAGAATTATATCAAAGATTGGAAAAGAGAAGCTACACAGAGACTGGTAGGAAGGGTGGGGAGGGCTGGTCCCTGCACCCAGGGGTAGCCAGAGAAACACTGCAGCTGCAAAAGCCCCCCAGAGGAAAGAAGGGTCTCAGTCCCATGCCAGGACCCCAAGCCAGAACACCAGGCCCAGGAAGAAGAACCTGCAGAGCACCTGGCAGCAAAAATAAGTGGGGACTCTGTCCACCGGAAAGAGGAGGGAGTCTGCCTGAATCCCCGGTGATTTCCTAAGGACTATCACAATGGGGCTGGCTCTCAGGCACTCACCCGGGGCTCTGGTAGAGGGAAGGAGATTCAGGGCATGCAGAAGCCATAAAATCAGGGTTGCACAGCGCTAGAGATCTTAAAGGTATGCTTCTGAGGTCCTAGTCCTGAGCTAACATTCCACAGGGCCTCAGGCGCCATTTACCAGGGTCCAGTACTTCTATTCTTACAGTGCCAGCTGGAGGAAGTGCACTGACCCCATTCTCCAAATACTGGCAACATCACCTTACCAAGCTCAAGTCCAACATGAAGGATGATAGGCTGTACCCAAAAGGGACCGGAGATGCACTCTTTTGTCTGGAGAAATTATAGACAGACTCTTAGATAATCACTGAACTGAGTGGCTTCAGAACAAGGGCCAATCTTTCCCCCTTCCAAAGGTTAGGGAGGTGCCACCTCAAACGGAAGGCCTCCAGGTCAGGACCTCATACAGTGGGCAGCTGAAGAGCTAAGGGGAGGCATGTACTAGCAGCTCCCCTAGCCCTGCATCACCACCCCACATAGAGCTGCCTGGATCTGCATTCATAAATCCTGCTAGCCCCACCCTGTTAAATTCATATCCACGGGGGGAAGGGAGCACAATTCAGAGCTTGGACATTTGGTGCAACCCCCTCAAAGCCCTCCATCAGGGCCTCTGGCATGTGTTGCAGAGTAAGAAAGAGGTAAGCAGCCCTCAATACCTCCAAGGGCCGGTGCCACCCTAGGCGGAGGGCGCAGCCTTGATCTGTTCCTCCAAGCCCTGCCAGCACCTTCCTCCTAGTGCAGACTCATAGCGGGATGGGGACACAGATCAGAACTGGGAAATCTGGCAAGGACCCCTTGGGACCTTCCTTCAGGGTCTCTGGCTCCAGGATGCCACCAAGCTAGAAGGCAAGCAACTAGCTCCCCTCTCGAGGGCTGAGGGCGTGTGCCAACTCAATCAAAGGGCAGATTGGATTTGCATTCCCAAATCCTCCTGGACCCATCCTGCTGAACTCATATCCATGGGGGAAAGAGAGCACAACTCAGAACTGGGACATTTGATATGACCCCCCTCGGAGCCCTGCATCAGGGTCTCTGGCAAGGGCACTGCAGAGACAGAAGGAGGCAAGCAGCTCTCTTCCCTAGAAAGGGCTAGTGCCAACCCAAGCAGAGGGCTGCCCTGATCTGTTCCTCTCAGTCCTGCAGCACGGAAGAGAGCAGGGAGAGCCCAGCTGGCTCCATCTGGCTAGGCTCGGTTTTGAGGGGAAGGAGGCTCTGCTCAGAGCCAGGACATTCAGAACACATCTACCTCAGAGGCTGCAGTCCAGGGCTTTAGCAGCAGTGGCTACATAACTAAAGGGAGGAGTGCAGCTTGCCTCCCTCTCACAGCACAGTTGGTGCCACCCACCAAAAGAAGGCTTTCTTGATCTGATTGCCCAAGTCCCAGTGAATCCCTCCTGTCCTATTAAGCTTTCTCCTGCAGTAAGGACAGCAGGCTATACCCAAAACGGAACCTGTGGTGCACTCCTCACAGGGAAGACAGAGTTGGAGACTCAGGTAGAGTCTGATTGATATGGCACAGGAATAGGGGCCACATTCTCTCCGTTGAGTGCCAGACCATGCTGGCCCAAAACTAAGGGACACACTAACCTGGTTTGCCCAAACTGGTCGCTCCAAACCACCAAGCATCAGCCCTGTGGGAGAGTCAGTGGGTGTGGCCAGCTTGGGCCCACTCTATAGCTTTCCTGCATAAAACTCAGGAGTAATCCCAGGAAACATCAAGGGGGAACGGAATAGCCAAAAGGTGGACACCAACCTCAGGGAGCCTTGATCTTGTATCGATCTGACCCCAGCTCAAAGTTCCAGGAACCCAACCTTTCTATACAAACTGGCCCTTGCAGGCACACCCAGGTCCAATAAATGTAAACACAAACAGTAAACAGCATGGCAGCTCCAGACAGGCAGCCCAAAACAGGTTACACACAATGTCTGAAAGTGATCTGTACCTGAAATCCACCCAAGTGGACTCAGAACTGAAACAACCAGTGGTGGGATTCAGACAACACTAGAGAGTGAACCAATCAGCCACACAAGCAACACACCCAAAGAAAGAATTCAGCAAGCACCAGACTCTGCTAGGATCAATTGCACCTTGGGGGCCTACCCTGCACAACATATTCTTATACACGGTGATTAAGGTTTACCCTTATGGTCACCCAACCTGAAGAATTAGGTTAACTCAACTCATGAAACGGCCAAGAGCATTCATCAAGATGCAAATACAACACAGGACGCACATAACCCACAAGGCACATTCCTATAGCATAAGGCTCAGGTGACCTGGAATATTGTGCCACTGAGCCCAACAAGATACCTCAAGACTGCACCTACACAGCAGCTTACTCATCATGGTCGGGTTAAGCCTAAGCCAGCCAGCCAGATAGTCCATCCCACCCACAATGGGCCAACAGCAATCAAGACCCAAGTACAACAGGAGGGGCCACAGAACCCATAGGAGAGGGTCATTACTAGAGCACCCAAGTCAGGAGATCAAGGAGACTGCACCACTGAGTCCCACATGATACTTACTACACGAGGCCATCCAATGAACCGGGGTCATAACAGTTCCAATTGCTGTACAGAAACAAACACAAAGAGACAGCTAAATGAGGTGACAAAGAAACAACACCCAATTGAAAGAAAAGAAAAATTCTTGACAAAAACAACTGAATGAAAGAGAGGCAAGCAATTTATCAGATATTGAGTTCAAAGTAATGGTTACAAGGATGCTCAAACAACTTAGGGAGAACTAAAAGAAATTTAATGAGAGCTATAACAAACTCACTGGGTATTACATCAGCATGAAAAAGGACACAGAAACAATGAATAAGAACTACTCAGAAATGAAGAACACCATACCTGACATCAAAAATACCCCTAGAAGGAATTAAAAGCAGGCTCTAGATGAAGCGGAGGATTGAATGAGTGATTTGGAAAGACAATGTAGAAAAACTAAAAATCCAATCAGAACAACAAAAATAAAAAAGGAGTAAAAAAGAACGAGAACAGTTTAAAAGAACACTTCGGAGAACATGAAATGAAATAACAACATCCATATCATAGGGATTACAGAAGGAGAAGAAAGCAAGCTAGGTATAGAACACCTATTTGAAGAAATAATCACCAAAAACTTCACTAACCTGGTGGGAAAAAGTCACACAAGTTCCAGAAGCACTGAGGGTCCCAATCAAAAAGAACCCAAAGAAACCCACTCTAAGACACGTCATAATTAAAATGGCCAGGGCTGAAGACAAAAAGAGGATCTAAAAGGCATTAAAAGCAAGACAGTTATCTATAAAAGAACTCCCATAAGGCTGCCAGTGGATTCCTCAACAGAAACACTTCAGGGCAGAAGAGATTCCCATAAAGTATTCAAAGAAATGAAAAATAAGAAACTGCAACCAAGACTGCTTTATCTATCAAGGCCATCATTTAAAACTGAGGGCAAAATCAAATGTTTGCCAGACAAAAGAAAGCTTAAGGAGTTGGGTACCACAAAACTGGCATTGCAAGAAATAGTAAAGGGGCTGCTTTAAGAAGAATAAAAATAGAAAGAAACAGGCAAAACGAAAAAATGTCAACAAATAAGTACCTGTCAATAATAACCTTAAATGTAAAAGGATTAAATACTCTAATCAAAAGACATAGGGTAGATGAATGGGTAAGAAAACAATGCCCATAGGTATACTGTCTACAAGAGACCCAACTCAGAACAAAAGGCTCACACAAGATAAAAGTGAAGGGATGGGAAAAAATTTTCCATGCAAATAAAACACAAAACAAACAAACAAACAAACAAACAAAGCAGGGGTAGCAATACTTGTATCTGACAAAATGGAATTTAAAACCAAGGCCCTAACAAGAGACAAAGAAGGTCACTACATAATACTAAAAGGATCAATCCAACACGAGGATAATACCCTAGTAAATATATATGCACCCAATACAGAAGCACCTAAATACATTACAAAACTCTTGGAGGACTTTAAGGGAGAGATTGACAGCAATACAGTCTCAGTAGGGGACTTTAACGCCCCACTAACATCACTGGATAAATCTCTCAGACAAAAAGTTCAACACGGAAACAGTGACCTTAAAAAGCACACAAAATCAGATGGATTTAACTGACATTTACAGAATATTTCGTCCCAAAGCTGCAGAATACACGTTCTTCTGAAGTGCACATGGAACATCCTTAAAGACAGACCACATGTTAGGGCACAAAATAAGTCTCTACAAGTTCAGGAAGTTGAAATCATATCAAGCATCTTCTCAGACCACAAGGGCATGAAACTAGGAATCAGCAACAATAAAACCCTCAAGCACATGGAGGATAAACAGCATGTTTTAAACAGTGAACGGGTTACCGATGAGATCGAGAGAAATCAAAGACTTCCTGAGAATGGGTGAAAATGCACACACAAAAACCCAAATCTGTGGGGCACAGTGAAAGCAGTCCTTCGAGGGAAGTTCATAGCATTGCAGGCCTGCCTCAAGAAACAAGAAAAAGCTCAAATAAACAATTTAGCCCTACAACTAAAAAAATTAGAACGAGAACAGCAAGAAGAGCCCAGGGGAAGTAGAAGTGAGGAAATAAATTACAGACACTAAAAAACAAACAAAAATTCAAAATATCAATGAAACCAAGGGCTGGTTCTTTGAAAAGACAAACAACATTGATGAAACTCTAGCCAGGCTCATCAAGAAACAAAGAGAGAGGACCCAAAAAATTAAAATCAGAAATGAAAGAGACAAGGTAACAACTGACACCACAGAAACACAAAGGATTGTAGGAAAATACTATGAACATCTATATGACAACTAACTGGAAAACCCTGGCCAAAAAGGACAGATTCCTGAAAACATTCAATCTTCCAAAATTCAATCATGAAGAATCAGAAAAGCTGAATAGACCAATAACAACTAATGAAATAATACCAGCAAATCAAAAAACATCCAGCACACAAAAGTCCTGGATAGGAGGGCTTCACAGGTGAGTTTTACCAAACATTCAAAGAAGAGCTAACCCCTATCCACCTCAAGCTATCCCAAAAAATTCAAGAGAAAGGAAGATTTCCAAGCACTTATTATGAGGCAAGCATTATCCTAATTCCAAAACCAAATAAAGACACTACAAAGAAAGAACACTACAGGCCAGTATCCCTGATGAACATAGATGCTAAAATCCTCAACCAAAATATTAGCAAGTCAGATCCAGCAATACATTAAAAAGATCATACACCATGACCAAGTGAGATTTATTCTGGGGATGCAAGGCTGGTACAATATTTGCAAATCAACAAATATGATACATCACATAAACAAAACAAAGAACAAAAATCACACGATCATAGCAAGAGACACAGAAAAAGCATGCGACAAAATCCAGCACCCATTTTTGATAAAAACTCTCAGCAAAATGGGAATAGAAGGATCATACCTCAACATAATAAAGGTCATATGTGACAAAGCTACAGTCAACATCATACTCAATGGGCAAAAACTAAAACCATTTCCCCTAAGAACAGGAAGAAGACAGGGGTGTCCACTTTCACCACTCTTATTAACACAGTACTGGAAGTCCTGGCCACAGTGATCAGACAGGAAGAAAATATCAAAGGCATCCCAATTGGAAAGGAGGAAGTAACGCTGTCATTATCTGCAGATGACATGATACTGTACATAGAAAACCCTAAAGACTCCATTAAGAAATTACTGGATTTAATAAACGAATTTGGAAAAATAGCAGGACACAAAATTAAAATCAATGGCATTTTTATACACCAATAATGAACTTCAAGAAAGAGAAATTTTTTAAAAATATCCCATTTACCATTGCAACAAAACATAAATAAGATTCCTAACAATATACTTAACCAAGGATATAAAAGTTTTATACTCAGAAAACTGCAGGAAATCAAAAAAAGAAAGAGAGGAGCAAGTGGAAGCATTCACTGTTTGTGGATTGGAAGAATTACCACTATTAAAATGTCCATACTACCCCACACAATCTATAGATTCAACACAATTCTTATTAAAACACCATCAGTATATTTCACAGACCTAGAACAAATATTCCAAAACTTTCTAAGGAACCAAAAAGGATGCTGAATAGCCACAGAAATCTTGAGAAAAAGAACAAAATTGGAGAGATCACAATTCTGGATATCAAATTGTACTACAAAGATACTGTAATCAAAACAGCCTGGTACTGGCACAACAAAGGCATAGAAAATAATGAAACATAACAGAGACCCCAGAAATCGACCCACGCCATTATGGTCAATTAGTATTTGACAAAGGAGGCAAGAGCATCCAATGGAGTAAAGACAGTCTCTTCAAAAAATGGTGTTGGGAAAACTGGACAAGTACATGCAAAAAATGAAACTAGACCGCCATACATAAGAATAAACTTAAAATGATAAAAGACTTAAAATTTGTGAAACCATAAAAATCCTAGAAGAAAACAAGCAGTAAAGCCTCAGACATCTTACATAACAGAATTTTCACCGATGTATCTCCTAGGGCAAGAGAAACAAAGGAAAAAATAAACAAATGGGACTACATCAAACTAAAAAGCTGCTGCACAGCAAAAGAGACAGGCATCAAAATGAAAAGGGAGCCCACTGTATAGGAGAACATATTTGCCAATGACACATATGATAAGGGGGTAATTTCCAAAAACATATAAAGAACTCATACAACTCAACAAAAGACAAACAATCCAATTAGAAAATGGACAAAGGACCTGAATAGACACAGTTACAAAGAAGACATATAGATGGCCAAGAGACAAATGTTGGAAAACCTTTCAACGTCACTACATGCAAGTTAAAATCACAATGAGGTATCACCTCACACCTGTCAGAATGGCTCCATCAATATATCAACAAACAACAAGTGCTGGTGAGGGTGTGGGGAAAGGGGAACCCTGGTACACTGCTGGTGGGAATGCAGACTGGTGCAGCCACTGTGGAAAACAGCAAGGAGTTTCCTCAAAAAAAGTAAAAGAAACGACTGTTTGACCCCGTGATTCCACTCCTAGGAATATATCCTAAGAATCCTGAAACACCAATCAGAAAGAATATATGCACCCCTATGTTCATAGCAGCACAGATGACAATAGCTAAGATCTGGAAATAGCCCAAGTGCCCATCAGTGGATGAGTGGATAAAAAGCTGTGGGACATTCACACAACAGAATACTCTGAAGCTGAAAAAAAGATTTCTTACCCTTTGCGACAGCATGGATGGACTGGAAAATATTATGCTAAGTGAAATAAGCCAGTCAGAGAAAGACAAATACCACATGATCTCACTCATATGTGGAATCTAATGATCATAAAAAACTGACGAACAAAACGGGCTCAAAGGCATAAACACATGGAACAGGTTGACCTAGCTCAGAGAGGGATGAGATAGGAAGAGACTAACCAGGGAATTCATATGCATGTGTACATAGCCAATGGACACAAATAGTAGCGTGGTGAAGGCTTGGGTTGGGGTTGGGGTTGGGGTTGGGGTTGGGGCTGGGGCTGGCAGGAGGGCACCTAAGTGGGGAGAAATGGGGGACATCAGTAGTACTGTCAACAATAAAAAAAAAACTCAATTTTGTTCCTCCTTAAATTACTGTATCATTTCTGGCCTTCATAATTCCACTTTTTTTGTTTTTTGAAAGAATTCTCTTCCCTTGGTCTTAATTATCTCTCTGCTCACATGGTCCTTAACCCACTGCAAATGGCATAATTATTCTCCTGAATCTAGTTTCCCGAAATCATACTGTATGAATATTAAGTAATAATAGCTGACATTTAAAGAACACTTTCAGACATTCTTTCAAATGCCTTACTTGCATTAATTCATTTACACATCACAATAAATCTTTCATTCTCCACTCGCCCCATCTCCTCTCCTCTCCAAAGGAACAAAGATTAAGTACCTTGTGGCACATCTAGGATTTGATCCCAGCAGTCTAACTCCATGATTTTCAATGTGAGGACACACTAATTTTTAGTCAGTGATCATCTTTATAAAACTGTGTGTGGTGCTTCCTTATTTACTTACTTGGCCTTCACACACCATACCTTTCAGGTTGTTCTTTAGCAGCCAGTGTTCCCCATATTCTTCTTGTGGCCTCTTCTCTCTGATCCCTGGAAATCCACTTCTATGCCTTGAGCCATAACCTCTGAAATCCACTTCTCAAACATGGCCCTCACTTGGCAGTAACAAACTCTCAAAAGCAAACCCTAACATTTGGATCCTAAAACTCAATAAAAATCAACAGTTTCCTTCAAACCCATCCTGTTCTCTCTCTTGACCTTCTCTTCCACCGTTGTTCAGGTTTATTCCTGACCCTCTTGCTCCTTCACGGCTGCCTGGTGCCCAGCTGTGCCCTAACTCCCATGCTGCCTGCACCCACGGCTTCATTCTCATGCCCATTCACCTTATCACCACACTTCATTTTCCAGATGGATTGTCAAAATCGGCTCCTGGCCATGTTCCCCAGTCCACCTCTAACATGACCGCCCAAACGGATCTGCATGCTGTCTGGACTGATTCATCATCGAAAGCCTGTAATAGTTCCCATTCATTGCTAAATTACAAAAACTTCTTAACCTACCCTTCAAGACTATCTATGAGCTACACTTAAATAGCGATTTTTGAGCTTCTTCTTTCATGTTACATCTTTTTATGCTCCAGCTCAAGATTACCTGCTGTTTCTCAAACATACTCTTTTCTGGCTTCTGTTTTTGTTCACGCATTCTTCGCATAAACAAAACCTTACTCAACCTCAAATGTCCATGTCAAAAGTCGTCCATCTCAGCTCACCTTACTGATTCTCTCATGAACAGATGTGCTTCTCGCCCCCTTCCTCCGCTTTTCTTTTGTACTTACCACACCTAACTTACTACAGCTCTTTATACAGTGGCCTTTTCTGTCACATCCTCCAGAGGATCTGTGGACCTCTAGTCTGCAAGCACTGTATTTTAGTCATTTCTGCACCCTCCTCTTTTTCCCCTCACCAAAGGCAATCACACTGCCTTGGCTCCATACATGTTTCTGAATTAAATCAGTGAAAAGAAAGAAAAACCCTTTCCTCACCCTCAGAGCATGATGTTTTTATCCTACACTGCTTCTCCCATTCAAGCAGCCCACCCCGCTCTCAGCTCTCCCAGACTGCACTCACCCTGTGCAGACATACTGTGTGATAAGCATTACTCAGTGGTAGGTGCAGACAGCATTTCCCCCCAATGACTCACTGTTAGGGAAGGGATTTATCACAGTTTCTGGGGAACTCTGAAACAGATCCTCCCACCCAATCAGCTCTGACTAGTGCTGTCACAAGGTGAACATTCCCAACAGTGACATGTCTCTCCTGGTAAAATAGGAACATGGACTAAAGAGAACTGCTTTAAAATGAGTCCTCCCATAGATAGGGAAGAGCCTACAGACACTGGAGAGGCAGAAACACAGGTATGAATCACTCCCCACTTTACACACAGGACACAGTCACATGGAGTCCTGATATTAAGACTTGCAGGTTGAATGCTGGAAACTTCCTCTTATTAAGAAAAATTTACAACAGAAGTAGAAGTAGACAAAACAATACAATGAGCTTCCCTGTACTTCTCACTGAGATTCAAAAATTATCAACTCATAGCCAATCATATCCATTTACACTCCCACTATTAGTATTTTTTATTGTTGACACTGTTACAGAGGTCCCCATTGCCCTCCCTCCGCCCCTCAAACACTATTATTTTTAGCTAACAACTTCATTGAGATATAATTCACATACAGTGCAATTCAACCATTTAAACTATACTGTTCAATGGTTTTTAGTGTATTTAAGGTTAGCACCTACCACCACAATTTCAAAACATCCTCATCACTCAAAAAAGAAACCCTGTACCCATTAAGTTACCCCCCATTTACTCCCACCTAGGTAACCACAAATCCACTTTCTGTCTCTATAGATGTGGCTATTCTGGACATTTCATATAAATGGAATCATTCAATATGTGGTCTTTTATGACTGGCTTCTTCCAGGTAGCATGTTTTCATGGTCCATTCGTGTTGTAGCAATATCAGTACTTCATTCCTTTTTATTGCCAAGTAATATTCCATTGTATAAATGGGCCACTTTTATCCATTCATCAGTAGGTGAACATGTAAGTTCTTTCCACTTTTTGACTATTATGAATAATTCTGCCATAAGTATTAGTGTATAAGTTTTTGTGTTGACAGGTGTCTTCACTTTTCTTGGGTACGTACTAAGGAGTGGAACTGGTGGCTCTAATGGCAACATCATGTTTAAGCTTTACAGAAACTATAGACTCATTCCACAGTGACTATATGTTTCTATCAGCAACACATGCACATTCCAGTTTCTCCACATACTCCCCCGCCCGCACCTGTATTGCTCACCTTCTTGACTGCAGCCATCCTCGGAACGTGAAGCGGTACCTCACTGTGGGTCTGAATGCACTGCTTTGAGGCAGAGCAGTTTCTAATGGGCGCCCTGACCATTTGCTATCTTCTTTGGAGAAATGTCTATTCAGATCCTTCACCCATTTTTCAACTGGTTATTATTATCATTGAACTGTATGAATTCTTTATTCTAGACAGGAGTTCTTTAATGGGATATATGATTTGCAGAACTTTTCTCCCATTCTGTATGTTGTTTTTTCACTTTCTTGATGGCATCCTTTGGCACAGAAAAAATTAAAATTTTGATGATATCCAATTTATCTATTTTTTCTTTTGTTTCTTGTGCTTTTAGTGTCACATCTAAGAAACTGTTGCCTAATCCAAGGTCATAAACAATGACATCTATATTTTCTTTTAAAATTTAACAGTTTTAGCTCTTACACTTAAGTCTTTGTTCCAGTTTAATTTTTGCATATGGTATGATGTGGATATCAAGTTGTCTTAGCACCATTTGTTCAAAGCAGATCAAGATACAAAAAATTTCCAACACACCAGAGGGTTCTTCCATGACCCTCCCTAGTATATACTTCCACTGCCCCTGCAAACATCCATTCACTCACTTATTCCACCAATCAGACATCTCCCTCCTCCCGGGATCAGCCTTTTCTCCAAGGATCCCTGGTCCCTTTTATTCGAGAATGGTGTTAGAAGCCAAGACCTGAGTGCTAGGTGCTTGTTGCTGATAGAGTGTCCCTGCTTCTAGGCCCCTCAGCTGACAGAGCCTTGGAGGCAGATGTGTGTACTCTGGCCCATGTATACACACACATCTGTAAACACTTCGGGATGTAGCCAGCTGTATGTATATGAAGCAGAACATGAGTTCATACTGATGTCTCCAGCTCTGACCCATCCCCATGTGGATCACCTCCACCCCTGCTTATATGGAACGTCCCTCCAGCAGTGAGATACCTGGATCGGCCACATGGCTATGTAGTGTTCTGCCCCAGCACACAGCACAGAAGAGTCGGCACTGCTGATCTGAACCCCAGTGCTCCTCCATTTCATCCTGCCACCTTGCTTTGTTCCTCTCCACTGTACTTCAGGCCACCTGAAATGCTTACTTTCTGTTTTCTCTTCCATGACAACAGGAACTTTTACTGGTGGGTCCCCAGCCCCTAAAACTGCCTTGAACAAAGTAAGTGCTGAATAAATAAACTTTATTCAGTAACTTGAACAAAGTGCTCAATAAATATTATTGAATAATTGAATTATTAAATAAATGAAAAATCTTTATGCTTATTACAATTAAGCAGGTCTCAGTCAGGCCTTTCCTATCCAGCAATACATTATTTAGCCTTGAGATACTGTATCTACTTCAACCATATTATAATTGTACTGCACTGGTTGGTTGGAGCATTGTCCTGTGCACCAAAAAGGCTGTCAGTTCGATTCCCAGTCAGTCAGGGCACATACCTAGTTTGCCAGTTCAATCCCCAGTTGGAACTCATACAGGTGGCAACCAATCAATGTTTCACTCTCACATCAATGTCTCTCTCTCAAAATAAAAAAATGAAACAAAAATATTTTAAAAAAACAATAAAAACATATCCTCAGGTGAGGATTTTAAAAAACTATAATTGTAGAATATAACTTAGACTTTTCACCAGTTCAACTGACTTCCCTCAACTGCTTCAACTATAACCACCTAACTGAAACAGCGAACTATCGCAAATCACAGCCTCTGCTTTCCTTAAGGCCTGACTTGAACCACCCTCCCCACCTCCTTTCCCCCTCCCCCAAACCTAAACCTCCTGGACACTGCCAATCTCATTTAAATTTCCTAGACACTTTTGATTCCAGCTACCTATGATAAATATTCTTTTCACACTTAAGAACATGAACAACATAATCATCATCATGAATTCAAATCACAGAGCTAAATGAAGAATTATATAAAAATTAAGCTACTGATTTTAAATTCACCTTCCAAAAGAACTGAAGGCATGTAAAATAATTTTTGGAAAATGTACACACATTTGCTCTCTGCTCCTCAGTGTAGAAGCCTGAGGTTTAAGAACAAAGACTAATAGGAAACATATGGAAAAGATCAGTAACAAGATGAAATCTTGGCCCAAATACAGTCTGCCATGTTTTACATAGCAGTGTCTCAAATAATAAATGAGATTTTTTCAATACTGCCAAAGTATCACTTGAAATACTGTACACTTTTTAAAAATCTGAAGTATAACAAAATAAGTAGTGCAAATTCTTTGTAAAAACCTAATGGAAAACAGTATTTTGAAGGGAAAGAAAAAGCAAAACGGATTCCAGGATTAACTCTACCTTTAGTTTGTATACGCCTGAAAGAGTAGCCCAAAGAATGAACTCAAAGTTCACTGCCAAGAGATACAAGTTAACTCTCTCTTTAAAATATGAAAACGTTAGTATAAAAATAGAGCATTTAGGCAGTCAATTGCTACTCTTCAGGAGAGAAGTTCAGTAAATCAGAATATGTTCTACATCTGCAAAATAAAGGCAATAGTAACTGGTCGGAAGAAGTTCCTAATTCCATCTTATCCAATACTATGAAAGTATTTTTTGTACTACTAAAAACAGGCAAATCAGAGCTATACCTTCTAAAGGCAAAACACTGAATTCTATACACCAAGAGATTAATTTTTATTTTGAAAGTTATTATTATATTTGGGAGGAAGGTGATAGCTGATAGAAAAGATATAATTCTTTGTATGAGAAAGTTAATAAATCTAATTGTGTCACCAGTGACAATTTCATTTAAAAAATTAATTAGATGTGAAATACTGTGTTCCTAACCCTAGTTCATGTCTTGATGAAAGGAAACACTGGCCTGAACACAGGGAATCAGACAAGCAAGGTCTCCAGATGATTCCTAGTTCCACCTTAAATTGCTGAGACACTGTGCTCTGTGTCACAATGGACCTTAATTTGAAGAATTCCTTGGCATGAAAATGAAAATAAAAACAGTAATCAGTACATGCTGTTTCATTTAGCTCTGTCTGCCTTTCATATTAGAGGAAATTCTTGCCACACCTCAAACCGAACTTAAGGGGAAAGAAAGAAGTAAGCCACGTACATCTGACCAAGAACACAAGCATCTTATTCCGAACCCACAAAGTTTGGGATAATGAGAGGAAGCACATCATTTTAATTCAGCCCAAGTGTTCCCAGGCCGAGTATATATTTCCTAAAACTGCTGCAGTGATGCAAAGGACAGCCCCATTTGAGCACAGTTACTCTGGATTTTTAAGAGACTGAGTTAGAGAAAAGTTAGAAATTTCTGATTCACTTACAGGATTCGCAAATTCATCACCCCTGAAAACTAAAGCAAACTCAACAGGTATGATGACAAAATAATTTTCAATTTTTAAAGAAAGTATTCCTACTGTTAAAAATAAAAAAGTATGTTTGATTTGTTTAACATTAAAATAGATTACAGCCGTCATAAAAGCACAATTTTTGGAAGCAGTATCTGGTAAAAGCTACATTAAAACGTTGATTAGCCAAATTATTCAGGGAAAGAAGTATTATAGTAAATTTAATTTTCTAACTTAAGATCTACCCAATAAATAATCTTTGTTTATATATTTTTTGTTTTGAAAGAAAGATTCTTAGGTTAATGGAATAATCTTCTGTCTCTTTCTGTCTCTCAACTTTAAATGACAAAAACCTGACAAATGCCTTTGAGCCATACATCTGAGCAGTGCTAGATTTTCCAATGGTAAGGAAGATGGGTATTCGTACAAATTTCACTGGAAATGTTCGCAAAATTTCTCCACTGACCAAATCCCTGGTATAAAAATGTGGTGTGTTTTTTTCATTTGCCTCTTTCTCAAAGGGAAGATATGAGTGTTCTATCTAGTACTGAAGGATCTAGTTTCTTGAATTTTGGTTAGTCAGTATTTAAATATATTATGGCTAAAAATAATTTTGAAGCTTTCATATTTTTAATAGCAAAAGTCTTACTTCCTAGGCCTTGGGTGAAATAGTAATGGCATGCTAATTCTACAAGTTTAAATTTAAAACTGCTTTAAAAAAATTCTGAACCATATACTACTACTTGGTTTCTTATATTCTAGTTTCTGTGGCATACCAAGAAAACAATTAAGTCTATTTTAAAAGAGTAAAATCCTGTACGGATTTCCAATAACTAAATTTTCAAGAACAAAGTTCTATCTCAGTTTAATCAGAACTTTACTGATGAAAGCCCGAGTGCTTTTTCCAAGTTAGAGAAATGTTATGACATAGAACCTTTGGTCATAGAATGTTATGACCAAAAAATGAAAGATTCACATTAATGGATAATTTTTAAAACTGGTAACTTGTATTTTACTTTCTTTTACATTTGTTATTTTTCTGCCATACAATGTAAAAGGAAAAAATACAGTATACTGTGATGGAGACACATTCAATAGACAAGAGAAAAGCCACATTCTCTGTGACTATTCATTTAAAGTGAATCACTGTGATGAAATAAATGCCTAGAAATAACCAACATTAGTAGTGGTAAGCATTGTTAATGAGATGGAATCTATCAATTTATTAATCCAATCATTCATTCAAAAAAATTTCAGGAGTCATGTAACGTGAACTGTACTAGATTCTGTAAAAAATTAGTGGTCAGGAAATGAGACGATAGACAGTGAGTTATAATGTTTTGCTATAAATTATCCTATAGGAGACAAGGCATAAATTGTAGAACATAAAAGGTCAAAAGTAATAAGGATATGCTTAGTAAATGAGTGGGAAGAGATGAGCTGAATGAAAATTTGAATGAAAAGAAGTGAGGGATCATCGTAATGGAAACTGTTACAGGCGAGGCTGAAGGGCCAGAGGAGCAGAGCCCAGCGGGTGTGCCCGGGGACGGGAGGGCTGCGCACCAGAAGGCTACGCGAACAGTCACGAGGCCAGCACAGGGCCACGGCCTGCAAGGGACAAGGACAATGACGGGCTTGACTCAGAAGAGAAACGCTTCACTTAGGTGCCCAAGGAGACCAAAAGCACACAGCACTAAGAACCCTTTATTTCCAGAGGCCCTGTCAGCATAAGGTCTTGATTCCAGGTCGAAGGTATGCAATTAGGATCAAAAGCATCATCTAGGTCTTCTTTTTCCCAACTTATCATAATTACTGAACAACAAAACTGTGACTTCAATGCTCAAATGTAAGGTTACTAATTGATGATTGCTTATGTTCTTCTTTTTCTCCACTTTACTGAATTTACTGGGGTGACACTGGTTAGCAAAATTACACAGACAGGTTTCCGGTGCACAGCTCCACAGCACGTCATCTGCTCCCTCTCCTGCAAGTCAAGTCTCTGTCCGTCACCATTTACGCCCTATACCCTCTCTCCCTATCCCCTTCCTCCCTCGCCGCAGTCACCACACTGTTGTCCGTGTCCATGAGCTTTTTCTTTTTTTTTGCTTTTTTGTTCTATGTCTCCACCCACTTAACACAAAATTTAGAGTTCTGATGAGCAACACTCTTTTCAAAGTTCAGCTGTGTAACAGTAAGCTTCTGAGACCCCACACAGCTGCTTATCTCTGCCTCTGCTTCTACTTTCATCTTTCTGGGACACAGCAACCTTACAGAACCCCAATTCCATGGTCCAGTGAGACTGTCAGGAAGTATGATAAATACTTAAAAAAGTTAATATGCTATACTATAATGTGTATAATAAAATATTATGAATTTAATACATAAGTTATCAACTAGTGGATAAAATGTTTAGGCTGTTCTATATCCATTCCTGTTAACATCCAAATGCCTGGGCCAAATAATGACTATATACATGAAGACTTCCCTGTCTCCACCAAGAGGGTTAAGCCGCCACCTCCCACAGCGCTGGTGCCTCTGCTGTAAACTGTACTTCCCTCGCCTAAGAACATGGTTCGCTGTGTTGTCTCTCATCCACTCAACTGCATGCTCTTTACAGAAGGGACCACATCTTCACACCTTCTTCAGGTCTGTGCTCCCCACCAAGGACACTAACCCTGCACATAATTCAAGACATTCATTAACTGAAGTAACCCAACGAAACTAGTAAGCACTAACAGTTGAGAGGCGCTCTCCTAAGCACGTTCACACACAATATCCGGTATAAGTCACTAACTACAGCAGGTGAGACAGGACTCCCAATCAGATCCAATGGGAGTCCCTCCGCCCCCGGTCTAAGTCAGCTGACACTGAACACCCCACTCTGGAATAAGACCACACCACGGCACTTCTCTGTCCTACTTCATGCATGAACACTGCTGTGTGAAGATCATGGCTCAACTATATTAATGAATTAAATTAGGTGTTCAGTCCCAGGGCATAAATTCCTTAGGTCAGAATTCAGGCCCTACAGATTTTGGTCCAGATTGGATGTAACAGTTTTATTTTGCTCCTTCAAAGTTAACCACCAGTTTCCCAACACCCCACCCTTTGTTGCTTATATATTTTTGCTCATCTCTTATATCTGGAAATCTTCCCTATCTCCATCTATGAGCAACCTAATATTCTTTCACAGTCTTGTTTATACGTCACATCCTCCATGAATCCCACAGATAAGAAGGAACAACAGATGGAATCTATTTAGACTTTCGAAAAGAAACTTTATGAGTTTCAAAATCACAGACTGTTTAAAAGATCAAACCATTTCTATTTTGACATTTTCACAGATAGGGATAAGATTTTTAATGAAAATATATATTTAATGATTGTTTGACCTTATTTTCTTGATAAAAATAAGATGCACGGTCATCATCCAAAATCAACAGGGAATTGAGGTTTTAGAGGCTTGTCTAGGAGAAAGGGAAGAAAGCTCCTGGGTAGATGTTTCTGGGCAGCATTTGAATGGTCATGAATTTAAATTAAAGTTCAACCAGTTGGCTTTGTCCTGGTTTTCATGTTCAGCTGCCCGATTCAGGCCAAAAGTAGACGGAGAACTAAAGCAACCAGAAGAGTAAGAGGGTGTAAGGGCCCAGAAAGTTCACAGCACGCGCAAAGGAGTGATGACAGGGTGCACTATGGGGTCTCGGTTGGTAAGAAGGAACAGTGTCCTGGGAGGGATGGATAAGGGGCAATGAGAAAACAGGAGGCTCGATGTATTTTAGGTCCTACTGAAACTGAACAATCATTTCAGTCAGAGTTGCTACACAGAGTAAGTTATAAAAACAGGAGACGGTGAACAGAGCACTAGTAATGGCAGGCCCTAGTGCGGACGCCCAGAAAGGACTGGAATGCGAGGAAGACCAGAAGAAACGTAACAAAGCAGAGGGACCAAGGGCCTCTAACTCCGCGTGAATAACTGCGCCATTTCCCAAATGCACAACATTTGCCTTCTATCAGGTTTCAGTTTCTAATACGAAAAGAAACAAAAATCTAAGATATTGGGGGGTCTACAGCAGCCTTTCTAAAATGAGGATCTACCAGAGAAAATTATTTAAGTAACTATTTCCTCAATTATCCCAATGATGAAAATGGCTAGTGCCATTCTACATGAATAGGCGATGGCTCAATTCAATGCATACAATAGTATGTTAGGACATTAATTTTCTCATAAAGCCCTGGATGAGAACAGAGAAAAATGGACTTAAAATAAAATAGGTGTGATTCTTTTTTTTTTACATATTTACTTCTGGATCACTTTAAATGGGCAAAGCACATCTCATATGCCCCTAACAACTACCAAGTGAGATAAGCAGCTAAGCAATTATTCTTACTTTATTGGTGAGGTAAGAGGCAGATCATCAGAAGTGACAGGACTCACTTAAGTGAAGGTTTTCAGGCTCCTGATCCAGTACACAATCTAGCATTCACTGTAGCTTCCAGTTTCAGCAGGAGTGCTGTGTCTTTCTCAAACTGGGCACTCCTTCCTTTATAACCCTGCCGCATACATACCCTGCCACTCAGAGCATACACATCTCCCTGATTCTCCACTACACCTAAACTCCTAGGATACAAGACAGAGTGTTTTTAATATCTGTATATACAGAACTTACCTCCAAAATATTAGTGGAAAGAAGGAAGCTAGGAAGATAAGAAAAACGAATAGAATAACCTGTTAGAAACTAAACCCTGGTAGAATGTAAGCACTGTATGTATTTTGGGATTTGAATTCGTTCTTCAAGTAGACTCAGAGATGAAATAAGTGGATTCTGAAAACTGCTTCATGGGGAAAAACTGAAGTCATGGTTAGGCTTGGACAAAAAACACAAAGAGGAAACAAGATAGCTATTTTTAATATCTCAAGCTCTCAAATAAAAGCAAGTGTTCCATGTTCTCCTAAAGGGCAGAAAAGAGCATGAGCAAACAAGTTGCAGTGGGACATTTTTAGTTAATATTAAGAAAGAATCTCTTAAGATAAAAAAGCTCTCTAATGAAAACATAGGGTCTCATTCAAGGGACCAAACAGTCATTGAGAACCCCCAGCATTTACAGTAAAGGAAACACCAATTTTGGAGGTGAGAGACATCATGTTATCATTGCGAATCTATAGTCTAGTCAAGTAGCAAGACAAACTGAGATTCTCTTAAAAGATGGTAATTTAGTCCGGTTCAATGCAATATGTGACTTTAAAATAAAGACAAAACCTCCTTACTGCTACTTAAACATTAATTTTTTTAAACCAGCCCCCAAACCCCTCCCCTCTGACAGCTAGTCTATTCCATATATCCATGCCTCTGGACCTACTTTTTTTTTTTTGACATTTCATTTTTTATTTTTAAATTTATCTTTATTGTGGAAAGTATTACAGATGTCTGCCTTTGGACCTATTTTGTTCATCAGTTTATTTTGTTCATTAGATCCCACATATAAGTGAGATCATATGGTATTTTTCTCTGGCTGGCTTATTTCACTTAGCATAACACTCTCCAGATCCATCCATGCTGTTGCAAAGGTAAGAGTTCCTTCTTTTTATGGATAAGTAATACTCCATGGTGTGAATGTACCACTGCTTTTTATCCACTCATCTACGGGTGGGCACTTGGGCTGCTTTAATTTTGGCTTGAGCACTGTCCATTCATTCTGAACATTCTTTTATATATTTCAATACAGATATAGATATTGTGTGTTACACGTATATAAAATTTTTCTAACTTTCACTCACTTTTCCCACACGTTTCCTTTCTCCTCGCAACAGGACGAGAGACTATGGGCTGTCTAGGTCCAGTGTGTGTCCTTGTCTTCCTTCTGGGAGGCAGAGCGTATTGCCAATATGAAAGCTATCGATGGGAGGAAGACTATGACCAAGCACCAGAGGATGATTACCAACCAGAATTCCGTCTTCATCAACATGTGGACTATGGAGTGCCTTTTCATCAGCATACTTTAGGCTGTGCCAGTGAATGCTTCTGTCCACCTAACTTTCCGTCATCAATGTACTGTGATCATCGTAAACTCCAGAGGATCCCAAATATTCCGGCACACATTCAGCAAGTCTATCTTCAGTTCAATGAAATTGAGGCTGTGACTGCAGATTCATTCATCAATGCAACTCATCTTAAAGAAATCAATCTGAGCAACAACAAAATTAAATCTCAAAAAATTGATCACGGAGTGTTTGCTAAGTTGTCAAATCTACTACAACTTCACCTACAGCATAACAATTTAGAAGAATTTCCATTTCCTCTTCCCAGGTCTTTGGAAAGACTTCTTCTTGGTTACAACAAGATCTCCAGACTGCAGACAAATGCCATGGATGGACTAGTAAACTTGACCATGCTTGATCTCTGTTATAATCATCTTGGCGATTCTGTGCTACAAGAAAAATGCCTTGCCAAAATGGAAAAGTTAATGCAGCTCAGCCTGTGCCATAACAGATTAGAATCGATGCCCCCGGGCCTGCCGCCTTCGCTCATGTACCTGTCTTTAGAAAGCAATTCCATTTCTTCTATACCGGAAAGTTACTTCAGCGGGCTTCCAAAACTGCATGTTTTAAGGATGTCTCACAACAAGCTACAAGACATTCCATATAATATTTTTAATCTTTCCAGCCTTATAGAGCTCAATGTGGGACACAATAAACTGAAGCAAGCATTCTATATTCCAAGAAACTTAGAACACCTGTACCTAGAAAGTAATGAAATTGAAAGTATGCAAAATTTCATTGTTTTTTAAAGACGAAATCTTTACAAATCTATACTTTTTACACTGTTGAAAATGGGTGCTTTAAAGTTAGCTAGGAAAATGGCAGAAATTGGTCCCCGAGAAAGGTGTGCTACAAAGTTCATAGCCTTTTCTATTAAGTTTTATCACCCTGAACATTGAGAAATAGTACTGTGGAGTATATAAAGAAATATGAGTATCTTGAGTAGTGTGGCTAGGAAAATGGCAGAAATTGGCCCCAGAGGACGGTATAAAGTTTACAGTTTTATCTATTAAATTCTGTCAACCTGAACATTGAGAAATAGTACTATAGAGTATATGAAGAAATAAGGGTATTCTGAGTAGCAGGACTATAGGAGATTTTCATTTCTTTCTTTTTGAGACTGTTTCTACTAAGAATTTATTACTTTAGTAATTTATTTATTATTTAAATTACTAAATTTCCAATGAAATCGCTTATTTTGATAATATAAAATTAATTTATAGTTTTATTTTCATTTTATTGTTTGATTAATGTAAAAATAATTAAACCTAATTCCACTTATAAGTATTTTAATTAATAAAACTATATCTATATAACATTTTAATAAAATCCAATATAAAATGATGAATGTAATATAGCAGGATTAATTTTTTAATTTATATTTTTCAGATATCAATGTTACAGTGATGTGTCCATCTGTTGACCCACTATTTTACCACCATTTAACATACATTCGTGTGGACCAAAATAAACTAAAAGAGCCAATAAGCTCATACATTTTCCTCTGCTTCCCTCATATACACAGTATTTATTATGGTGAACAAAGAAGCATTAATGGTCAAACAATACAACTGAAGACCCAAGTTTTAGGGAGATTTCAAGATGATGCTGATAGTGAAGATCATGATGATCATCATGAAGGCTCAGAAGAAGAAGGAACAGAAGAAAACGCTGACCCTCACTATTATGGAAGTCAGGAATGGCAAGAAACTATATAGGTATACATTTATGACTTCGCAAAACTTAGAGCTCACAATAATATACAAAGAATTATGTGTTAGTATAAGATCAAATACTTGAATCTAAGGTGTTGCTAACGTCTTCACCATTACATAAGATCAGAACTTACTCAAAATGATACATCTTTAGAAATATAAATTAGAATGACAAGTGGAAATCAAAAACTAAACTTTAAACATAAAAATGTTATCATGTTGAGAAAAAGTAAGTATGCCATTTCTATTAACAGTAATTATTCTAAGAATGATGAAAAAAGTAGCATTAGAAGCTTTGAATTACTATGAGGATTGTTTAAATGCCAACAGGTTACACTCCTGTAATAGGCAGCCATTCACTTAAGGAACAGATTATTATCTTTGACCTGATCTCCAGAAAAGCTTTCACACTTGTAGTTGAGATTTCATCACCATAACTGAATCCATCCCCTGGCCCTACCACTTAGTGCTTAAGATGATACTTTGACTTTCAAAAGATGCCATCCTCCTAAGGACCCCAGGCATGGAGAATCATGAAATCAATGAATCCTGTTTTTCCCTCAGAGCATCAAAGCAACAAAATTTTAAACACTGTTTCGATAACTAAAAACCACCAAAATTATCTCATCACAATCTATATTTAGCAAATTTTAGCAATTGTCCAAAACAGTCTCAACTGTGTTCCATTTTAACTGGAATAAATGTTTTTATAGCAAATTCACTAGAGAAAGGTTTCTTTGCTTTAGTTACATGAAGATTTGCTAATAAATAACTGCTTACTTCACAAGGTTAAGTTAATGTTAGCACAAGAAAGTATATCAACATTATTAAACACTTCTATTTTTCTAGCATTATTAATTAGAAACATATATGCATATCAGCCAATGTTTATTTACATAGTGTTAAAGTTGAATAAAGTTCCTTAAAATTTGGACAGATTTGACAGTCTCTTTAAAACCTTAAAATCACATATTATTTAATCTATCATTTTAAAGTATTTTAAGTATACCTTATAATAAAGATGATCTACCTGCTGTGATGAACGTTCTTGATTTATCAGGCTAACATTTCACAGAATTCCTCAGAGAAGGAATAAACATATATCTGGGGCTGTCTATGTAGAAAACCCAAAGAACAAACAACAACAATTTGGACAACACGCAAAGACCAGACATGTAAAACTATATTTTAGAAGCCGTTTTCAAGTGGCAATTCTTTTTTCTGGAAATGACAGTTTAAATGAAGCCTCTAACGCTCTTTATGTCTTTAAGTTATTAGCATTTAGCAGAAACAGTACCAACCTGTCCCCAAGGTAAGCACAACAATCCAAAATGAACAAAGACAACAGTCCATTCTTTCCTTTAATAATGTTCATGAAATCATTTGGTGTGTAGGGCTTAGCAATGAGGTCAAGAAATGGAGTACCTATGTGGGACTATGACATCATAAGGTACAGATGTGAGGGTAAAGGTCAGAGCAAAATGCTAGTGATGTGGGTAAAGCCTACTTTCAACAGAGGTAAAAAAATTTAAGGGCCACCTACCCCTTTACTGAAATTTTTAAAAACAGGGTTATAAATTTAAAAATTTATTATGAGTTAATACGTGGAAAATACTGTAGGTGTTTTAGGACATAAGAAATATTAGAGTATTTCTTACCTAGAATAATTTCAAAGTTACTACAGAGGAGCCATCACAGAAATGTAAATCAAAACCACAATGGGATAGCCTTTCACACTCACAGGAAGGCTATCATCAAAAAGACAAATACTAAGCATTAGCAAGGAGGTGGGAAAAGAGGAACCTTCCTGCACCACTGGTAGGGATATCAAATGGTGAAGCTGCTTGAGAAAGCAGTCTGGCAGATCCTCAAAAATTCTGAGTCACCATGACAGAGCAATTTCACTCCTAGGTACATACCCAAGAGAAATGAACACATATGTTCACACAAAAACATGTACAAAAATGTTCATAGCAGTATTATCCATTAACAGACAGAAAGCACACAAATGTCCATCAGCTGGTAAATCTGAGCGCAATAGGGAAACAAGAGGAATAGAGAGCTGAACAAACTGCAGCAATTGACAGCAGATACAGGTCACCTCCCTAGAAATAACATGGAGGCCTCAGTTGTATTTCAGCTCCAGGCCAGAAAAGCAGCAGAACCAGGTGGGCGACACCAGGACCAACTACAATGACTGATGCCCCTGTCCTGACATCGACCAGGGAGTGGAGACCGCGACCCTGGAGGAGCACACCTAGGGAACTGATGAATACTCTGTTGAAGCCTTCCTGAGACCTCCCCTAAGATTCCTGCCTGCAAGAGAGAGATAAAGCCTCAAGACAAAGGACCCAGCTCGAGGTCTCCCTCTGGGGAGCAGCCCCCCTTCCCTTTCCCTCTCTACCCCCCTCTTCTTCCCCATGGCCACGTGTCTCCTAAGCTCTAAGGGACCCCAAGCAATGGGCAGGCTGGTCCCCCGACCCTGTTCCCAAGGTCCCCTTCCCTCCGACTTCCCAGAGAGCTGGGGCAGCCAGCCCAGGGTCTCCTGTCGCTTCTCCTACGCTGAGCCCTTGCTGTTTACGCCCTCAGCTTGAATAAACGTTCCCTCAGTCACCTGGACTCGTGCTTTGAAGTTTTTCCTCACGAAGTCAAGAACCCGCACACTACCGGCTGCTGGACAGACCCGCCAAGGGCCAGGCCCCCTTTCCGGTAACAAATTGATGAACAAAATGTGGTATATCCACACAATGAATTATTATTCAGCCAAAAGAAGGAATGAAGTAATAATACAAACTGCAATAGAGACAAACCATGAAAATACTATGCTGGTTGTTTTTGAAGGCTGTTCCTGACTTTTCAGAAAGGTGGAAACCATTCTTTCTGGACAGTCGAAACTGGGACAATAGTAGTTTGAGTCATGGTAAATAATACTTCTGCATATATAACTTTCAACAATTAAAACAATCAAGTAACAGGAGAGTCCATTAGTCAGACAATGAAGAATTGAAATGGTATGAAATATGCTCAGTTTTAATTTAGTAAGAAATCTGTATTTTAAGAAAAAATAAAATTAAAGCCTATTATAAAAAATATATGCTATGCTAGTGAAGTCAGTCAGAGAAGACCACCTATTGTATCATTCCTTTTACATGAAATGTCCAGAACAGGCAAATCTATAGAGACAGAGGGAGATTACTGGCTGCCTGGGGCTAGGAGGAAGGGGAACAGAGGGAGAGTGGGGAGTGACTGATAATGGGTAGGTTTCTTTTGGGGTGATAAAAATATTCTAAAATTGAATGTGATGATAGTTGTACAAGTCTGAAAATACTAAAGACTATTTATAACAGGAAAGAAAAGGATAAAAATTCATCTATTTTCATTACACTTCTAAGTATTAGTTACATTGGCTACAAGGCTGAACTGTGTGACCACTAACAAGTGAACCCAATCACACCATGAACCCAACGAACCCAAGCATAACTGATAAAACAAAAGCACAACATACATTTGCTTATAGAAAGGAAACAAAAATAAAGCGTATTTCATGAATTTGCTCACAATAATACTAGTTGAGAATGTTTAGCTTATTTAAATATTGCCTGAAACACGATAAACACTTTGCCTTTATTCCTTAAGCTGGAGCCACCAAAGTAAAACAGAGACGTATGCATATCACATAGCACACTTAACCAACTCCATGGGAACAAAACAGAAGAAATAAACCTTGTCTCTTCTGCATATTTTTACTATTGCAGAGAATTCATAAGATCCCTAGAACTAAAACCCTCATTTCCTGATTCCAAATCTGTTTTTTCTAAATCTTAGAAATAAAGTATAACAGCAGCTGGAAACAAAATTAAATCACAGGAGCTAAAAATCCAAAGTTTCTTTCATGTTCTAATTGCCTAATAAATACAATGATGCCTACCAAAATAATATCACAGAATCATGAACATTTCTGTCATTACAACCTAAGTATGTTGCAAATTCACTATATGGAGATTTCTATACTAAGAAAAATTAAACTCACAAATATGATACATTTTTAACATGAACCCTCCCTTATATTGAGTCATAATTCCCTCCCTTTAAATGTCACTCTTTACTTTGAGAAGTGCTGGGTTCTCACCTGTATTTCAGTTGACCAAATGACTGGGCTTCAGGCATAAGCACGAGATCTAAGATGGAGATTCAAACCATAGATTTTCCATAAAATCTTAGAATACTGTATTTAAAGGGTCTATAAATATCTGGCAATTCAGTGATTCTCAACAGGGGTGACTATACCCTCCAGGGGACATTGGGCAATGCCTTGAGACAATTCTGGTTCTCATGCTGGGGGAAGAGTGGATGGAAGAGTGCTACTGGTATCCAGTGAACAGACGGCAGTGATGCTGCTAAATGTCCTATAGAGCACATGACAGGCCCTACCAAAACAATTATCTGGTCCAAAATGTCAACAGTGCTGAGGGTGAGAAATTGTAGGAACTAGATTCTAGTCTAAACAGATAAAGAAAATAAAACACAAAGAAGTTAACCTAACGAAGATCAAGGGAAGGTTCATGACAGAACAAAATGCTTACGTGTTCTGACCCCTAAATCACATGGCTTCCAATAAAGTGAGGAAGGAGAAAACAGGGAAGACTCGGCTTCTGGTTTTTGAAACACAATCCACTGTTAGTTGTATGTTCTCTGTCAGTAGAACTGAGCCTCCTCCCCCTCCAAAAAAAAACACTCCTAGAAAACCCTTGTTTCCAAAACTCAATTCTATTCAAAACATTTTGGGTTGCCCACTGCTCAGAAACAACTAGGAGGTAGAACAAACTGCCCAATGGCACCCCTTCAACAGTATATAACCCCACAAAGATGCCAAAGGTAATGCGACAGGGTTACCAGGGAGACCACCACAGAGAAAACTCACTCAGTTTCGGATAAATGCCTGCTCTTGAGTCTTAGAGAACTTTCATCTTTTATTACGGTGCAGTGAAAGTGAAATAGCTTCATACTGGGATATAATAGCTCTTTGTAAAATAGAAAACAATCTAAATTCCAACATATTTTATTCTTGGACCTGTACAGTAAAGAAGTTTACCCCAAAGAGAGGGCTGGGTTTTGCTGTTAGCTTCCAGGAAGTAATCAACATCTCTGTTTAGAGTTGGGGCCATCACGCCAGACCTTTAGGATGATGGAGCTAGTCATACCCGATATTGGGCTGGCAATGGTAGAAAGAGACAGAAAGACCATGTGATTTAGGATGGGCACTTTGGGTCACGTAGTATCAGTCAACCTGGATGCTGAGTTCAACCACATGGACACTCAGTCGATCATGTCAATGTAATAAAACTCCAATAAAAACTCTGAACAGCAAGGCTTGGTAGCACTCCTCTGGCTGGCAAAGTGTGCTGTCTCGCATCAATGCCCGGAATGCGTCCTGAGACAACGGGAGCTCTGCACCTTGGAACCCTCCCAGACTCTGCCCTATGTTTCTCTTCTTGGCTGATATTTATGTATATCCTTCCCTAATAAACCACAACTATAATGGTTTTATGTGAGTTCCATGAATCCTTCTAGCAAATTATCAAATATGACAGTGGTTTTGGGAACCCTCCCAAACTTGTAGCTGGAATAAGTGAGGATGGTCTTGGGGACTATGCCCTCAAACTTTGGCTAACTCTGGGCCAAGAAGATGGGTTTATTTACCAGTCCCAATCTGAGTATCTCTAGAATCTTGCTGTGTGTAGACATTTCCCCTTCAATGTGGCTGTGACCTCTGACTTGCTTCTAACCATGGCAAAGGTGATGGCATATACATGACTATGTGTGCCTGATTGCTAAAAAGACTGTAACGTCCATCTTGCTGGAAGACTACCTCTCTTTCTAGCTGTAAAGAAGCATCTTGCCATTTTAGGAGCTGCCTGATGGAAGCCATGTTGCAAGAAACTAAGGGTGGCCCTCAGCCCACGTCCAGCAAGAAACTGAAGCTCTTAGTTCCATATTCTGCACAAAGCTGTGGCCAACAATCACATGGGCTCACACGTAAATCCTTTACTGTACTCAACTCTTGAAGTGAGGGTGGAACCCCAACAAACACCTTAATTGCAGCTTTCAGGTAAGATCCTGAAGCAAAGAACCAAGCAAAGCCATGCCTGGGACTCCTGGCCCACAGAAACTGTAACTAATAAATGTATGTTATTTCAAGCCACTAAAATTGTAATACATAACCAATACAATAAACAAGTAGTGGTATTCTTCAGAAATGGAACATTAGTGGGATTTTTTTTAATGAAAATAGGATCATATCACTCACTGGCTAAAAAAGAAAAAAAAAAAAACAAAGACCCTCACTCACTGGCTATAGAATAAAGCCCAAACCTTAGCAAGGTATAAAAAGGTATAAAACACTTTCCTTAACCTGACCTCTAGTCTCTCGTCTGATCTCTTAATCTGTGCCATCCCCTCACCACTTCTCTCCCTCCCTCCAAGCTCCAGCCATATACAACTAATAAATTTTCTCAGTTATTTACTTTCCCCCACCTATGTAATGCTCCCCTTCCTAGAATATCTCACCTTCTGCTACCATCCCCACTTGTCACGCATTTTCTCTACGTAAGTCAACGTGATGCAGCCTCCACAGCCTCACCCTCTCTCAGGCTATGCTAGAACCCTGCACATTTCTGGGTAGCAGGTTCCGCTGTGCATTCTATGCTTTATTTGCTGCCTTTCCTGCTGATTTACAGACTATAAGTTGCTTGAGAGGAGAAACTGAGTTTTTCTTGTCTCTGCTTATTTTGTCTGTAGTTCTGGCAAAGAACTAGTGTTCCATAAAATATTACTAAATGAATAAATGCCAATAAAACTATATTCCTGGTCATAACTTTTCAAGGAAAGATATTATAACCCACTAAGTAATTTTTTGTAGTATGAAGTATCAAACTGTGTACACCATTAATAAAACTACCAATCTTTAAGATTCCCGAAATCTAACATTTAATATCCATCCAGTTCACTTCTCTACATTCTGTTAAACCTGCCACGCAACATGAAAACAAAGCATTATCTTCTGTTTCATTACTAAGTATTTTCAAAGACTTTAAAATTTTTATTGTACTCTAAAGCCATAAATTTGACAATTTTTATCAACCAAAACCAGAAAATATCACAACTAAATTTAAAATAATTCAAATTCAAATAAAAACATGAGTACCAAGTTTTAGTTTACCCAAGCTTTAATTTAAAAGGACCTTAGACCAGTTTTGAATAGAAAAATAGAACAAATTAGGATTCTTTCATTTTCCATTTTAAAATATTTATCCACATCCCTGTTTACTGAATTTTTAGCCTAGAGGAGAAAATATTACCTTGATTGCTAAAAGCACCAATGAGTGATAAAAATAAAAGTGAACCTCTCAAGATTGACATATAGTTATCTAAAATACCACTTAAACCTCTAAACTTAAATATTACTTATACAGTTTACTTCATTTTACAAACAAAAATATCTTTGATTATCAAACCTCAAATTATAAGTCAAATCTACTTTTTAAAAGCTGACTCTGACACTTGGGTTATTTTATATGTAACTAAAATAAAGGGGATGTGACCCCCACATGACTAAACTATAAAATAATTTGCGCTAAAACTGATTTTTACATTGGGAATTTCTTGGTTATAAGCTAACTATGGTCTAGAACAATATTTTTACTCCTCATAAAATTAAGATCATACACTATGCTTTAGTTTGCTATTTTATTCATTAAAAAAATGTTTTATTTCCTGTGAAAACATTAAAATGAAAAACATGATTTTATGTCATCTTCATGAACTAATAATATTCACAAAAACATTGGTGTTCATTTTACGAGGTAAAAATAACACAAACTCACAATATTTAGTACAAGCAGATGGAGTACAATAGTTACAAATATTTTAAGCACAGTTCTCTAGTACAACACACTACATTTCCGCCTAGAGAAAGACTGTTGGCAAAGATCTCTACCACATGGAAACTGCTTTTAAAGCTGCTGGGCCCTGAAATTGTGCTCAGCAGTCTAAAATCAATCCACAGCTCTCCTCATTCACCCTCCCACTTGGGCAGACATGAACATCTATTGAGGAAAGCCACAAAAAGACTTCAAAAGAGCTACAATGGTAGGCTTTCCCCCCAAACTCCCACATTATTTTAAATATCGTATGTTAAGATGTGACTCATCTAACAGTCTTAATAAATGTAAAGCTATCTCTAACTTTTTTAATTTAACGTTTAGGTTACCTTAAACGATTACTTTAAACAAACACTTTAGTGTATATCATCGCATAACTTTAATATCCATTGCAGGCAAGAACACAGCGCTGCAAACGTCACAAACCATGTTATTCTGAATTTTTAACCACTGAATTTTTTTGAATTGGCATTTACAATGCAGCACCAGCAGCTCTGAGTAATTCTGTTTGAAATTACTTAAGAAAAATTCTGAAATGTGCACTACCAGGTAAAATCCATCAGTAAGCCTAAAATCTTGCCCATTACATTCCTCCAAACCTATAGTAAAGTTCTGTATTTTTCTAGTCTACAATACTATTTTTTTATTTTTTATAGTTTAAATTTTAAAAGCAATTCTATTAACTAAAAAGAGTGATACCTATGAAAATAAAAAAAACTAAAAATTAAAATTCTGGCTTTTCCTTTATTTTGTGCCACCTAAAAGTAAGTGTTAATGACTACTTTTCATAATGTTAAATTTAAAGTTTAAACTTTAAAACTTTTCTTGGAACTTGTTTTTCTTCATACCACTACAAATCAAGAGTTCTTATAAAGTAGCAAAGCTGAAATATGATATTTTAAACTCACATGAGACAGGATCTTGGGTCTTCATGTTAACTATTTATACTTCAGGTATTCTAAGATTTCAAGTCCATAAAAGTACCTTTGTTCAAGGCACTTAATTATTAAGAAACTGAAATAATCAACATTGCTTGGATATTTTTATAGAAAAGAAGTAAAACCATTTTCTGAAACTGTTTTTCAGAATATCACTGATATGTAAAAACTTTTAGCATCTAATTAAAGATCACTAAGGGTTAAATACTTGTTCTCTGGCCCCTACTGCATACACTCTGCCAAAAAGTCCTCTAAGCTTTTAAATATTGCTTCGATGGTCGGCATTTTTACTTTCAGGGGAAAAGGAGTATTGTCTTACAGTCAGCAGGCCACTAGCTTATTAACTTCCAGTCACCTTAATTTTCGTTAAAATGAAGATTCTGCAATCTACACTTTTCCTGTTACTGTTTGTGCCTCTGATAAAGCCAGCACCACCAACTCAGCTGAACTCACGCATCATCTATGATTATGGGAAAGATAATTTTGAAGAAATCTTATTTACCCGAGATTCTGAGGATCGATACCTGGATGGAAAAAATATTAAGGTACCTTGTTTCTACTCTAACTTTAACTTCTAAAATAGTCTAGCCCATTTAACTGCATGCTTTTGTTTTTTCTGAATGTGTCTGGTAAGGTAAGAGGGGGAAAAAAGCACTTTAAGGGATTCAAAATAAGTGTCCCTCAGATTGTATTTTTAAAGTATGCATGCCTCTTATATTAATAAATAATACCTATCGTAACCAAACAGTATCTATAGTAACCAACACATAAAATTTAAGGAAAATTAAATTTTAAGATAATCCCTGAGCAGTTGAGATTTATATGTTAAGTAGTGTTAAACAATGCCCTATATTTGGATATTATATCTCAAAAAAAAATGGGAGCTGTTTATTAGGAGAATAAAGATAGATTACCAACTTGTTTATTATTTTAGGAAGAAGTAGTTCAAGAAAATAGAAGGGTAATGTTATTTTGGTAAATATAATATTTCACAAAGTTTATATAAGTTAACTACATAGAGTACCAAAAATGAAAAACTACTTAATATGGGGCTTTTTTTAAAAATCCGTTTCAACCATGTAGACTCAGTTTGTGCCAAGTAACTGTAACTGTCAGTGAGTTAGTACTCTGCCACATCCTTCACACCCCACTTACATGGGCTGAGCTGTCACTTGTGGTCTTCCTGTCACACAGCTGGGTAGGGAAAAAGTTAATACATCACATACAGGCCTTTCCCCTGCCTACAGCATCACACACACACACGCGCACACACACAAAGTTAATACATCACATACGGGCCTTTTGCCTGCCTACAGCATCACACACACACACACACGCACATGCACACACACAAAGTTAATACATCACATACGGGCCTTTCCCCTGCCTACAGCATCACACACACACACACACACGCACACGCACACACACAAAGTTAATACATCACATAGGGGCCTTTCCCCTGCCTACAGCATCACACACACACACACGCACACGCACACACACAAAGTTAATACATCACATACGGGCCTTTTGCCTGCCTACAGCATCACACACACACACACGCACATGCACACACACAAAGTTAATACATCACATATGGGCCTTTCACCTGCCTACAGCATCACACACACACACACACACAAAGTTAATACATCACATACGGGCCTTTCGCCTGCCTACAGCATCACACACACACACACACACACACAAAGTTAATACATCACATACAGGCCTTTCGCCTGCCTACCGCATCACACACTCACACGCACGCACACACACGCACACGCGCGGAGAAGCGCAGTCAAGTGCACAGCAATGGTGATGGCTTCAAGCTCTTCTCCAGGCTAAGATGGCAGAGATTTTAAATGTGACCAGGTACAGCTGCCTCCCTCTCTCACAGAGTGAATGCCAGCACCACGTCCCTTCCCAGGAAGTCGGGCAGCACGCTGGCATCATCTCTGCCCAGCCATGAGGCAGACGAGATGGGCGCGAGGGCCCAGCTGCAGGTTTCTGAACGGCCGCCCCGAGAGGGCGGCGCGGGCGCGGGGGGCTAGAGCTCGGTCGGCTCAGGGAACCCCCGAAAGCCCCGCTCCAGGAAGCAGGCGCGGGGAGGCCGGTCAGGGGCGCGGTCGGGAGGGAGCCGAGCCAGGCGCGCGGCCCTTCAGTGTCGGGCGGGATGTACAGGGGGCGCTCAAGGCCGCGACTCCCCGGCCGGCGCAGGGGGACGCGAGGCTGGGAGGAGGGTCGGGCCCGGGGAAGGGGGACGCGAGGCTGGGAGGGGGGTCGGCCCGGGGAAGGGGGACGCGAGGCTGGGAGGGGGGTCGGCCCGGGGAAGGGGGACACGAGGCTGGGAGGGGGGTCGGCCCGGGGAAGGGGGACGCGAGGCTGGGAGGGGGGTCGGGCCCCGGGAAGGGGGACACGAGGCTGGGAGGGGGGCCCGGCCCGCGCAGGGGGACGCGAGGCTGGGAGGAGGGTCGGGCCCCGGGCAGGGGGGACACCAGGCTGGGAGGCCCCCCCGCCTCCGGCCCGCGCAGGGGGACGCGAGGCTGGGAGGAGGGTCGGCCGCGCAGGGCCGCTCCCAGCAGGTCGGCCGACTCCGCCCACGGCCGGGGGCTGGCGCTTTCCTTGGCGCGGGGCAGTGGCCTGAAGCTCAGCCCGGACAAGAACCCTGACGGACTTTAGATAGAAACCATCTCAAGCACTGTCTTCATTTTAAATTCCACCTCGGAAAAACTTTAATCCCAAATCATAGAATTCTCTCCTAGTTCTCATTTGGAATTTCAGTATGTTCGACATTTAGGAAGCACGGAATTCGGCTTTTGGAGATTAAAAAAAAACAAAAAAAAACTGATTCTTTTACTCAAGGAGCCCACACTATAAAGTAAAAACAAGCTAAATGAATGTATAAAATCCTAGTAAAACATAAAAGAAATGCCAGACAGATGTGATCCATGATCGCTCAGTTTTTATACTCAAAATTAGATTTTATCACACCTGATAATATATTTTTATTTTTCTAATAGGAAAAAGAAGCTATGATAATATCTGATGAGAAAAGTCTTCCATTACAAAAAGATGAAAGTTTAACATCACTACCAATCAAGAAAGAAAATGATGGTAAGTATGAACAGTCTATTATCTATTTTTTTTTAGAAACTTTAAAAAACAGCTTATAACAGAACTTTAGTCTTTCTAGTAACCAAACTGCCTCTGGAAAGAGTAAACCCAAACAACAGAATTCTCTCTCCAACCACAAGGTCAGAGGGCACCTCATTTCCAGCCCTACATTATGCATGAGAAACCTGGAACAGGAACATTCAAGAACCAAAGCTTAATGCAGTGTAGCCCCTACAAAGTATATCTTTCTGACTATATAAAATGAATCCAAGAAATACTTATTAAACACCGATTATTTTCAAACTCGGTCGACTTACGTTTTGTCTTAGTTTTTCAACTTGATAATGGTTCCAGAGTGACACTCATAATAAATTATAAGAAAATCTTACTGTAAAAGAAATTTTGTGTTTAGATACTTTTGCCCACTGTAAGCTAATTAAAGTGTTCTGAGCACGTTTAAAGTAGGCTAAGGCTAGGCTAAGATGTTCGATAGGTTAGGCAAAATAAATGCATTTCTGACTTACCATACTTTCAGGTTTCAGTTTACCAGAATGTAACTCAATCATTAAGTTGAGAAGCATCTGTATATAGTCATGTGCTACTTAATGATGGAGATACATTCTAAGAAATGCATCATTAAGTAATTTTGTTGTGCAAAAGTTCTAGAGTCTACTTACACAAACCTAAGCATAGCCTACTACACACCTATGGTATATATAGCCTATTGCTCCTAGGTTATAGGTCTGTATAGTATGCTACTGTATAAACCAACACAACATTAAATCAAGCACAAAAGAAAATGATGCAACCAAGAGACATGGTAAACACAAGATGTATGAGGCTGCTGCCAGTATAGCACAGCGTGCTGTTTTACAGCAAACGTTTTCCCATTAAGTAGAGACACTCTAAAATAATGATAAATACATAAATCAGTGACATACTCATTTATTATCATTACCAAGTATTATGGACATAATTGTATGCGTTAGTTACACTTCTACTGGTGGCTCAGTAGGTTTCCTTACACTGGCATCACCACAAATAAGTGAGTAATGTGTTGTGCTACAATCTAACAACTTCATTAGGTGCTAGAAATTTTTCAGCTCCATTATAATCTTACGGACTACCATCGTATACATGATCCATCATTGATCAAAACATCATTTGGTGGTGCATGACTATAATAAATAATTATAATGCACATTTCAATTAAATCAATAGAATAGTTATAACTACACAGTCCTACTCAATGGTTCCTACCTATCTGATTTATTCTTGTTCTGTATTGCTACAACAAATTAAAATTAACCAAAACAGGTAATACATCTTAAGAAACCTGAAAAGTATAAAAGTAAAGACAGACTTGAAAAAATAGAAAGATATCCCTTGTGCTTGGATAAGATGACTCAATATCATAAAGATGTCAGCTCTCTTTAAATTTGTAACAATAAACTTTTTTAAAGAGCTGGTAAGGTTGATACTCAAGTTCATATGGAAAAATCAAACCTGCATGAACAGCCAGGGAAACACTGAAAAATGACAAGTATCGGCAGGAAACAGATGTAGCACACACATTAGGATATACTTTAAAAACTCTACACTTTTAAAAAGTGTGAAACTGATGCATGAATAGAATAGAAAGTCCCAGAAACAGACAAATACATATACAAATTTAGTATGTAATAAAGTCAGCATCTAAAATCACTGAAGACAATTTATTTTTTATTTTTTGTTGTTAATCCTCACCTGAGGATATTTTTTTCCATTGACTTTCAGAGAGAGGGGGAGAAAGGAGGAGAGAGAAATATCTGTGTAAGAGAGGCACATCTATTGGTTGCCTCCCGCACACACTCGGACTGAGTTGGGGATGGAACCTGCAACCCAGGTACATGCCCTTGACCGGGAATCGAACCAGAGACCCATTGGTCCGCAGGCCAATGCTCTAACCACTGAGAGACACCAGTGAGGGCCAAAGACTTTTTTTAAATAGTCCTTAGACAACTGAGTAATCAACTGAAAGAAACTACAATTGATCTATACCTTACATCAATAAGTAAACTGCAAGTAATTTTGGGTCTAAATGTAAAAAGTGAAACCAATACAAACACTAGAAAATAACTTGAACTTGGGTGTGAGGTGCCTCCAAATCCAGAGACAATAATAGAAAAGATCAATGAATTTGACTCCATAAAATGAAACTTTAGCATGGCAAAATACATTATAAATGAAGTCAAAGACAACTGAAAATTGAGAAAAATATTTGCAACTCAAAGCACTAATAAAGAGTTAATCTCTCTAATTTATTTTAAAAAGTCAAGATCTAGGAAAAATAAATTGACTAAAAAACCATTGGAAAAACAGGCAAAAGAGATATACAAATAATTCACTAACTGATATAAAAATGACCCTTAAACATATGAAAAGATGTTCAATCTCACACAAAGAGCAATGCCACTTAAAATTACACTGAAATACCATTTTTTAACCTATCTGATCGACAAAACTTCAGTGTGTGACAATATATTACTGTATTTCATTGGCAAGGCTATGGGGTATCAGACGACTTCATACATTGTTGGTGGGAATGCAAACTGGTATAATACTTTTGGACAGAAATTTGGCAATATCTAATAAAACCAAATATATATTTACTCTGGGACACAGCAATTGACTTCCAGGAATTTACCCTAAAGATAAATCTCCAAAAGAAAATACATATGCAAAATCACTGAAGCATTGCTTGCAATTGCAAAATATTGGAAACAATCTAATTGCCCATACATTAAGGAATTTATGTATAAAATTATTGTATATCCACACAAGGCAATACTATGCAGTTGTGAAAATAAATGATGAAGATCTCTATGAACATGGAATGATTTCCAGAACACGAATGTGAAAAAACCAAAGTACAAAAGTCTATCTAAAGTATGCTGCCTCTCATCTCACAAAGAAGGGGATATAAGAACATATACAGGCATCAGCCCACTTGTTTCAAAAGAAACTCAAGAAGGGTATTAAAAAACTGAGACTACCCCCCTACAGGTCACAGACCAGCCAGCAGTGGAAAGGAGTGGGAGATGGGAAATGAAGGGGCTGTGTGGGGACAGTAGTGGCAGTTCTCTCAGTGTACACTTTTTTGTGGATGTAGTTTTGGAACAAGGTTATGTTTCACATAGGCAAACAAACACATTTATAAACAAAATCAACAAGGAGAAGATAAAAAGCCAACTAAAGTACAAATAGAAACTTAATTACACTAAAGGGGGAAAATTCTAATCCAAGTAATCCTCCAACGCAATATGTTTATTGCATTCCTTTAGCTAAAGAAAAAACATAAACAAATACTAAAATTCCAGTGAGTGGGTTTGTAGCCACAATGAAACTAGTTCATGCTTGTTCTACGACTGAGTGATGTAAAGCAGGCACACTGTGGATCATGACAGCTGGGTTCCTCACTGCCGGAGAAGGGTGTTACAATAGGAAAGGGGAAGGCTACAGGGAACGCTGTAGAGCTAAACCCTAGTGGGAGAGATCACCACCAACTCATGGCCTGTGCAGAGATACAGAAGCAGATACAGACAGATACATACAGGGTTTCTCTCTGTATGTGAGCATGTATGTGTTGTGTATATATGCCTAGGTGTAGAATATACATATAATGTGTGTAGTTATGTGTATTATTACATGCGGAGAGACAAATATACATGCATGTATTTCCTAGCTCTCTCTGCTGGAAAAATCCAGAAGCACCAAGATTCCAAAAGCAAGGAGCATATCGACATCCAAATCTTGGTTTCTAAAAACCAACCTCCATTAAAAGTAACCAGTACTCCTTGAAGAAATAGCTAATTTCAGACTTGGGGCAGGGAAAAGGCAAGATTGGTCTGGAATTCTGACCAGGCCAGAAAATAAGGAAGTTCTCAAAGAATAATGGTGACATTTAACTTTCTAAGAATTAATCAAAATATAAAATATACACAGGTATAAATTTGCAAAAGATGTACAAGACCTGTACACTAAAATCTAGATGACAGTGCTGAGAGAAATTTAAAAGACCTAAACATATAAATAGATATATTGTGTTCAACGACCAGAAAACTCAAAGTCGTTAAGATGTCAATTTTTCTCAAATTCATCTGCAGATTCAATTCAACCCCAATTAAAATCCTAGCAGGCTTTCCCTTTTTTCAAATTAACAAGCTTAATCTAAAATTTATGTGGGAATGCAAAGAACCTAGAACAGTCATAACAACACTGACAAAGAATAAAGTAGGAGGATTTATACAACCTAATACCAGCACTTATTATAAAGCAAAGAAATCAAGATACTGTGGTATTAACACAAAAATAAGCAAAAAGATCAATGAAACAGAATAGAGTTCAGAAACAGACTTACACAATATGGTAAGCTGATTACTTAAAATGGTACCAATACAATTCAATGGAGAACCAGATAGTTACAGGAACATTAAAAATAAATTCTGACCCTTCCCTACACCATATATAAAAATTAACTCGAAGTGGACCCTATACTTAAATATATAAAAAGTTTAAGCTGTACAACCTTTAAAAGAAAACACAGGATGAAAACTTAGTGGCTGGCAAAGATTTCTTAAATAAAACACATACATGAATTAATTGTTCTTCTAAAATTAAAAATATTTGTTCTTCAAAAGACATTGATAAAAAAATAAAAAGACAAGCCATAGACTGGAGGAAAGCATTTGCAAAACATAAATTGACAATTGACTTATATCTATAATATATATTCTTGTAATTCAATGATAATACAAAAAAACCCCATTTAAAAAATAAGCAAGAGAGATAAACAGACACCTCACCAAAGAAAATATGGGATGGCACACAGTATATAAACATATGCTCGGTATCATTAGTCATTAGGAAAATGCAAATTAAAACACGAGAACCACAACACACCTTACCTGAAGAGGTAAAATTGAAAACCCCAATCATACCAATATGTTGGCAAGGATGTGATACAACTGGGACAAACTCTCATACAGTGTGGATGGGAATATAAAACGGCACAACCACTTTGGAAAATAGTTTGGGACTTTCTTCAAAAGGTAAACATACACCTACCCAGCCATTCAGCCCTTAGGTATTTACCCCAGAAAATGAATGCATTAAGTCCATACAACTTGTACATGAATGTTTTTAGCAGCTTTACTTAAAATACCACAAAATTGGGAACAACTAAAATGTCCATAAAAGATAACTATAAATTGTGTACAATGACACAATGGAGTACTACTCAGTAATAAAAAAGAATGCCCTACTGATACAAGCAACAACAGATGAATCTCACAGTAACTATGCAGAGTGAAAGAAGCCAGCCGAGAGTATATACCACATGGTTCTTTTGAGACAAGATTGGGAGGGGAGGGGTTACCAAAGAGCAAGAGAGCATTTTGGGAGTGATGGACGTGTTAATTATCTCGATTGTGGAAATGGTTTTATGGGTATATACATATGTACATATGTCAAAATGTATAAATTATACAAGTTAAATATGTGCAATTTATTGTATGACATTTAACTACAAAAAAGCTGGGGCAGGATAAAAAAACGGGGGGGGGGACTTAAAAGAGCTCTCACTGGCTAATCTGTGACAATTAGATTATAAAAATAAATGTTACAGTAATGTATTATGACCCATAGGATAAGGAATTCATAAGTTCATACTAACATAAGCAAGTAAGTAAATATAAATAAATAAATAAATAAATAAATAAATAAATAAATAAATAAAGGAATGTTCCACCTTACACCACAATGTCAACTAACAAGTATAGAAAGAATGATGGATTTAGAAAATCATTATTTGGCAACTATCCTAGTGATAAACAATTCAGGTAAGGATCAATGGCTGATATAACTAGTGGGTGAAAGTTTAATGACAAATCAGATGTTTAAAATCTCAAAGTACTTCTCTGAAAGATATTAATTACAAAGTGGAAAATATTTACTTTACAGAGTGAGAAACATGGTTGTCACCAAATGAACCAAGTGACCAAAGACAGCATTATCAGCATTGTCAGGAATGGGACAAACACGGCAATGAGAATCCTACATCATTTCCATGGCATTTCTGCCAAAAATGAAGAACCTCAGACAAACCCTAATTAAAAGACATTCTGCAAAATATATGCCCTAAAAAAAATGTTTTTTAAAAAATTAAAAATTTTTCAAAAGAGTAAAAGGTGAAAAATAAAGACTAATAAACTGTTCCAGGTTGAAAGAAACAAAAGAGGTATGACAAGTAAATGCAATGAGAGTAAAGTGAAATGGAATCCCACCAGTGCCTATGATGACTCTGATTTTCAAGTTAACAATTTGCTTATCTAACCAGTGGTTTCTAAACTCCTTAGTTGTCACCAATCTGAAATGTATTTGTGCCACACCAAGCGATAAATCAAGCTCATGTTTACCTTAAGTCCTGCTTTACAAATTTCTTTTGGTATTCAAATGAGGAAATATAATTGTTAATCAATTCAGCAATTAAATAATCAACGTTAAAGCAGAGAATAAAAGAGACTGAGTTACATAGTCTAAAATAAAAATCTGGTGAATTATCAGTTATAATACAGGTCTCTAGCTATCATAATTATAGTATCTTTCCTATTATCTGTAATTCTGTAAAATATCTTTTCAAATCAGTAATAACATTCATAATAGCAATAATTTTACCAGTAGAGGCCAAATATTTTTAAACGGTTTATACTTTTGTGATTTTTCCCAATTAGAAATGCCCACGTGCCTGCTGTGTGTGTGTTTAAGTGGCTCTGTATACTGTGAAGAAGTTGACATTGATGTTGTACCACCCTTGCCAAAGGAATCAGCCTATCTTTATGCAAGATTCAACAAAATTAAAAAGCTGACTGCCAAAGATTTTGCAGAAATACGTAAGTTAGTTTTAAATAAGATATTAGCATTAACTCGTTAATATTTAACTCATATAAACATAAGATTCTAGGTACTCGTGGCCTATCACTTCTAGGGTAGTCACTCTTGGTGCATTTTAAGTATTTACCACATTTCACAAAAATCCATTGATTTGTTGCTGAATCTCCTTTCCATTCAGATCTCCTCTATCATCTTTCTTTACCAGTGATTTTGGTGTCTGTGTTGACAGCCCATTTAACATATAGGCAAACTATGTCTTCTCAACCCCAATACTTCAAGATCCGTTTGCCTTAGCCAGTCAGCAGTACCAATAAAGTCAGTATGCTTCTCCAATTACAGTGTTTTATTGTCTGTCTTCACTATAAAAGCATAGAAACTGCTTTTCCTTACTTTACTCATGGTTCTTAAAATTTGGCTGCATGATTAAAAATATCTGGGGAAACATTTAAAAAATACTGATACCAGGCAGGCCCTAAGTCCCCGAAGGTTCTAACTGAGGTCTGGGGAGAAGCCCATGCATCATCATTAAACACAAGCAGTCTCCTCAGATGATTCTAACATGGAACCAGTGTCCTTCATTAGTCACTAACAATCTTGGACTTGTGGCATCCTGTCAAACCTTACAACTGGCCACTAGGGCACTGCCTTCAAAACACCAAAATCCCCACTTCCACAGTACCTAGTCCCAGTCCTGGATCACTAATCCCTCATAAAATTTCTAGATTCCTATGCTGTCAAGTGCTTCTGAAGAAAATCACACCAAGAAATGCGCACTGGCCCACTACACATTTACAAGATTAATACTAACAGGATTCATGCTGCTACTGGTTACTCCCAACTGGCTGAAGTACAGTTGTTCATTAATATTTGTGGATTCCATATTTTCAAACTCACCTACTTGCTAAAATTCATTTGTAACCCCAAAATCAATATCTGCAGCACTTTCACAGTCATTTGCAGACATACACACCATGGCAAAAACAACTGAGCTCCCCAGTCGAGGGGAGCAAGGCAATGCTGACCTTTTCTTTCTGCTTCTATACTATTAACAAGAGTCCTGTTCAGTCTACTTAGTGCCACATTTTTGACGTTTTTGTGCTTTTTGCTGTTCAAAATGGTCCCCAAATACAGTGCTGAAGTGCTGTGTACTGTTCCTAAATGCAAGGAGGCTGGCTGTGACGTGGAGAAAATACATGCATGCGTGTTAGGTAATCTTCCAGTGTGAGTTCCACTGCTGATGGCTGTTGAGTTCAATGTTAATGTATCAAAAGTATATACTAAAGAAGACGTCTTTAAAGAGAAACACACATAAAATTATGTACCGATTAGCTGATGAAAATGTGTGACCACAGGCTTGAAGGAACCTAGCCCTGCATTTCCCCTAGGGGCCATAATGGTTCCATATGTACTACTTCAGTGTTTGTGGCAATTTTATGCACATGACTATCCCAAATAATGAGAAGCAGCTATATTTCCTAATCGTCCCAGGAACACAAAAGTGATACCCACATACACATGCACACTGAATTTCTCTCTCAGTCTGCATCACTTTAACAAATTAGGGAACATTTTTGTCTGTTGTTGTCAACCATTAAGGCAAAGAGAGATTCAGATAGCATACCCACAATGACAATGCAATATGCTGGCAAAAAATCCAAAAATAGTTTATGTGATTCGTTCAATCAAATGTAATGCTTACTTTGCTTGATTTGCAACAAGAATTTCTTTCAAACTGCCTGAGCATCCTGAGAATTCAGAGGACAGTAGGACTCTACTAAGTTCCCTTTGAACCTGCCATTCCACACTCCAGTTAGAAAGGCCATTGGTGTCAAGCACAGAGTAGATGCTCAGCATTAATTCAACAAAATTTCCTGAGCTACTAATAGTAGATTCTAGAAGCTAAAAATAAAATGTCTGAATGACCTGTTAAACAAATGCTTTTCTTCAGTCCACACAAATGAGAATATAACTTCTTATTTTCTGTATTTTTTGTATACTTCTCCTTCAAGCTAATTTAAGAAGACTTGATTTTACGGGAAATTTGATCGAAGATATAGAAGATAGTACTTTTTCAAAACTTTCTCTGTTAGAAGAACTGACACTAGCTGAAAATCAACTACTGAAACTTCCAGTTCTTCCTCCCAAGCTAACTTTATTTAATGCAAAATACAACAAAATCAAGAGTAGAGGAATCAAAGCAAATGCATTCAAAGTAAGTATTTTATAGTATGACTGAACATGGTATCAAGTTTTATACAGAAAGAGAAAATCTGGTCTAGAATTTGGCTTTATGTTTTATGGCCATTTTAATTTAATAAATGAAAATATTTACATAATAAATAGGCTCATTCTGTGTAGGTTATGGCTGTACCTCACAAAATTTCATAACCTTTATCTTAGTAGTTCATGCACTACTTTGTGTTCCATCTTTTTCACCTGTTTGCACAGCAACTATTAATTTATACAGATATGGGTCACACCCTCATGGCACCAAGACTGTACAAAACCTCAAAATGGGAGTTTCCTGTCTTTTCGCTTACAATATTAGTAATTTACCAATGCCAGAAAAAATAAAGTTCTAGAAGTAATCACTGAGTTTTACTTTTAATACTTAAATGTATTAGACCATAAAATCCTGTAGATAGCCTTTCTTTTGAATTCCATGATGGCACCTAAAACAAAATTATCTATGTAGTAAAAATTAAATACTTTTCTTAATTTAGTAATTCAAGCAAATACATGTACAGGAAAAAGGGAAGATATGTGACTTAGGTAGCCAGGTTGTCTCTAAATGCATGGTCCACGGAGAAGTAATCACCTCAGCCGAGGAAGGAACCCCAGATAAAGGATCATGCTACTGCTGACATCAGACAACCTCATTCAAAAGGAAGGTTTATAGCTTGTAATGATCAGCTCCTAAAACTATCAAATATTCATTATCATAGTTTATGATAATGACACAATGTACAATCTGTCCACAAACATACAATGTGTCAGAAAATATAAAAATATTCCTTTTTCCTCCTCTTTCTGTCTACATTTAAAGAACCCTCTTTCAAATTTAAGGGGCATTCTAGAGATAGATGAAAATTATGCAGAATTTAAGGGATCTAGGGGACTTTTAAAAACTAAACTCACTTTAAAAACAAACAAAACCCCCTGTAATTTGAAGACAGATCATTTGAGCTAGTGAGCCTCTGAATAACTGGCATGTTGAAGATCCACAGGAGCTGATCAACATTTCACAAAAGGAATGTTTGCATATTTTGGATTTTACACATGCATTACAGAAGAGATTTGTGACAAGTTGGCATGGAAATGATAAACTCAGCTAGCTACTCTGCAGTTTTGCTTAACACCCTAGGCTGCAAAAGCCACTGGTAAAATCAGGTTACTTTAACCCACGTAAAGAGGCCCACTGGGGGAGACAGGACCTTGGGGCCCATTTGTGAATGATAGAATGCTCAAGAAAGGATTAATAACAGCAAGTTAATTCTAAAAAAACAAAATTCTGCTACAGGATGCATATCAAAGGTAAGGTAAAAGATTAATGTCAGAGGAAACTACATCTTGAAATCATTATAAAATGATACTCATTAATGGGTTTACTGATCATGAAGAGTAATCAAACATCAAACCCTTAGGGAAAAAAACTTTTACCTAAAAAAGTACTTAATAAATTGCTTTGGGAAGCATCTTACTAACAAGCACATACACCTCTCAGGAGTATTCATTTTGCCACAAACTGGAGCTAAAATGGGAAGTTCTGGAGGTTTATGGCAGCACCAGGATCCAAATTTAATCCTGCATAGGGACTGACCTCATTAGCAGCTCCTAAAATAAATTCAAAGGGCCCTAGACACTGGCATGAGAACTGAGACCAGGCATAGCTGGGTGTTCAGAGATCAGATGAATGAATAGAAATGTGGGGATGCAGCAGGGCTCTGCTCCCCTTCGTAATGGACCAAAGTACACCATCTGTGAAAGCAAAAAAACCCCAAAGCCAAAAATACTGTGATAGCAATGATAAGCAGTATGGATGAGTCTGTATCAGAATTGATATGTACATACATGTGTGCATATATGAGTGTGTAGAATCTGAATCCTATGAAGAAATGCACTGATGTCACTGAAGTAGAAGTGCCTTTTCCTTACAGAAACTGAGTAACCTGTCCTTCCTCTATTTGGACCACAACGCGCTGGAATCTGTGCCTCTTAATTTACCAGAAAGTCTACGTGTAATTCATCTTCAGGTATGACTGCTCTTTTCACAATATCTGACTATAATTTAAATTACTAAGGGTCAATCTTATGACTCACTAGGAAACTCACATTCACAGGTAAATTCTGCCTATCAAAAGTATCAATATTGAGCCCAATACACTCTCCTGCCCACAAACCCCAGTTCTGTCCAGAGTACCTTGAAAGGACCAGCAACACTAGGCCTGAGGTCTGCTCTCAGGGTGGTTTTTGTCGCCAGCTGTGCACTTGGTATCTCCTAGCTAACCTGGCACATGGATTTGAAGTTAAGGGACACTAAAACCTTGGGCTTATGTTTCCTTCTCCAAATAGCTATAAATGTTTGCTTTTGAAGACTTCCCAACTGATTTTATTGTCCAACATCAAACTGAGGTAAAGAAAATGAAGGAGGAGTAAAAATAAGCTAAAACTGATCTTTCAACATTATAAGAATTCCTGTGTTCTTTTTACTTCTTTAAAGGCTATTTAAGGACACAGTATGCATTTTGAGTTCACACTCCAGAATAGGATACTTTTTCCAGCTATTATAATAGTAAGTAGTCTGTTCTTCCAAAGTTATGCTGTAAACTTTAAAAGAAAAAAAAAGGTTCAGATTGCAGAGAGGGTTTTATTACCATGACGACAGATACACAATATGTACAATACAGTAGTTTAAAAATCACTTTTTAGATAAAATATTCTGAGATCTCATTACATAGCATCCAAAAGATTTATTTCAGACATCTGAACACCTTTCCCTTTTATTTTCCAGTTTAACAACATAACTTCAATCACAGATGATACGTTCTGCAAGGCCAATGACACCCGTTATATTCGGAACCACATTGAAGAGATACGCTTGGAGGGAAATCCCATCATCCTGGGAAAGCACCCCAACAGTTTTATCTGCTTAAAAAGATTACCTGTAGGGTCATACTTTTAACCACTATCAAGGTATCACATAAACTAAAGTACACACATTCTTATAATCTGTCTCAACAATGTCTAAAGGAGCATAAATATCTGTTTAATATTAACTTAGTATTTCACTAGGAAGGAATTTTATGTTTTAAGCAAGGATGTTCAAAAGCTTACACATTAACACGTAAAAGACTGAATCTCTAAATATTTTCACATTACCTTGTTTTGCACTTAAACAGCATTACAAAATCCTTATAGTTTATAGTAGAGTGCCATTTAAAGGGTATGTCTTTATGTAAATACCCAAATTTAAGAAGCATTATTTCTATTATTAACAAAGTGAGAGGATAAGTCCAAGAAACGTTCAATTGTTTGTATTTTCTGGCCTTTACCACATCACAAAAGTATTTAAGGCTGATGTTCCAAAAACTCTGAAAAGCTAAATATTTCCAGTGATCTCCCATTTTTCTTTTATGATTCATACGTTATTCATTACAAAGGAGAAACTCTTTTCTTTCTATTAAGGCAGCTATTATCTTTTTACTTAGCCTGAGAAATAGGGTATAGTCTCATACCTAGACAAAACTTTCCAAATAAAGCGTAATTTTACCCTCTGATAAAGAGCTAATATAAGTAATGTTCAGCAATGTTATTCTGCTTTGTAGTCACACAGTTAAAGGTTTCAGTAAAACAGTATAAAATTCTCTTATCTAAATGTTAACATTCTAAATATAGTGTAAAATATTTTAAGAAGTCAAGCAGACCAGAATCAGTATGCTTTAAAAAAACAAAAAAGCACAAAAGTCCACCCCATGTCTCAGAACGCAGCTGTAAAGTTCTCTATTGTAAAGGCTTGCAAATATGATAAATACTGCAAAACATTTCCTTTTTGCACTGTAGGAATGAGAATCTTATCAAGAAATTTGTTCGAATGTAAGATATAAAAACAAAACAAATTCTGTGGTGTTATTACACATCATTCTCCCACCCACCCAGCACATCCATGTTCATGCAGACAGACCTTATATTCACAAGAAAACTTCTGAGCAACACTTACTAAAGATCCATAATTAACTAATACATTTAATGGTGAGAATTCATCTTCAATCTAATAGTGATTTATGATGACACGATGCTGTCAGATTAGTTCCTAAAATAACTTGACATCTGTCCAAACCCCACTCAAAAGTCTTAAGTGTCCACATTGTTTTGGGGTTACATACAAAATTATCAGTGCTTCAGAAACACGAGTTTGCACTGTATATAGAAACTACCGACACTGTTTCCCACATACGCTACACATTAATATCAAGTTGGTCTCTACATACTATTCCCAGAACAAATATTTAGTCCTATTTTTAAGCATTTGCTTTCATGTTTTCTCTACCTAGAAAAACGTCCTGTTTTTCGATTTTCCCCCAATTTGTCAAGGTTGACCCCAAAATGAAACTTTTCATTAAACAATCTGTAACCTCTTAAGGCCACAATAATTACCCTATAACACTTATTAACTGATTCACTTATTTTATTTCAGTAATTGATAATCAGAACTATTATATTGCTTTCTTATTTTGTGTGCATTCCTCATTTCTCTATGACTCTGAAGTTCACTGAGTACACTACCCACATAAATATTCCCTCTATACTTTCAAAGTTCTAGCATGATAGTGAGCACATATGAACTGAATATAAAATAAACAGTGCAAAATAAAACTCCATTTAACAGAAGGGCTCTGTTGTATTTGAAAAAACAGAATCTTTAAGCTATCATAATCTTGAATAAATTAATGGAAGTAAATTGTAAATTTATCTTGAAAAATAAACTTGATAAGGAGAACTGAGTGGTGGAGTCAAAACTAGAGAAAATGGCCCCAGCCAGCATAGCTCAGTTAGTTCAGCGCTGTCCCATGCACCAGAAGGTCACCAGTTCAATTTCCGGTCAGGACAGGGCTTGATCCCCAGCAGAGGGCATGTAGGAGGCAACCAATCCATGTTTCTCTTTCACATAGATGTTTTTCTCTCTCTCCCTCTCCCCCCCCTCTCTCTCTCCCTTCCTCTCTTTCTAAAATCAATAAAAACATATTTTTTTTAAAAACCAAACAAAACTGGGGAAAACAGAGAAGAGTCCTCTCACATTTCCAGATGTCAGAAAAATAAAGTATTCCTACGTTCTTAATATAATTAAACTTAAAGAGAGAAAAAAATCATAAAATAACTCAAATTTTAGAGAATTGAAAAGCCAGTGGGTTAGGTAAAATAATTAGGAAAGAGCACTAGTAAAAACTCTGAATTATAAAATATTCATTAAAAAATAACTTTTGGACTTCTAGACAAAAAGAAGACATGAACTTGGGTACCTGACAACTTTATATACACCTTAGTCACAAATAAAATAATGAGAGTAAAGTATGCTGATCCCATTATCTTAAATAGATAGTGCTTCATTCTTGACACTGATAGTTAAAGAAACAGAGACTTGAAATTAAAAATATTTTACTCTTACTCGAAAGAAACGAAGTTGTGCATAAATGGAAAGACATCCTGGGTTCATAGATTGAAGAGTGAATAGTTAATATGTCAATATTACCCAAAGCAATCAGCAGATCCAATGAAATCACTTTCAAAGTCCCAATGACATTTTTTTTAAAGAAATAGAAACATCCATCCTAAAATTCATATGAGACCTCGAAAAACTCCAAATAGCCAAATTTGAAAAGAACAAAATTGGAGGACTTACATGTCCTCCTTTCAAAATGTAACTATAAATCTATACTAATCAAAAGTGTGGTACTGGTATAAGGACAGACATACAGACCAATGGATATAACAAAGAGCCCAGAAAACTTTGCAAATATATATATATATATATATATATATATATATATATATATATATATATATATATTCAGATGATTTTCAACAAAGGTAGCAAGATCACTCAATATGAAAAGGACAGTGCTGGAAAAGACTGAAGTTGCATGAACAGGCAAATGCAAAAGTCTAAAGCTGGAACCTTAGCTCACAAACTGGATTAAACACCTAAACTTAAGGGCTAAACTATAAAACTCTTAGGGGGAAAAAAGAGAAAAATCTTTATGACATTCAACTTGACAATGACATTTTGGATATGGCATTAGAAAAATACGTAATTTGGCTTCATCAAAATTAAAAACTTTTGTGTGTCAAAAGACACTATCAAGAGAATAAAAAGACAAACCAGGGAATGGGGGAAAATATTTGCCAATTATTTATAGATAAGGGATCAATATCTAGACTATATAAAGAACTCCTACAACTCAACAATAAAAATACCAATCAGATTCAATGGGCAAAGGCCTTACATAGATATTTCTCCAAAGAAGACATACAAATGGCCCATAAGCACATGAAAAGATGCTCAACATCATTAAGAAAATGCAAATCAAAATCACAATGACAATACCACTTCACACCCATTAGGTCGGATATGACGAAAAAGAAAAGAAAAAAACCCCACCCCAAGTAACAAACGGATGTGGAGAAGTTGGAAGCCTTGTACACTGCTGTTGGAAATATAAAATAGTACAGGTGTTGTGGAAAAAATATGCAGTTCTTCAAAAAATTAAACAGACTTACCATATAATCCAGCAATTCCACTCAAAGGTTATACTTGAGAGAACTGAACGCAGGACTTCAACAGATAGACTGGGTGTTACACACCTGTCTTCATAAAAGCACTATTCCCAATAGCCGAAGGTGGACCCAACCCAGTGTCCAACAACAGACGGACAAGTAAACAAGATGTGGTAAAGAACATAAAATGGAATATTATTCAGCCTTAAAAAAGAATGAAATCACGACATATGCTACAACACAGATGAACCTTGAAGACATCATGCGATATGAAATAAGCCAGGCAAAAGGGATAAGTTTTATGATTCTGCTTAAATGAGGTAACGAGAGTAGCCAAATTCACAGAAACAGAAGATGGAATGGTGGTTCCCAGAAGCTGGGGGAGAAGGAATGGCAAGTTACTATTTACTGGGGACAGATTTTCAGTTTGGAATAATGAAAAAGTTCTGGAGCTAGATACTGATGATGGTTGTACAGCAATGTGACTGTTTCTTTCCATTCTAGTAATCTTATCAGCAAAGACCAGTTCATAGAAGTGCTCTACACTCTCAGGGAAAAATGCACCAATTATACTTTTATACCTGCATTGAAATTGGCTTTGGAGATGGAACTAGTACTCACATTTCCCATGACCCATTCGAATGTATAAGTAAACAACCATGCCAGGTGATTCACACCTATAACTGCCAGCATATTTGTCCATTATCTGTGGAGAAAAGCTGGTTAACTGTTCTGGTGCCAAGAGCACCTGCAAGTAAACAACAGAATCGAGAAAACTCCTCAAGGGATCATAGTACAGGTACAGGTACTAGCATGTTACATTCTAAAGAAAATCCTATGCCTGACAGATGTTATTAGCTCAACTAAATTGAATGCAAATAATAATTATTATAATAATAAAAATATACAAAATAAAGGAGAGTTAATACCAGTCATAAAAACAATAGTCCTGACCTAGTTAGGCTTTGGGGGAAACCTGAACCTTGAGATATGATTTAGGTTGACTCTTTCAGAACTGGCTTTTGTGTGGATCACTGCTGTCAATAATTTGATGATATACAACTAAGTAGGATCTGGGGGATTACAGAACAACCAAACATAATTCTAGTTATGCCAGAAACAAACAAAAGGAATAAAAAGGAGTCTCTGAATATATCAGGATCAGACTTAAGCAGCATTACTTTACAAGAAGCAGGGCTCAGTATTTAAACTTGAGATCTACAATAATTAAGAAGCTCAAAACAACAAAGTCTAGCTCAGGAAGTAAAGATTATACTGCTATGTGATAAGCCTTCTATGATTATATTCTTTTTTTTTTTTTAAGATTTTTTTTTATTGTCTTTTAGAGAGAGAAGGAGGAAGAGGAAGAGAGAGAGAGAAACAACCATTGGCTGCCTCCTGCCCCAGCAGACATTTGCCCTTACCGGGAATCGAGCTGGAACCTTTCAGTGAACAGGATGACGCCCAACCACCTGAGCCACACCAGCCAGGGCTCTTTATTAGCATTAGTCATTTTACTTCAAGTACCCTTGACAGATTAATTTTTCAAAATGTGTATTACAAAATAAATAGGAATATAACTACACTTCTTTCAAGATATTCCATCATATAAGATTCACTGATTTGTACAGAAGCATTCCTCCTTCATTTATTCCAAATAACTGCAAATTCCAGGAACCAATTAAAATGTTTTTCTTTAAAAACTATAAGGAAAGAATATTATTTTAAATCTCCAAGTTAAAATGAGTTTCACTTTTTCATATGTGTTTAAATTTAAAGACTTTAGACACTACCTTGAAATGTTTAAATGTGCGCTTCCGATATTCACACCACTCCACAAAAAAGTGTAGGCTTCGGAAAAACATAAACAGATCTCTTCTTTCTTCTGCTCTGTAGGAATAAAAATTTCTATGATTAATAAATATTATTAAATGAGAAGTCCAACCTGGCTCTCCTCCTTAATATTGCTTTTTTAGATATCCTTCACTAAAGCTAAAAAACAATATTATTTTCAGATGTACTTCTACATACTGAACTCTGCACTGTTGAGTACGTGCCCATGTGACTGCTAATGGGACTTTCTCAGCCTAGAGCTCCCTGTTCCCCATTTCCAAATGTTTCAGTCCTACCCATCTTTCAAGGCACCACTCAAATGCCACCCTCTCCTTGAAATTTTATTTCAGAACTGGTAGAATAAAGAATACATCTTGTCTTTGACCCTAGTTGCTGGTACAGAGCCTCAAAAACCCTTCAGATTTAATAATGACTCAAGGTGACCCCTAGACAGCCTCAGGATAGGGACTGGTCACCAGAAAGACCAACCACTTGATCAAAGAGAGTGAAACTTTGGGGCAAGCAGGCCTCCAAGGAGGAGAGGGGGTAGGAAGCACTCAATCACATGGGCAATCATTTAATCACCGATCACTATGTGAGGAAGCACCAACACACAATCCGTACAATAAAGCTCGTGGAGCTTCCAAGTTGGTGAACTCACGGATGTGCTGGGAGGCTAAGGTAGGGATTCTGAGGGAAAGGGCACAAAGCTCTACATTTCTCCTCGTACCCCACCGCACACCACTGCCTATTCACTGCTTCCATTTGGCTGTTTCTAGGTTGTAACTTTCATAATAAAACCACAACTTTTAGCAGAGCATTTTCATTGAGTTCTCTTGAGTCTTAACAAATTATCACATCTGAGGGGATTGTGGGAACGTACAAATTATTGCTAAGTAGGTCAGATATGCAGGTGGCCCCCAAGACTTGTGGCTGACATGAAATGGAGTGTCTTGTGGAGGGCACTGCCCTTAACCTGTGGGTCTATGCTAAATCTGGGTACTGTCAGGGCTGAATTGAATTAAAGGACACCCAGTTGGTGTCAGAAAATTATTGTCTGAACAATGATTTCAACACCACACCACATATCCTATTCCAAAATCACTAGAAATAATTTCTGTGTCTATGAGCTCCCATAGGAATTTATCTTAATTCCCTTAATACTATACCTATTGTTAAGTTGACCCCTACAGACCCAAGCAACTTGTAGTTAAGATATGTGTATTCATTTACTCATTCATTCAATAAATGTGGGAGTAAAGTTCCCAACCTGGTCATGATAGATTTAAAAGCACATTCCTCCCAAAGACTACCATTAAGTACAATTTGGAATCATTGATATAACACCTGTAACTGTACTAAAAGATTCTGAAATGTGGACAGAGGAATGCAGAATGGGGAAAGACTTCAGGAATTAAGGGAGGATCGGGTGTTCAGTTCCTAGCGATTTATTTTTGCCTCCTGTATTTCCCAAATGGACACTGAAGAGACTGCAACCCAGAGATGCCATAGGGTAAAGTTAAAAAAAGGCCTAGGGAAACACTGCTACCCTCTAGCCAGCAGAGGTCATAAAAGGTAAGTGGAAGGACACTGGTCTTGGTAATGATTTTTTTAATTTGACACCAAAAGCTAAGGCAGCAAAAGCAAAATAAACAAGGGACTACATCAAACTAAAAAAGTCCTGCAGAGCAAGCAAAACCATTAACAAAATAAAAAGGGAACCTACCAAATGGAAGATATTTGGGAAATATTTCCAAAGCATGTATCTGATAGGGGTTAATAACCAAAATACATAAAGAACTCATACAACAGCAAAAACAAAACAAAACATAACATAACCCCATTAAAAAATGGGCAGAGGACCTAAAGAAACATTTTTCCAAAGAAGATATACAGATAGACAAAAGGTGCTCAACATCGCTAATCATCAGAAAAATGCAAACCAAAACCACAACGAAATATTACCTCACCCCTTTCAGAATGGCTGTTATCAAAGAGGCAAGAAATAACAAGTGTTGAGAATGTGGAGAAAAGGGAGCCCTTGTGCACTGCTGGTGGGAATGTAAACTGGTTCAGGCATATGAAAACTGTATGAAGTTTCCTCAAAAAATTACAACTACAATGACCATGTATGATATACCAACTCCATGAAAGTTCATGCTAACCACGCCCCTAACTGCACACAGTAGCAGTCTGAAGATGGCATCCCATTTTCTTGGTGGGGAGCCCTGTCCTAACCACAGCAAAGTGGATCTTGTTCCCAACTGAATTATTTGTTTTGATCTCTCTGTGGGGTCCCTGAGGACTAATTAAAGGGGCCAGACTATTTTTCACTTAACTCATAACTTTCTTGTAGTAAAGACATATTATGCAGAGGACTTTTTTAATATTGATTATTAGAGAAAAGGAGAGGGAGGGAGAGAGAAACATCGTGTGAGAGTGAAACACTGATCAGCTGCACCCTACACGCCCCCTACCAGAGGTAGAGTCCGAAGCCTGGGCATGTGCCCTGACCGGAAATTGAACCAGCAGCTTTTCGGTGCAAGAGACAACACCCAACCAAGTGAACAACACAGGCCAGGGCCAGAGGACATTTCTTAAAGACACTGAAAGTCAAATGAGCAGCCGATGTTGCCTGAGGCAAAATAACAGTTAAGACAACATACATGACAAAAGCCAAGGAAGGAAAAGGTGCAGAGTGAGAAGCTTTAGACTAAAGATTTTGAAAAGAGTTCCTCTATACCAAGAAACTAGAAAGCCGTATGACTGTCCAGAGCAGGATGCATGCTCAGAAAAGACCTGAGAAGACAAATTTTCACCTCTGGCTAATTATTTTTAATGTTTTTACTGATTTGAGAGAGAGGAAGGAAGAGGGAGAGATAGAAACATCAATGATGACAGTCACTGATCGGCTGCTTTCTACAGGCTCTCCACTGGGGATCGAGCCCACAACCTGGATATGTGCCCTGACCTAGAATCAAACCATGGTCTCCAGGTTCATAGGTTGACGCTCAACCCCTGAGCCACGCCGGCCAGGCAACCTCTGGCTTATCTTTAGGCTAAAGGTAGGCAGGGCATAAAGGCTAAGGCAGAGTTGTGAAAGTGTTGAAGTAGTGCCCCAACACAAAGCCAAAATGCAAAAACTTGGAGATAATGTATTTTTTCTTTTATTTCCTTTCTGTACATCATAATAGTTAAAATGTCCTGTATTCAACAACAAAAAAAACAACTAAGCATGCAAAAAATATATAAATATATAATGGCCCAGCTATACAAAAAAAGGAACACAAACTGTCCTTAAGGAAACAGGCAGTGGAGCTACTAGACAGAGATGTTAAACCAGCATATCCTAAATATGTAAAGAGAACTCAAGGGAACCAAGAAAACAACTCTGCAACAGAGAATAAGGCAAATTATAAAAAGGAAGTAAGTAGATATTTTAGAACCAATAACAAAAAATGAAAAAGTCACTACAAAGGTCCAAAAGCATGTCTGAACAGGCTGAACAACCAACAGAAATTAATACAAGTAACATGATATTATCCAGTTTAAGTGGCAGGGAGAAAAGACAATGAGGAAAAAAATGGACCCTAAAAGCGCATGGGACACCATCAAGTACACCAACATAGGCATAATGGGAGTCACAGAAAAAGAGCTGAGAGAAGGAGCTTAAAGTATATCTCAAGAAATAATGGTCAAATCCACTCCAAACTGGATGAAAAAATTATACAAATCTAAGATCACAAACTGTAAAAAATTAATTCAAATTTATCCACACCAAGACACATACTCAAAGTGTCAAATATCAAAGAGAGAATTCTCAGAGTGACGAGAAGTGACTCATTACACAAGGAATCATCAGTAAGACTAATAGCTGATTTACCATAAAAAACAATGGAGGCCAAGAGATACTGGGATAACAATGTGCTAAAAGAAAAAGTCAACCAATAATTCTCTATCTGGCAAAACTATCCTTCAAGAACGAAGAAGAAATCAAGACATTCCCTAATATTAAAAAGGTGAGAGACTTCATTACTAATATACTCACGTACAAAAACACTAAAGGGAATATCCTTCAGGCTAAAATGAAAGAAACAGCGGAGAGTAACCTTTTCAAAGTCTTTTGAAGAAATAACAAACATTGGTTACATAGATAAATAACAAAGACAGTATTGTTGCATTTTTTATTTATAACCCCTCTTTTTTGCCTGTATGATTTAAAAGACAAATGCATAAGGTAAAAATTTTAAATCTATGTTAATGCATGCATACAGTATGTATAAAGATATAATCTGTGATGATGATAACATAAGACAAATGAAGATATAAGAAAAGTTTTTGCATATTATTAAAGCAAAGTTTTTATTAATTCAAAATAGATTGTTATAAGTTTAAGACATTAATTGCAATCCTCAAGGTAGCCACTAAGAAAATAACTAAAAAATTATACAGACAACAAAATGGGAAGGGAATCAAAATGGTACATTACAAAAATCAAATAAACTTTAAACAAGGCAGTAATGAAGGAATTAAAAAAAGATATAACACACAGAAAACAAATAATAAAATGACAGAAGTAAATACTTTCTTACAGCAATTACTTTAAAATGTAAATGGCTTAAACTCTCCAATTAAAAGGTCAGTTGGGAGAATGAATTTTTTAAAAATGATCCATCAATATGCTGTCTATAACAAACTCACTTTAGAGGTTAAAAAAATACTACAAAGGTTAAAAACTGAGGCTTGAAAAATATTTCATGCAAATAGTAGCCAAAAGAGAGCTGGGGTAGCTATGCTATCCCAAAATAGACTTTAAGTTAAAAATTGTTACAAGAGGCAAAAAATTACATTATATATTGATAAAGGGTCAAGTCACCAAGAAGAGACAATAATGGGGTCAACCCACCACAATGTAACACATACACCTAATGAAGAATCCCAAAATATATTAAGTACAATATGACAGAACTAAGGAGAGGAGCAATTTAACAAAACAGTAGGATACTTCAGTATCCTACTTTTAATAATGGATAGAACTAGACAGAAGATCAATAAAGAAATAGAGGATTTGAATACTATAAACCATTAGACCCAACAGACATATACAAAGCATGCCACTTAACAACAAAATCCCATATTGTTCTCAAGTGCACATAAACGTTCTCCAGGATAGACCATATGTTAGGTCCCAAAACAAGTCTAAATACATTTTTAAAATCTGAAATAATATAAAAGTATCTATTCCAACCATAATGGCATAAAAGTAGAAATCGGTAACAGAAAAAAAATGGAAAATTCTTAACATGTGCAAATTAGATAACATACTCTTAAACAACCAATGGATCCAAGAAGAAATAACAAAGGAAATTAGAAAATAATTTTATTAAAATAAAAATACAATACACTAAAACTTGAGAAAACCAGTGCAAAGAGGAAAATTTCTAATTGTAAATACCAAACTTTAAAAAGAAGAAAAATGTCATATCAATAACCTAAGTTTATACCTAATGTAACTAGAAATAATAGACCAAAAAGACTTGAAATGAATAATTTAAAACTGAAAAATATAACAAATTCAAATCTTACCAGATGGGTTCCATAGCAGAATGGAGATAAAACAGGCTGGGCGGGGGGGGGGGGGGAGATCCTTATGGCATTGTTAATAAATAACAAAAAGTTTAACCTCTGTATTGTCAATCTCAGAAGGAGAAAGGAAAGGGCCTGGGGCTGAAAATATATTTGAAGAAATAAGGACTAAAGAGTCACCAACTTTGACCAAAACATATATACCGATTGATTCATAACCATGGCTAGGCCCAGACAAATGACCAAATTTCCCAGCAGTTCTTGAAAGCAGGAAGAGAAAAATGAGACATTACAAATAAGGGAACAATGATGTGAAACACTGTGCATTTCTAATAAAAAAACATGGAGGCCAGAAGCAAGTGGCACCACATTTTTCAAGTGCTGAAAGAAAAGAACTGTCAAACTATAATTCTATATACAGAGAAAATCTTCAGGAATGAAAGGAGAATAAAGACATTTTCACATTGAAAATAATTAACGTATTTTGTCCCCAGAGACATCATCATTCACATGGTTTCCTTTAGCTCTTTGAGCATATTTTAAAAAGCTGACTTAAAAGTCTCTGTCTAGTAAGTCCAGTGTCTGGGCTTCCTCAGGGTCTGTTTCTACTGATTGACTGCTTTTTTTCCTGTGTATGAGCCATACGTTCTTGTTTTGTTTTTGTGTTGTGCATGTTATGATTTTTGTTAAAAACTAAACATTATAAAAAATATAGTGTGGCAATTCTAAAAATCAGATTCCCCTCTCTCCACAGGGTTAATTTGTTGTTCTTTTTATTTGTTTAGTAACTTTTCTGAATTAACTTGTAAAGTCTGTACTCTTTGTTATGTGTGGCTACTGAAGTCTGCTCAGTTAGCTAATATTTGGACAAAAATTCACTTCAACACCTAGAACCCGTATGTCTCCCAGTCTTTGCGAAGGGGCTCTTTGTGTGTTCTGGAACATGCCTTCAATGCTCAGCAAAGCAAGTGACAGCTATCTTCGCCTTCAATTCCTACTTTTGCAGAACCTCATGACTAGCCAGTAGCAAGAAGTTACGGCCATTTCAGGACTTTCCTGAACATGCACATAATCCTGGGCATGCACACAACCCACACATGGGAAGGACCTTCTAGATTCCCAGAGTATGTTAGAGCTTTTCGAAGACCCTAAAGCCATCCCATTCTCCAGCTTTTCCTTCTAAGCTTTTTGGTTACCCTATTAAATTGCTACAGCTGTTATCCACCAGCCAAGGAAGCCATGAAGTTTAAAAATTGTCTCCAAACACCTTCAACAAATGCTCTCAGAGAAAAGGCTTCACACCGAATGAGTTCTGAGTCAGGTCAAATTCAGACTTCCAAGTGAGATCTGTCAGGGAACCAAGGAATAGGTCAAACAATGACAATTCACTGAAAATAAGGCTCTGAAAATATGTCTGACCTATTCTGCTTCCTCTGGTGACTGCAGGCTTTCAGTTATCAAGGCTGCTCCAGAGCTGGTAAGGGACAGATGGGAAGACAGCATTTAAAAAGCCACAAAAGTCTACTTATAAAGATTCTGCTCTCTGAATACATACAATCCTTTAGTTTATTTACAGATTCTAAATTTTTTATTCTTGCAGTTTTTGCTAGTTTACTTGTTGCTTTTATGAAGGAAAGACTCTTCAGAGGTACTTACTCTGCTAGTGTAACTGATGTCTATGCCTTAGATTTTAAAATAACTCATGTCTCTGTATTAGCCATGTCTTATATTTTCTGGGTTCTGATGTTGTGAAGTCAGGGGCCTTGCTGACCCTGGAGGAACTATCCCTCCCAATGTTAGCCAATTCCAAGAGATAGTAAATAACTTGCTACTGAGCATGCTTTTCAAATGTCATCCAAACAGTCCAGAACCCACACCCCAACTACTACTTTTATCAAGCTCTACAACTCTGACCTAATCATCCTAGGGCCAGGTACCAAATAACTAGGGACAGCCCCCATAACCACAAGCTTCCTGAAATTATTCAACTTAGCCAAGGAAAACCCTGCTCACCATGCCTCACCTGCTCCTTCCTTCAGAAACCACAATAAAGGCTCTTGCCCATATCGCCCTCTCACTCTGTCTCCTGGCCTACTCCAGTGCTTCTCCCTATGGCCAAAGGTGGTATCATGTGCCCCTCCTCTTGGGAACTGTGAGTAACAAACTATCTTTTCAATGGCAATCATCTCCCCGTCTGTTGGCCTTAATCAAATGACAACACCACCTATTAAAATAGGCTCCCATGTATTTATACTTAACTTTCAAATACTGGCCATGCAGTACATATGTGTATACATGTTAGTGTCAAATGAAAGCAAAAAGACCACCCCAGAACACATAAACAGTGGTGAGTTTTGTTTCACTCACGAAAATGGTCTTGTAATTCACTGGGACAGCTTCTCAGCAAAACCTCACAAAACTGGTCTTCCTGGCACCTATAGTGATATTTCTATGAAGATGACCAGTTTGGGGCAGCTCTTGAACATCAAGTAAATGGTCCTCTAAAGCCACTTAGTAGCTAATCTGGGTGATCTTATAAGAACCTGGAATAACAACTCAGTGAGGGCACTTTAGGAAGTCAGTACAAGGACTAACAGAATTGTGATTCTTAGAAAATATCCTGAGAAATGAAAATGATTATTACCTATTTGTAATAATCATTCAGATTACCTGAACTATGATTAAGCTGAGGAACAGTTTGTTCTGAAATTAGTCGCAATTATAGGTTTTAGTACTTTCCCATGCTTTTTTGTAGTTTTTTGTTTCAAAAAGTGTAACATTTAAACAACAAACAAAATTCTCTTGGGAATCCAAGATGTAGGCGGATTAAGTGGAAGCTACACTGAAACTCTCTGAAGACGAAACAGGAATTACAACTAAAACATAGAAAAACCATCCTGAATAATCAACTGAAGACTAGCTGGAAAGAACCCTCATAACCAAGGACCTGAAGTGGAGACCGCAGAGAGACTGGTAGAACGTGCAGAGGTGCGAGAGGGCTGGCTGGGCTCCCACAGGCAGCAGCTGAAATTCCAGAGGGATATCTCAGCTGTGAAGGGTTCCCATTGAGGACTCTGGTGTCTGAACCCCAAGCTGGGCTTCCCAGCCCAGAGCACCAGAAATGAGAAAGTTGCCCACATAACATCTTCCTGTGAAAAGTAGTAGGGTTTCTGTCAGGGAGCAACAGCAGGTACCCTCTTATGCACAAAGATTAGTATGCTGCCACTCACCTTGGGCTTCGGTGGAGGCAGAGTGGACCAGAGCTGTGTGAGGAGAATCCATGGGGGCTGGCTAGGGGAATAGATCTCAGAGGGCAGCCATCTGGAACCCTGTGCTGAGTCATTCCCCCATACAGCAGAGGACCTCTTTCTCAGGCAGACATTTACCTTCCAGGCAGCTTTTGCCTGGGTGGGGAGGGGAAGAGAATGCCCCACCCTGCTGGAAAACCTCTGGCCCCACCCCAGGACGTTTCCACAGCCTGAGGATCCTTAAGAGACTTATAACAATCAGCCGCCCCATCATGTGAAGTTTCTATAGCCTGAGGCTCAATAAGAGACTGAATAATAGCCTCTGGGTGCTTTGAGTCTTTGCCTGATTTGCTTCTGGACCAAGGGCTTGGAAAAGCAGACCTTGGTGCACATCTTGGTCCTGTTACAAACACACACAGCCCCAGCAGAGGAAACCACAAAGTATGGAGCACGGAAAACTTCAAACACGATACTCAAGGCGAGTCACAAACAGTGTCTGACATTGGCCTGAACCAGGAACCATAGACCATCCAAAGACTGGGAGTTCTAGCAGATCTACCTAATACATAGAAACACATCCAAGCAGGCAGCCAAAATGGGGAGACAAAAAGACAAGCCCCAAATGAAAGAACAAAAGGATTCTCCAGAAGAATAGCTAAATGAAATGCAGATGAGCAACCTATCAGATATACAGTTCAGAATAGTGATCATAAAGATGCTCAACAGCATGAAAAAATATATAGAAACTATGAAGGAAATTAAGAATGACATAGTAGAAATAAAAAAAACATTGGAAGGAATGAACAGCAGATTCAGGGAAGCTGAGGATTGGATTGGTGAATTAGAAGACAGGGTAGAAAAAAATCACTCAGAGATCCAAAAAGAAGAACAATTAAAAAACAGAAGTCTAAGGAAGCTGTGGGACAACATGAAATATAACAATATTGACATTATAGGAGTGCTAGAAGAAGTCGAAAGTATGCAAGGGTTAGAGAACCTGTTTGAAGAAAGAATGGCAGAGAACTTCCCTAACCTGGTCAAGGAAAGTCACACAAGTTCAGGAGGCACAGAGAGTCCCAAGCAAGAAGAACCCAAAGAGGCCCACGCCCAGGCACATCATAATTAAAATACAAAAAATTCAAAACAAAGAGAGGATATTAAAGGCAGCAAGAGAAAAACAAGCTGTTACATACAAAGGAGCTCCCATAAGGCTGTCAGCTGATTTCTCATCAGAAACTCTATAGGACAGAAGGGAATGGCATGAAGTATTCAAGGTAATGCAAAATAAGGATCTGAAAAGAGAATACTCTATCCAGCAAGGCTACCATTCAAAATGGATGGTGAAATAAAGAGCTTTCTAGACAAAAAAAGGCTAAAGGTGTTTATCACCGCCAAGCCAACATTGCAAGAAATTTTAAAGGGACTGCTGTAATTGGATTAAATGCTCCAATCAAAAGACACAGGGTAGCTGAATGGATAAGAAAACAAGACCCAGCCCAGCCGGGCGTGGCTCAGTGGTTGAGCGTGGACCTAGGGTCCAGGCCATCAATTCCCGGTCAGGGCACATGCCCGGATTGCGGGCTCGATCAATGACTCTCTCATCATTGATGTTTCTATCTCTCTCTCTCCCTCTCCTTTCCTCTCTGAAATCAATAAAGATATATTAAAATAAAATAAAATAAAATAATAAAAGAAAAAAAAGAAAACAAGATCCAAATATATGCTGTCTACAAGAGACCCACCTCAGAACAAAAAACTCACACAGGCTGGAGAAGAAAAAACACACAACTTCTGGAGGACTTTAAGAGGAGATCAACAACAATTCAGTCATAGTAGGGAACTTTAACACCCACTGACTTTACTGGATAGATCTTCCAGACAAAAAATCAACAAGGAAACAGTGACTCTAAGTGACACACTAGATCAGAAGGATTTAATTCACATTTACAGAATGTTCCACTCCAAAGCTGCAGAATCGGCATTCTCCTCAAGTGCACATGGGAAATTCTCAAAGATAGACCACATATTAGGACACAAAACAAGTCTCTACAAGTTCAAGAAGAATGAAATCATATCAAGCATCTTCTCAGACATTTACACAATGGAATACTCTTGTGAAATACCCTTTGAGACAGCACAGTGGGATCTGGAGAGTATTAAGCTAGGCGAAATAAGCCAGTCACAGAAGGACAAGTGTCACATGATCTTACTCATACGTGGATTCTAATGAACAAAATAAACAGATGAAGAAAACAGATCCAGAGATATAGAAGCATGGAACAGACTGATGAAACTCGGGGGGGGGGGGGTAGAGAGAGATTAACAAAAGAATTTATATGCTTATATGCATATCCCATGGAAACAGACAATAGTGGGGTGAAGGCCTGCAGGGAGGGGTACAGATGGAGGGGATCAATGGGTAAAAAGGGGACATCTGTAATACTTTCAACAACAAAGATAATTTTGATTTTTAAAAAAAAGGTAAAATTATAAAAATTTCTAAAAATTTTGAAGAAAATCTTCATGGCCAGAGGTTAGGCAAAAAGTTCCGACAGTATACCAAAAACATGGTATCTTCTTGAAATAAAACACTTTGCTCTTTGAAAGATATGGTTTAAGAAAGTGAAAGGGCAAGCTACGGAATAAGAGAAAATATTTGGAAATTGCACATGTGAAAAAGGACTTATATGCAGAATATATTAAAAAACTTTCAAAACAACAGTAAGAAAACCCAGTGAAGCAATGCATGAAAAACTTAAACATAAACTTCACTAAAGAGAATAAACAGATGGTAATTAAGCACATATGAAAATGTTTACATTCCTAACCACTAGAAAAAACGAGATATACTACACTCCCACTAGAATGGCTCAATGCAAAAATACATAAATACCAAGTGCTGCTACCAGACTTCTCATACATTGCTGGTCGGAATGAAAAATGGTACAAACCTTCTGGAAAATGCCCTGCTAGTTTCTTATAGAGGAAAATATACATTTACCATATGACCCAACAATCCAACACCCAGGTATTCATCCTAGAGCAGAAGTCAGTAAACTTTCCATAAAAGACAAACTAAATATTTCAGGCTCGCAGGCTATATGGTCTCTATTATAATTACTTCACTCTGCCATTATACTGTGAAAGCAACTATAGAAAATACACAAAGGATTGCGTATGACCGTGTTTTAATAAAACTTATTCTATAAAAAGAGGCAATTGGTCTGTGAATCAAAGTTTGCCCGTCTCCACCCGGCCGGGCATGGCTCAGAGGTTGAGCATCTACCTAGGATCCAGGAGATCAGGGTTCAATTCCTGGTCAGGGGACGTGCCCCACTCGCAGTCTCAATCCCCAGTCAGGGGCATGCAGGAGGCAGCTGATCAATGATCATTGATGTTTCTATCTGTCTCTCTCCCTCTCCTTTCCTCTCTCTGAAATCAATAAAGATGTGTTTAAGCCCGGCCAGGCGTGGCTTAGCAGTTGAGCATCGACCTGGGATCCAGGAGATCGGGGTTTGATTCCCGGTCAGGGCACATGCCCAGGTTGTGGGCTCGATCAATGACTCTCTCATTGATGTTTCAATCTCTCTCTCTCCCTCTCCTTTCCTCTCTCTGAAATCAATAAAGATATATTTAAAAAAAAAAAAAATGTATTTAAAAAAAAAGTTTGCCCATCTAAGAGAAATGAAAACTTACATTCAATCAAAACCCTCTACACAAATCTTTATAGCACTTCTATTCATAATAGCAAAAAACTGGACACAACCCAAATCTCCTTCAACAGGTAAATGGATAAACTATGTAATACCCACACAACAGACTACTACTACGCAATGAAAAGGAAAACCTACTGATACATGCAACATGTATGACCCACAAAGGCATTCTCTTGAGTGAAATAAGCCAGTACTGAAAGTTTACATCCAGAACAGTCTAGTTTTAGTATTTCAATACGCTGCACATTGTGTGAAAACTTTAGTGAAGAGTTAGATCACTCCTAGAATTAACCTGTACAAAGCAAGATTTTGGCCAACTGTTGTTTGCACAGACAATAACTACTGAAGGGGGCTAGGGTGGGTAAGGAAAGAGAAGTGATTAACCAAAGAACTTATATGCAATAAGTACAGCCCATGGACACAAACAATAGTACAGTGAAGGCCTGGGGTGGAAGGAGGCACAAAGGGGGGGGGGGGGAATGGAGGACAACTGTAATACTACAACAATAAAAAATAAGTTATAAAAAAAAGGGTAGCATGAGGAAGTTCTTTTTTTGGTATTATGGAATTTATCTTTATTCTGATTATGGTGGTAGTTACATGAATTTATATTTGTGTTAAATTTGGTGAGACTTCTGTGACTAAAAAGTCACTTTTATTGAATGTTAATTAAAACATAAAAATTCCAAAAAAAAAGGAAAAAAAGGCAAGGTAAATTACAAAACAGGTCACAAAATTCAAAAGAAAACTTTGAGAAATGACCAGCCCTCACAATGAACTTGAAAGATCAATAGACGGGTTTAATAGCAGGTTAGATACAATTTGAGGAAACAATTTTCCTTTACTTGAATATACATCTAAAGAGATAATCTAGAACAACTGCATGAAAAGGTAACCATTAAAAAAAAAGACCTGTCTTTATTTTAAAAGACAGGTAAATTCAAAAAAGAGATACATAGACCTACTACAAATGACAAGTACTGGCAGTAATATATTAGCAGATTAGTCACAAAATGAAGAATTACTGAACTAAAATCCAGATCTGAGGCATAATCAGGAATAAGCACAGAGGTGAAGAGATAGAAACATAAAAAAGAATAAGTCAACCCCAGCAGGATGGCTCAGTGGATAGAGTGTCGGCCCACAGACTGAAGGGTCCCAGGTTCAACTCCAGTCAAGGGCAGGTACCTCGGTTGCAGGCTCCATCCCTAACCCCAGTTGGGGCGCGTGCAGGAGGCAACCAATCGGTGTGTCGGCTCTCACATCAACGTTTTTCTGTCTCTCCCTCCACTCTCTCTGAAAAGCAATGGAAAAAACATCCTCGGGTGAGGGAAAAAGAAAGAAAGAGAGAGAGAGAGAGGGAGAAAGAGAGAAAGAAAGAGGACGGAAGGGAGGGAGGGAGGGAGGGAGGGAGGGAGGGAGGGAGGGGAAAAGAAGAGAAAAGAAGAAAGGAGGGGAGGGGAGGGGAGGGGAGGGGAGGGGAGGGGAGGGGAGGGGAGGGGAGGGGAGGGGAGGGGAGGGGAGGGGAGGGGAGGGGAGGGGAGGGGAGGGGAGGGGAGGGGAGGGGAGGGGAGGGGAGGGGAGGGGAGGGGAGGGGAGGGGAGGGGAGGGAAGGGAAGGGAAGGGAAGGGAAGGGAAGGGAAGGGAAGGGAAGGGAAGGGAAGGGAAGGGAAGGGAAGGGAAGGGAAAAGTCAGATGCAGAAGTTAGAAAGACTGTATGTCCCAAATTCCAGAATGAGATTCAGAAAAAAATTCGGAAAGAGTTCTGCTTCTACTTAGAATGTAAAAAGCTGCAAAGAAGGTCACTCTCAACCTAATATCAAGGTTTAGAATAATAATCTATAATTTTATAACTCATTCAGATTTTATGAATAATTTTATAGATGAATAAAATAATCTGAATAACTCATAAAACCTGAATGATCTATAAAATCATAGTGTTTGTTGAGCTCCTCAAAGACCTGAAGTCACACGACAAGTGAGTAAACAAACACTGCTCTCCCTCAAGAAGGGAACACTGCTCAGTCCAGTGGGTAGGGAGAAATCAGCTAAAATTCTGACAAATTCTTAGAGGACAAATGTGAAGTAGAGTGTCATTTAGAACAGGTGGGAACCCAAGACACAAAGGGAACCCATCAGCAAGACTGGGGTCCTGGCAGCAACTCTGAGAGAGCTCCCCTCCGTGGCACAGGCATGAAGACGTGGTGAGCTGCTGCTAGAACACAAAGTGCAGCCAGAACTCTTATGGTGGGAAGCAAAACCCCTATGCCATTGAAGAGGCAATATAGCAATTGGGGGGAAATCCCTTACTTCTGAGAGGAACAGAAATAAACCCATCTGACTATGGGAGAGGGGCAGTAAACTGTTACCAAGACAAAGATGCATTGCTTCAGGAAGAGGGACAAAGGCAAAAATTTTTGTTCAGGGGAGAGGCAGGAAACCCACTGGGCCCAGGTACCTACTCTAATGCCAAGCCTACATCTGCTACCACTGGGGGAGGGACAAGGAACCCTTCTTACCCAAGACCATCCACAGACCCAGGATGAGTTTGGCTGCACTGGGAAGAAGATACAGGAACACTGGACCTGCCCAATATTGAGGACAGACACGAAACACAGACCTCCTTTTGTTCCCACCATGAACCCAGCACGGAGTAACAAGCATCAATATCTACCGCTAGTGGCCCATCAAGTGAAAGGAGAAAGATACCCCTCTGAGGTGCAGACACAAAGGACTTGCTGAAAGCTGAGTGGAGCTGGAACACTGAGCAAAACCCTGCAGCTCCCAAAACCCCATTCTAAGCAACAGAAAGAATCAAAAATGAATTCACTACTGGGAGAAATTGAAACCTGTGGTGCCTGAAAGTAGTGAAACCAACAAAATTCCCAAACCAAGCTCAATTGCTGACTACCTTAAATTAACCCCCATACTAACAGTCGGATAATGTGCCCAATTCAGGCATAAACACTATTGCTTCAGTCTACTATTTTTCCACAGATAATGTCCATCATTCAACTTTTTTAAATTATGAAACAAAAATTCAAGAAAAAAGAACCCATTGTAAACTAGTCAGAGGAATCAGATCAAAGACGACTCAGATGTTGGTACTGTCAGACAAGGACCTTCCAATAACTATGATCAAAAACCAGAGACAGGAAGAATGGTGGCAGCTAGGGGCCGGGGGAATGGGGGAATGGGGGAATGGGCAGTTATTGTTTAATGGATATACAGTTTCAGTTTTACAAGATGAAAGAGTTGTGGAGGTGGATGATGGTGATGGCAGTACAACATTATGAATGTATTTAATACCACTGAACTGTGTATACTTAAAAATGGTTAAGCAGCCCTGGCGGTGTGGTTCAGTGGTTAGAGCATCAGTCCATGCACCAAAGAGTCACAGGTTTGATTCCTGGTAAAGGGCATATACCTGGGTTGTAGGTTCAATCCCCAGCCCAAGTCAGGGCACATGCAGGTGGCAACCAATGTGTCGCTCTATCTCTGTCTGTCTTTCTCTCTCTCCCCCTCCCTTCCACTCTCTCTAAAACTGAGTGGAATTAATATCCCCGGGTGAGAATTATTAACAAAAAATGGTTAAGAAGGTAAACCTTATGTTATATATATTTTACCACAATAAAAAAGTTCGAGGAAAAAAGGAGCTAGTACAAAAGAGTATGAAATATATAATCTTGTATCTTGAATGTAGTGGTTTCAAAAAGCTACACAGGTGATAAAACTGCACAGAACACACATACATACACACACACACACACATAAACATAAGTGCTTGTAAAACTGGTAAAATCTGAAAAAGATCTGTGGATTTTATTAATGAAATCTTGTATACTGGTTATTTAGCAAATTCCTGTGAACTTTTAATTATTTTAAATTAAAAGTTAAAAAAAGTGTGTGTAAGAATAGATGAAATACAATTAGCAAAATATTGATAACTGTTGAAAGTGACTAATGGGTACCAGCAGTTTAATTACTACTAATTTTATATATTTGAAAATTTCCATGATAAAACATTAAAGAAAAAAATACAGTGGAATCTTGTTCCTCGAACTTAATTTGTCCCAGAAGGCTGTTCAAGAAGTGATTTGTGCCATGGCGAGTGTGGCTCAGTTGGTTAGTGTCATTGCGAACATCAAAAGGTGGGGGGGTTCAATTCCTGGTCAGGGCACATACCCAGGTTGTAGACTCCATCCCTGGTAGGGTCGTGCATCCTCCCTCCCTCCCTCTCTCTCCTTCTCTCTCTAAAAATCAATAAAAAATTTTAAAGAAGCAATTTGTTTAAAAACTGAATCACTTCTGTCATTAGAAATAATGTAAATTGAATTATTTCACTCCAGGTCCCCAAATGGTTCCATTTTAACCTCTCTTATATACAGTACATATCTAATGTACTGTTTAATCTATAAACAAACACTTTTTTTCTTAAATTTATTGAACCACCCCCTGCTAGCCTTAACCAAATCACTTTCAGCACCTGTTCCAGGGGTGTCTTTCAGGTCAGTCTGTGGCATCTTTACTTTTTCACAAATGACGGCCTCTGAAATGCTGTCACTTGCTAACTTCTTTTCATTTATCCAAATTAACAATAATTTTTCTACCTCTCAACTGCTTGTGATTGTTATTTCCTGAGCACTTTCAGACTCTTAGCAACATCAGCACTCTTAATGGCCTCTTTATTTTCAAAGTTGTGCAACCATGCATTTCACCAGCAGTAAGAGGGAAAACACACAAAAATATTCACAGCAGAAAGACAACAAGATGGCGGTGTAGGTAACGACGGTACCCGTAGCCTCCCACAACCACATCAAAATTACAACCAAAATATAGAACCACCATCATTCAGAACCTAATGAAATCTAGCTAAACAGAAGTCCTACAACTAGGGAACTCAAGAAGCACATCGAGACCAGCAGGAGGGGCAGAGATGCAGGGAAGAATCTGGGCAGAATCTCAAAACCAGCTGGTCCCACACTCAGGTTCTGTGGTTTAAAACCTGGAGGGATATCTCGGTGGTAGAGGATTCCTGGAGGAGCAAGGGGTCCGAGACCCACATCAGGCCCCCAGCCCATGGTTCCAGTGCCGGGAAGAGAAGGCCCCACAACTTCAGGTTATAAAAATGAACAGGAATTGTAGCTGAGTGATGGGGAGGCTGCAGGAGTCCCAGGGAGTTCCTCTTAAAGGGCCCACACGGGGACTTACTCAGATGCACTGCCTCTGAGCTCTAGCGCTGGGCAGCAGCTTAAAAGGAACCTGGGACATTCAGGGAGGAACTAACTTGCAACATTCAGGGAGGAACTAACTTACCTGGAATCAGGAGGGAAGTTGGAGGAGGAGCTTTCTCCCAGACAGAAGAGCTGGCAGAAGCCATTGCTCCTTTGATGAGCCCTACCCCACAGAGCAGGCAGGCAGGAGCCTTCTTTGAATCTCCATCAACCGGACTCACACCTTTGGCCCCGCCCCGGTGATTCCTGGAGACCCCACTGCTCCCTACTTGCAAGCTCATCCAAGGGATTTCTAGAGGCTTTTCTAGCCTCATGCTTAGGACCTTCCTAAAATCTCTCAAGCAGCAGCTGGCCTCAGCATGCCCCATAACTCTCGATAAGTGGCCCCAGGGGTGACACTAGCAGCAGCATGCATTCATTCATAACTTGGCCTCTCCTAGACACCTCCAAGCCCAGCACAAGTAGCAGCCATCCACGGTTTGCTGTGTAGCTCATGCTGGGTGGCCCTGGGCAGGGCACAGGCAGAGGCTGACTTTGCACCTCCTGGGAGGCCCCAGAGAGAGTGCACCTGGTGGTCAAGAATCAACCATGCTGGATTACAACCCCACCACATCCATGAGTAACACACTCAAGGGGCGCACTTGGTGAACACCAAAGCTACACTGATGTAAATCGTGCTCCATAGGTGAGTCTCCAGCACAGCAGCTCTTTGGCTGTAGTTGTAGCTGGTCCTCACAGCCGATTAGTCTGCGGGTCAGTTCCTCCCAGTGACACCAATAGCAACCAAGGCTCAACTACAGTAGGACAATGCACAAAGCACACACAGCGGAGGACCTAGACAGCCCAGCTCAAGTGACCGCAGAGACTGAGCCACTGGGCCCTATAGGACACCTACTACACAAAGCCACTCTACCAATTCCAGGAGACATAGCAGCTCTACCTAATACAGAGAAACAAACACCAGGAAGCAGTCAAAATGTGGAGGAAACATGTCACAAAGGAAAGAATGTCACAAAGAAAGAACAAAAGAAATCTCCAGAAAAAGAACTAAATGAAATGAAGCCAAGCAAGCTACTAGATACAGAATTCAGAATAATGGTTATAAGGATGTTCAAGGATCTTACTAAGGCTACTAGTGAGATCATCAGTGACATCATAAAGTAGCAGTCAGAAATGAAGGCTACATGAACTGAAATGAAGAATAATTTACAGGGAATCAACAGTAGAGTAGAGGATACTGAGAATCAAATCAGTGATTTGGAATATGAGGAAACAAAAAACACCAACCAGAAGAGCAAAAAGACAAAGAACCCAGAAATATGAAGATAGTGTAACAAGCCTCTGCGACAACTTCAAGCGGCCAAACATTCGCATTATGGGGAAACAAGTAGGAGATGAAAGGGAGCAAGAAATTGAAAACCTATTTGAAAAAATGATGACAGAAAACTACCCCTACCTGGTGAAAGAAATAGACTTACAAGTCCAGGAAACACAGTCAGTCTCAAACTAGAGGAACCCAAAGAGGCCCACACCAAGACACATCACAATTAAAATGCCAAAGATTAAAAACAAAGAGAGAATCTTAAAAGAGGCAAGGAAAAGCAGTTAATTACCTACAAGAGAGCACCCATACGACTGTCAGCTGATTTCTCAGCAGAAACCTTTCAGGCCAGAAGGGAGTGGCAAAAAATATTCAGTGATGAAAAGCCAGAACCTACAACCAAGACCACTCTACCCAGCAAAGCTGTCATTTAGAATTGAAGGTCAAATAAAGAGCCTCACAGATAAAAAAAAAAAAAAAAAGCTAAAGGAGTTCACCACCACCAAACCAGTACTACATGAAATGTTGAAGGGTCTTCTTTAACAAGAAGCTAATGAACAAAAGAAACTGACAAACAAAATAGACCCAGAGACACTGAAGCGTGCAACAGACTGTTGTATCTCAGAAGGAAGAGGGGAAGGGGTGGGGGGATGGGAAGAGATTAATCAAAGAAATTATAGGCATATATACATAAAGAATGGATACAGACAATAAGGGGGTTAAGGCCTGGGGAGAGGGGGTGTAAGGGTGGTAGAGGGGGTCAATGGAGGAAAAAAGTGGGACAACTGTAATACTTTCAACAATAAAGATAAATTTTTAAAAAATAAAATGAAATTAATAAATAAACATCACCATAAAATAACAGCATCATTTCCTGAGATGTTAGCGGTAAACTGAGTCATACTGCCCCATTCTCTCCTTTGTGGCCTAAGAGATGCGCTTTTTGTCATACTGATGCATCAGCATGAAAGTGTTGCCAGGTCAAGACCTGAAATTGAGACATTTTCCTGTGAACAACCTGGTTGAGAACCAAATTGTTCAAGATGGGAGACGTTCTAGAACCGAGGTTTAACTAATTATAATTCATATGTCTAAGAGCTCTAGCAGAAAAGCTGGACAGCATAAAGGAAATGGGGAATTTCATCAGAGAAATGAAAATGCTAGAAATAAAAAAATTACATTAAAACTGAAGAATTCCTTCAATAGGCTCACTGGTAGACTTGACTTTAAATGAGGAAAGAATCTGTAAACTTGAAGATAGAGTAATAGAAATGATCCAAACTGAAATGTAAAGAAAAAAAAGAGAAATAGAACAGAACATCCAATTACTGAGACGACATACCAAATTGTCCAACATGTGTAAATGAAGTTGAATAATAGAGAATAGGACGAATGTATTTGAAAAATATGGCAGGAATTTACACACAAATATACCCTAGATATAGGACAAACTGTAGAAGAGAAAAATTAAGAGAAAGGTTTGAAGGCAGCCCAAAAAACATACGCACAAAATAACAATATAACAGATATCTTGACACAACCTATGCAATCCAGAGGACACTGGATGGATATCTTTAAAGATGTGAAAGAAAAACTGTCAACCCAGTTGTCAATGGTCAACAACACACTCCTGGTTTTCCTCCTACCTCTCAAATGGTTCCTTTTCTAATTCCTTTGCAAGATCCTTCTTTCATTCAGCAGTAGTACATTTTATAATTCATCGTTGTTCAGTTGCAGTCCTTTTCCTATTTTCACTTTATGTTCTTTCCATAGGAAATCTTATTCCTGCCCAAGGTTTTAATTTCTAACCGCTGGCAGATAAATCCAGTGTTATATCTCCCACCTATACCATTTCTGAGCTGCCTATTTCATATTTTACTTCAGTGTTTCACAGACACTCAGGTTCAACATGTCCAAACTGAAGTTACAATCTCACCTGACTTGGGCCTCTCCCAACTTTCCCTATCTCAACAAATGCAATCACGATCAAGAAGTTATTCCCTGCCAATGACTCCTGACCCCTCTCACTCAAGGACACCATGCCCATTCAATTGTGCTTCCTAAATATCCCCAAATCCATCCAGCTCTCAACCTCAACTACCATTATTCCAGTCCAAACTACGAACTTCTGTTGCATGAACATCTTACTGGATAGTCATTTATCCTCCTGCATCCACTACTGCACCCCTTCAATCCATTCTCCCTGCAGCACCCAGAATAATTCTTTATAGAAAGGATGTCACACTTCTGACTTCCTTAGGCTCTGCTGAAAACCTTTCAATAGCTTCACATTTGGTGGGACTGTGATCAAACTCCTTACACCAAACTCCACTTAATGTGGATCTTCTACACTTTGCTAGCTTCATCTTATACCACACTCCTTTGCCTTCCCCCTCTCTAATCACATGGGCCTCCGGCCAGCTGCTCACAGATGCCATGCTCCCTCCTAATACAGTGCCTATGCACAGGCTATTCTGGTGAAGACCTGTGTTTATGCCTATTTATCTTTCAGATGTCAGCTCAAGTTTCAGAAAATCATTCCACGTTCTCCCTGAAAGTAAAATTCCTGATGTATGCTTCAAAGGTATTATGCAACTCTTCACTGTAACATTTAACACAGGCACAATTTTAGATTTATTTCTGTGATTATTTAATACCCAACTTCTCCACTAGGCTCTAAATTCCATGAGGATCAAGGCTTATATCTGGTTTCACTCACAATTTAATTTTAATGCCAAGCACAGAGTAAACATATAAGTTTTTATTGAATAATAGATATAGAGAATATAGACTTAAATATAAGCTGTAATAATGGTGTTACACAAAATATACTTCAGAGATATTCTGGTATTTACTTATCAAGAAGAGAAAAAAGGCAAACTCAAAACTACAGAATGAAAATAATCCCAAAAAGAAATAAATTTGTAAAATATCTTACCTAGACACAAATTCACTTAATTCTGAATACGCGGTGGACTCCATTATTATGTTGAGGTCAGTAATAACAGAAGATAAATTCTCCTTATTCTAAAATTTAAAAAAAGTTTATGTATCAGAGCATAGTAAACTTTTAAATAAAATAAAAACACAAAAATAATTTAAAAATTTATAAAAACTGAAATGCTGCTATATAATAGGAAAAGGTAATCTACAGAAAGTACTGAAAATATTGCCATTTGTTAAAAGAACAAAATCAGATCCCTGCTCCATACCAAAATCCAAAAGGAACTACAAATGAATTACATAAATGTGAACCATAAAATACTAGGAGGAAATATTCATTTAACTGATTACTCAGCAAGGAAGAACTTCCCACAAAACAATAATAGAAAAAAAGTAAGCAAATTAGATAAAAACTCGAAATATCTATATAAAAATTTTATAACTAAAAGAGAAGCAACACACTGAGGAAAAATTTTACCATAAACACAACAGATAAGAAAACTGAAAAGAAAAGGGCAAAGTACATTAACTAAAAACTCAAAGATAAAAGACAATTAACATGGAAAATAGTGTTCACTCTAATAATAAAATAAGTACAAATTAAAACAATGGGATGACCTTTTTTCCTATAAAATCCTTCGGACAATGCATAACTTATAATACTCATAGTCTCTGTCCCAGCAATTTGACTTCTAAGAATCTTTCCTGAAATAATAAGAAATGAAGACAAGCCTCATGGCTATTTATTACAAAAAAAAAAAGGAGCTCAATATTCAATAATGGGGACTGCTAAGTAAACGTATGTTTTGAATGGCAAATTCAGGTTTTCTTCTTCACGATAGTAAATGTTCTCCTTTATATATTTGCCTGTAACTTCTCCACTTGTTCCTATTCTTGATTTTGAAAAAGCATATATTGACTTTCCATTGTCTGTCTTCCACATTTTTCTTTTTTTCACTTGCTCTCATCAGTGATTTTTCTCAAGCCTATCCTCCAAGTTCTGCTTCTGGCCACTTCTAATGTAGTTTTCAGCACTATAATCATTATACCCATCCTTCTCTCCGTCATTCTCTCCTTCCTTCCTTGCTCAACATCACTAGTCATCTTCTGATAGTTCAATTTGACCCAGTAATTTTATTCCTAGATATATACCCAAGAAAACTGAAAACATGTCTACTTAAAAACTTGTACATGAATGTTTACAGCAACATTATTCATAACAGCCAAAAGGTGAAACAACTCAAATGTCCACTGACTGAGGAATGAATAAACAAAATATGAAATATCCACACAACGGAATATTAAACAAACAAAAAATGATGTAATGATACATGCTACAACACAAATGAACTTTGAAAACATTGAGTTAAAGAAGCCAATCGAATAAGACCACATATTATGATTCCATTTATGTGAAATATCCAGAATAGACAAATTCATAGAGAGAGAAAACAGGTTAGCTGTTGCTTAGGTCTGAGCAGGAGGGGGACTGAGGGGTATTAAGAAATATGGAGTTTCTTTTCGAGGTGGTAATTTCCTAAAATTGATGTACTGATGGTTGTACAACTCTGTGAACATACTAAAAACTACTGAATGTATACTTTAAGTGGATGAATTATATGGTATGTAAAGTACATCTCAATAGTTCTGTTACTAAAAAGAAAAAAGAAATCTCAAGAGATGTACCTTGTGTTTTGTTCAAGTGTGGGTGCGTAGATTCTGGCCATTAACCCATCAGGATAGGCAAATAACCCTGTTAGTATAAAGCCTATGATTTAGTGGGCCCTCTAATATTTACTTTTGGGGGAGGGACAGGCGTAGATTCAATTCAGTCACTAGAAATCTGACTTCAAGATATTGCCTTCCCATGTCTCTCTAACTGTCATACTGCTATGCTAACCAGGAAACTTTTCCCAGCTATTAAATGAGGAAAGGGAGCTTATAAACAAGCTGACCTCAGTGAGTCCCAGCAGCACACTCCTTTCTACCATGGCCATTTACCTCAAGCCCAAAGGTCTCATTCCTCTCTACAACTCAGGAATTGTGAGTGTGCCCTGGCGAGTGGCTCAGGTAACTGGAGAGTCCTCCCACATACCAAAGCTTGAGGGTTCAATTCCCAGTTGAGGTGCATACAATAAGCAACCAATCGATGTTTCTCTCACATTAATGTTTCTCTCCCCCACCCCCCCCCGGCCCTTTCCTCTCTCTCTCAAATCAATAAATATATCCTCCAGTGAGGTTTCAAAACACGAATTGTGGGTAGATACATTCAAGAAAAGGGTCCTTCCTGTTAACTTTGCAAAATTTATACACTGCTGCTCACAAAGCATCCTACATCAGATTTCAGTGCCTTCTCTCATTCACATTCAAATCGTATCAGGTACATTTTGGTTGAAGCCTTGTGATATAGGATTCTATTCTTTTTTAGTTACAAAGTTTACCTGTTTTTGAATCATTTTGTTCATTTTAGTGGCTTCAGGGAGAGAAGTTATGAAAACATAATCAATCTGTCCCTTTCCTACAAACTCCCACCCATCTCATTTATTATACTGTAGGAACTATGAATGCTGACACATGTCAATTTGGATGTTCTTGGAACCCCATACAAACAGTACAGCACTAACACCAGACAGTACAGCACTAACAGTACAGCACTAACACCACCAGACAGTAAATCTGGGGAACAGAGTTGCGTGTTCCAACCACCTCTGACAACAAAAGCTGTGCCAACATGGGTAATCATTCAAATTCCCTAGGTATATTTCTGTGTAAAATAAGGGGGCTGACCTAGTTCATCTATAAGGTCACTTTTAGTTCCAACACTTTATTATGATTTTAGGTCATTTTTGCTTCTAACATTGTATTACTATGATTTTATTAAAACAGCATTCTATAAGGCAGAAACTATTTAAATTTTCTGATAGCTAAACATCTCCATCTAGTGGAAATTTTGTTTTTAAAAAGTTTTAGTACACAAAAAGTTGCTGTGTCTTCACCACTGGTTTTTTTCTGTCAGTCTCAACTCTAAAAATCTGTTCAACAAGAAAAAGGGTATAAACATTTTAGAACACAATTTGGTATTATCGATCATAATTCACATGTACATCTTTGACCTAGCATTCTACTAGAAATGTACTTCTAAAGATATACTTATTTATGAGTAGGTCTAGAATATGCAAGGGTTTACCATTAAATAATAAAAAAAGTTTTAATAATTCTCATTAGCCTATTACATCAGAATTCTAAGCAACAAAAAACAAAAAAGTAGGACAGTCCTTTGTTCCTTTCTTCTTCAGAAAAGCCTGAGTCCCCCATATGGCTTACTCCTAAAATCTTGCTGATTTGAGAGTTGTTTGTGATTGCTTCCAGCATCTTGCTTACCAGTCTGGTCCTCAAGAAGAATCATAAAATTGGAAAGGGGCAGAGAAAGTGAGTGTTTTTAACATAGCCAGGGATAAGCACATGTTCTTTCTGTAGCCAAGTAAAACCAAACAGTTCAAAAGCACCTGAATACTTTGAAATGTGAGCACTGACAACTCACACCTCCTCAGAGATTCCACAGTTACCGTTCTGTCTTTCAAAGAACATCAGCTCTTCCTCTTTAGATTTTGTCCCCCACATCCCCTAAAGCATATGGGTCAGAAACTGCTGTTGTTCCCCAATTCTTCACTTCATTCTTGCCCCAAATTTTCATTAGCTACATGCCATGCATAATGAAGACTAAATTTCCAGCCTCCTTTGAACTAACTTATTGGCCAAGAGAATGTAGGTGAAAATCATGGGTGTTACAATTTCAAAAAAGTGTCCTTCAATGGAAAAGGTGAGGTCTTGTTTGCCCACCCTCCTTCCTGATGCCTGAAATGCTAAAGGGATTCACAACATGACTTGGAAGCCACATGGGTGATAGCAGAGCTCAATGATCATGCAGACCCTGAAAACACCCTACAGTTTGTTTAAGAAACAGATAAATAAACCTCTAGTACCTGAAACCACCTTTATTTTTAAGTTTTCTGTCATGTGCAGCTCCAATTCTAATTCAATCAGCATGTGACCTTAGGCCATTACTAAATGGTCACAAAATTTTCAGTCACACTTCAGTGGTATAAGATCAAAACATTAGATTAAAATGCTGTAGACAGGGCCCTGGCCCATGTGGCTCAGTTGGCTGGGCATCGTCCCATGCACCAAAAGACTGCTGGTTCCATTCTCAGTCAGGGACCATGCCTGGTTGCAGGCTAAATCCCCAGTAGGGGGCACGCAGGTGGCAGGCGACTGATGTTCCACTCTCACGTCTATGTTTCTCTTTCTCTCTCCCTCTCCCTTCTTCTCTTTCTAAAAATCAATAGCAGCTGAGCATCAACCTAGGATCCAGGCGATTGGGCTTCGATTCCTGGTCAGGGCACATGCCTGGGTTGCAGGCTCGATGTCCAGTTGGGGGCATGCAGGAGGCAGGCAATCAATGATGACTCTCTCATCATTGATGTTTCTACCTCTCTCTCTCCCTCTCCCTTCCTCTCTCTGAAATCAATAAAGATATATTAAAAAATAATAAAAATAAAAAATGTTTTTTTTAAATACTGTTGACAGGGAAGTAAAGGCTGGGCTAGTGCTGCCACTCCCTGGTAGGAGGCAGGAAACATGGCCACTGGAGCAAGGACAGCAGGGCCTGTGTGGCAGGGCCCACATAGCTCTGGCCCTGTCTTCCTGTCTGTGCTCTTATAACAGGCACTCAAGACCAGCAAGTCAAACCACTGTGGGAGCCACAGGGGCCCAGTGCCAGTTCACTTTGGGAATGCCTCTAGTCAGGCAGCAGCCATTTTTCAGAAGCACATCATGTTATAAAAAATGTCCTGAGCCCGGCCAGAGTAGCTCGGTTGGTTGAGCATCTTCTATGAACCAAGAGGTCACTGGTTCTATTCCTTATCAGGGCACATCCCCAGTAGGGGTATGCAGGAGGCAGCCAATTGATGTTTTTCTCTCACATCAATATTTCTCTCTCCCCTCTCCCTTCCTCTCTTTCTAAAACTTTTTTTTTTTTATGTAGCCAAACTGTGACATCATCTTTGATCTGATTCATGATGGGATCAAACTGCTATTTGATGCTTTTCTTCAGAGGCTTAGGTGACCAAAGTATGCAACTTAAAACAAAATGACGTTAAAATACGCAGTTTAAAGAACCACCACCACCAAAAAAGCAGTCTATTTGATCTCTCAGGCGTTAGCCCTACTAATGAGCATATCAATCAATGTTTGGGAACAACCTATCCTGGAATGTCCAGCTGCACTGAGCAGCTCGTTCACCTCAACTTCAGCTGGATTTATGGACAAACCTCCCAAGGGCAAGCCTGATTTTGCCCATAGTCTACCTTCTCCCCAGATAACACATGGAATGTCTGTGGAAAGAGAAAAACACCTATAGCAGAAAAAGCCTGCAGGACCCCAAGGTTACTAGGACACCCCTGAGCAGTTTCCTGGGCAGTGTACACGCTGACAGGTGCAGATGTCCTTAGACATGGAACTGGACTTCAAGCCTGTGACTCCTCCACCTGACATGGACTGTACGCCTGGTCCATTAATGGAGGCCAGGATGCAGGTGGGTACTTGGTGTGTCACCACTCTTGAGTTTAGAATCCCATTAGCCACAAGAAAGAAAATGCAATTGGTCCTTTTTTGCAACCTTCTGCAATGGGACAACACCCACAAGTTCCTCAGCCGCATTAAGGAGAAGCCAGGGGTCCTGGCATAGACTGTCCATACCAAATGGGACTTGTCCATTTGGGTTCATGTTCTGGTTCAGTTTTCAGCAGATGATTATGCAGGACAATATCATTTTGGTGATCCTACGTGGACCCAAGGCCTGGTGCCAACCTGGGAACAATATAGCCCCTCTAGGGCCACTCATCACCTATGTCCCTGTATCATATTCTGCTCAAAAGGTCCTGGCAATGCTACAGTGAGGGTGTTCTTGGTCACCCTGGCAGTCTTGAAAGGGGGCACTCTGAGGAGAGAGCAAGCTGGAAGCTCTGTCATCAGATGAGGAGCCTACAAATCCCTCAGCCCATTCTCACTCAGCCTGCCTGGGTCAGCAGTGACAATAGGGACATAGACGGCAAAAAGTTCTCAAGAAGCAAATCCTCCAGCCCAGATAACTAGACCCAGGCACTCTTGACTAGGTACTAAGGAGGCAGGGTCCTAATGATCGGACATCAACTACTATCCCATATTAAAAGGGACAACTGGGGGCTGTTTTTGTGGCCAAGGACAAGGCTGAGGAATCCTGGCACATGACCATAAATGCAAGTAAGCACCTTTTCCACAGGACTTAGGACTTGGTGCAATGACTAGTCTATATCCACTTTAGTTATCTAATGAGCTGAAGCCAAGGCAGCCTTCCTGCTCTTCCTCTTCCTGTCCTCTTATACACACTCCCTTGGTAGGCCCAGCTGGCAAAACCAACTGGTTGGAAGTACTTTCTGCTATCAAAGCATGAACCCCACCCCTGTCAGTTCACAAAATTATGCCTAGACCCCTCTCCTCACAGCCAGCCTTTGAAGGTGTCAGAGCCTTGGTCTCCTCTCCACCCTTGCCCGATTCGTACATTACCATTCTATCTGCTTCCCGATTTACATGAAAATCTTAGTGAAAGGTATCTTCCTCATATGTTGTGCCTCAGCAGTCCCATACAACTTGCTGGTATAACCATGAACCACCTTGGAGTCTAATCCTCCAGTCCAGAGCAGTGTTCAGATGGCTGTGGTCATAAATGACCATAACTTCATGAGAGGCCCTAAGCAAGAACGCCCAACTGAGCTGCTCCCAAATTCCTGACCCACGGGAAATGGGTGAGATAATAAATGTTTTTGTTGTTGTTTTAAGCCATTAAATTTTGGGGAAATTTGTTACGCAGCAATAGATAACAGATTAACAAGTGACTGGCATATCAGCTAACGACTGGGGGCATTGAGAACTGTTCCCATGACCTCATGGCTTGCACGGGGAGCCCAGGAGCATCTTGCAACCTGCCCTCCAATAAAGCACCTACACCCACAGCAACAACCCTACCACATGCAACTGTTGAGGTATTGCAGTTATACTTTAAAAATTTTTTGAAATGGTACCGCTTTGCATAAATATGCAGCAAAGGTTTCCTGGTTCATGAACTGCTCCTCAGCCCAGCCACTGCTGGAGGCTGAGGGGTGGGGATTTTTGTTTCATAGCAACAGAATCTGTTATCACAACATAATCTTTACTTTACCTGGACTTCCAGAATCTGAAATTCAACTTGAAATGTAATCATGTGGCAATTTCCTGATAATTTGTATCTCTGTAGAACTTTCTTTATACCTACCAATCAGAAAAACAAACACTTTATTTGCAAATAACAATTTCCTTCAAATATTAATTAATTTTGTGTAAATGTCTATAATATTCACATGGGTATATGTGTGAAGTATGTGTATTTGCATTGAAAATATATAGAATAATGTGCACCAAATTGATTACCTTTGTGTGAAACAGAATTAAATCAACATACTTTCTAGCTCTCGATTATACCAAGGATTAAGGTAAGGAATAGAAATTTCCCATGTAACCAGCACTGAGATCAAGATACAGAAATTTTAAAGTGCCCCATGAAGTTGCCTCATGCCCTTTCCCAGGTTATACTCTACCCCCCACCCAAGAAATAACCACTATTCCGACTTTATCAAATCCAGATTTGCTAATAAAGATATTTTTAGAATGGCACAATCCTACAAGGATAAAGAGGAGGAGAAAGATGAGAGTAACCTAATTTTGGAAGCTGAAAATCATATGGATGAGCTAGATATCATATGGAAAAGAACTGACCTGGCAGACCCAGGAATGCCAAAACCTAAACCAGCAACAGGGAAAGCTTAGAATCAAACCATTTACATAGCAGAACAGCAGAAAGGTATCCTGAATCACAGTACTGTACTGCAACAGATGGAGGTGAACCTGGGCTCAAAACGAGAGGACTGAGACTTCCACACTAGCAAAAGTCCTGTACCTGGCCTACATCACTCTCCATGCTCTGCATTCCCCCTCTTCCCTTCAAGGACCTGAAGCATCTCATGCCATCACTCATTTCTATATGCAATTCAATCGCCCACTCAGGTGAGCTGCTCAAGACTGAGAGTCACTCTCCCTCTTTACCTGTCTTGAGGGTTATTGCGAGGGAAGTAAGGAAGCATTTCCAAAAATTATTCCTTCTTTAGGGAATGCTACTTTCATCCAAAGTTCCTCACATCCAATTGCTCAACTGAATTAGCTTCCCCTTTCCTGTTAGTGCATCACGGATCCCTGCCAATGAAACTCAGTTATGGAGACCAGAAACCCTCCTTGAGTAAATGGTTCAACTGCTGATACTTTTTCTTGGCCACAGGCTATGTTCTACAGGAGTACAGTACTGTAGGTAAGGTGTCTCTCGTGTTGGTGGTGGAAAACTCCTAAGATTTACAAATTAGTGGTGCTGTTGTTCCTACAATCACTTATCTCTGTTACATGACTAGTAAGTTACCTAAAAAGGAGCCTTTGTCTCCTTTACCATCTACTTTAGGCAGCTTTTAAGAGTATCATGTACACTGTGATGTGCAAGAAACCCTACAAAACAAGTTTACCACAACCACACATCCAAAGAGTTACCTTGTAGAATTTTAATTCAACAATACTTCACCCAATTTCCTATGCATAACAAGATAAGCTTCAACACCACTTCTAGATTAAAATTAACACTTACTCCTTTCTGTCATCTCAGTGCTCGTTAGGTTCTCTGTCTTCTTGGAGTACTTTCTTATATTAATCCCAGTGAGTGTATTTAGAAACAGAAGCTCTGACTCTAAATGTCCAAGATTACTTCTCAGATCTTTTGAAGATTCCCATCCTTCAGAATCTGATTGGTATAGTTCCAGAAGTGATTTTCTAAAAAGGAAATATTGGAAATAATTACTCCAATAAAGAAACCATCAAATACGTACAAATTTCTTCAAACCATTCCCATTTTGTATTTCTTACTCTCTTCCCATTAAAACCAACTCAAAACAATGTGGATCACTGACACTGCAACCTTTAATCACAACATAAAACATACCTAACCAAAGTATACTACCATATTTCTACATATTCGAAACAACTGTAAAAAAAAAAATCACAGGAGCATTTTACAGAATTAAAATGCCCATTTAAGTAGGAATGTTTAGATATCCCAAGACATCTCAAATTACTTTTAAAAATGTCACAAAATTAAGATCAATATAAATTAGCTAGCTTTGACTTCCAAAACAAGTAAAGTGCCAGACAGCATTTTATATTAAGAAAAGATTCCCAGGAAATCTGTGAATGCAGGGGGTAAAAATTCCAAAAGAATAAGAAATGTTACAATTTCCTTAACACTGCAATCAAATATTCTTCACTGAGAACATGTAACTGTATTTTCCTTGAAAAACAATAAAATTCCAGCTAATACTCGCACGGAATGGTACTTCACTCGCTGCCACACTCTGCTGCCCTCATACTCTCTGCCACATTCTACAGGGCTAACTTCTGCCATCTTAAGAAAGCTTCCTTGGATCCCGGGGCACGAGTATCCTACTTCCCATTTTACATCTTGAGTCCTCCAACTCTGTACTGTTTACACTGGAGGTCAAAAACTTGTACAAAGTCAGTAGTAATTTTTTTATGTTTTAATGATAATGTGAAATAATAGTAAGTATGTGCTGAGAGACTACCACATTCTCTTTTGTACTGCCATCACTGACTGATGAAAAAAATTACTTTATAGAAAGCTAATGAAAACACAGAGAGAGACAATCTTCAGATGTAAATGATGAGTTCTTGCCAAATGAATACCAAATGATGTCACAGCAAACTATGAATGAAAATGTCAAGGTATTTCTAACAGAGCAAAGGGATAAGAACACTGAGTCATCGAATTAGAGGATAGATATGCAGAACTCAAACAAAGACCTGTGACTGGGAAAGGGGAGGATGGGGAGTTATTGTTTACAGGTTACAGAGTTTCACTTTGGGGCAATGAAAACAATGTTCTGGAGGACTGTGGCGTTGGTTGCATGACAATGTGAAAGTACTTAATGCTACTGAACTGTACACTTCAAAAAGGTTAAAGTGGTGAATTTTATATGTATATTTTACCATACAAAAAGACAACCAAAATGTCATTGGTCCAAAAAGACAGACAAAATGTCATCGGTCCATTTCAATTAATGATGCTGATTTGGATGATTTTGGGTTATGAATTTTACTGGCTTTGTAGTTTTATTATTTGCAAATTTGTCTTATTAGCATAATTTTTTTGGCCAAAAGCAGGGGTTCACAAGAAACTTGTCCCTTTTAAAACGAACCTACATGAGCCCTGGCTGGTGTGGCTCAGTTGGTTGTGAGCATGGTCCCATGAACCAGAAGTTTGCAGGTTCAAGTCCCCATCAGGGCACAAGCCCGGTTTGTGGGCTCAATCCCCACCATAGGGTGTTAGCTGATCAATGTTTCTCTTTCACATCTATGTGTCTGTTTCTCTCTCTCTGTCCCCCTCTCTCTAAAATCAGTAAGAAACATATTTTAAAAAAATAAAACAACTCTACATGAGACTTGACTTTAAAAGCCAATTAAGCTAGCATTCTGGGAAGATGGTGGAGTAGGAAGCACCAGGAATCTGTCTCCCCATGTAGACAACAATTGCACTGGCGGAATCTGACATAATTTGTTATGGGATATACAAGATAAAAAGACATAAACTGTGACATTTAAAACATAAAATGTAGGATAGGGGTATAAAATGTGAAGCTTTAAAATGCATTCAAATATTAAATTGTTAACAATTTAAAATAAGATGATTACAAATACAAGATGTCTCATGTAACCCTCAAGATAACCACAAGGCAAAAACCTACAGCAGATATACAAAAGAGAAAGAGAAAGGAATCCAAACATACCACCACAGGAAATCATGAAATCACTAAAAAAGAGAGCAAGAAAGAAAGGAACACGGAATTACAAAACCACCAGAAAACAACAAAATGGTAATAAGTACACACCTATCAATAATTACTTTAAATGTAAATAAACTAATTTCCCAATCAAAATACACAGATTGGTTGAATGGAAGAAAAAACAAGACCCATGCATATGCTGCTCACAAGAGGTTCACTTAACACATAAGGATAGCCTGGCAGGTGTGGCTCATTGGTTGAGCACCAACAGGTTGCTGGTTCAATTCCTGGTCAGGGCACATGCTCAGGCTGTGGGCTTGATCCCGTGGGGAGCATGCAGGAGGCAGGTGATCGATGATGTTTCTCTCTCATCAATGTTTCTCTCTCTCTCTTCCTCTCTCTCTAAAATCAATACAAACATTTTTTTTTTTTTTTAAAAGACATAAGGATACACACACTGAAAATGAAGGGATGGAAAAAGATATTGCATGCAAATAAGTACCAAAAGAAATATGGGGTACCTATATTTACCTAAAATAGACTTTAAGACAAAAAGAGTGTAATAGGAATAAGACAGTCATTACATAATATTAAGGGGTCAATCCAGTAAGAAGATACAATATTTATAAATATTTATACATCCAACATGAGAAAACCTAAATATATAAAGCAAATATTAACAAATCTAAAAGGAATAAGACAGTATCACAATAATGGTACAGGGCTTTAATACACCACTATCATCAATGGATAGATCATAAACAGGGAAAATCAGTAGACAACACTGGTCTTAAAGGAAACATTAGATTAGATGACCCAACAGACATCTACAGAACATTCCATCCGAAAGCAACAGGACACACATTCTTCATAAGAGCACATGGAACATTCTCCAGGATAGGTCAGATGTTAGATCACAAAACAAGACTTAATAAATTTAAGAAGATTAAAATCATATCAAGCATCTTTTCCAACCACAATGGACGAAACTAGAAATCAATTACAAGAAGAAAACTGAAAACCCAAGCCCATTTGGCTCAGTGGAACATTCTCCAGCATAGGTCAGATGTTAGATCACAAAACAAGACTTAATAAATTTAAGAAGATTAAAATCATATCAAGCATCTTTTCCAACCACAATGGACGAAACTAGAAATCAATTAAAAGAAGAAAACTGAAAACCCAAGCTCGTTTGGCTCAGTGGTTACAGCACCAGCCCATGGACTGAAGGGTCCCAGGTTCAATTCTGGCCAAGGGCATGTACCTCGGTTGCAGGCTCAATCCCCAGCCCTAGTCAGGGAGCGTGCGGGAGGCAACCAATCTATGTGTTTCTCTCGCACAGATGTTTCTCTCTCTCTCTCCCTCTCTCACTCTCTCTTTCTCTCTCTCTCTCTCTCCCCCTTCCACTCTCTCTGAAAAGCAATGGAAAAAATATCCTCAGGTGAGGATTAAAGAAAGAAGAAAACTGAAAAATTCACAAATATTTGAAGATTAAACAACTTTCTACTTAACAATCAATGGATCAAAGAAGATATCAAAAGAAAAACCAAACAACACTTTGAGACAAATGAAAATATACTATACACCAAACTTATGGACTGCAGCAGAAGCAGTATTAAGGGAGAAGTTCACCCTAGCAGGTTTGGCTCAGTGGTTAGAGCGCCAGCCTGTGAAATGAAGGATCCCAGGTTCAACTCTGGCCAAGGGCATGTACCTCAGTTGCAGGCTCGATCCCCAGCCCAGTTGGAGCATGCGTGGGAGGTAACCAATCAATGTTTCTCTCTCACATCGATGTTTCTCTCTCCCTTCTACTCTCTCTGAAAAGCAATGGAAAAAATATCCTTGGTGAGGAATTTAAAAAAAAATAGAGAGAAAGAGAGAAGTTCATCATAATAATTGCCTACCTTAAGAACCACAAGATATTACAAATAAAAATCCTAAATTTACACGTCAAGGAACTAGAAAAAGAAGAACAAATGTTAGTAGGAGGAGGGAGATAACAAAGATCAGACTGGGGGGAAAATGAAATACAAACTAAAAAGGCAATAGAAGGAAAAAAAAAAAAAAAATCAATGAGACTGAGAACTGGCTATTTGAAAAAATAAAACAAACTAAACTTTAGCTACACCCACCAAGGAAGAAAGGGAGGACTCAAACAAATAAAATCATAACTTAAAAAGGAGATGTTACCACTGGCACCAAAGAAATACAAAAAGTCATCAGAAACTACTATGAAAAGTTATATGCCTAAAACTTGCAAAACTTAGAAAAAATGGAAAAATTCTTAGCTACAACTTACCAAGGCTGAATCATGAAATAAAAAATCTGAACAAACCAATTACTAGTAATGACATTAAAACACTAAACAAAAACCTACTTAACAAACAAAAGTTCAGAATCAGATGGCTTCAATGGTAAATTCCACCAAACATTTGAAGAATTAAAAACAGAAAAGGAAGAAACACAAAACCAGGCATAGGCACTATAAGAAATGAAAATTACAGGCCAATATTGCTGATGAACATAGATGCAAAAATTCTCAACAGAGTATTAGCAAACCGAATTCAACAATACATTAAAAGGATCATACACTATAATTAAGTGGGATTCAGTCCATGAATGCAAGGGTAAATAAACATCTGTAAATCAAAAGTGTGTACCACACTAACAAAATGAAAGATATAAATCATATAATCATCTTAATAGATGCAGAAAAAGTATTTAATAAAATTCAACATCGATTTATAATGGAAATGCTCAACAAACTGGGTATAGAGGAAACATAACAACATAATAAAGTCCATATATGATAAACCCACAGCTATTATCATACTCAATAGTGAAAATCTAAAAGCTAATCCTCTAAGATCAGGAACAGGACAAAGACGCCCACTTTCACCATGTTTATTCGACATAGTATTAGAACTCTAAGCCAGAGCAATTAAGCAAGGGGTGGAAAAAAAACAACCAAATTAGAAGTAAAATTATCTGTTTGCTATGATCTTATACGTAGAACACCCTAACAATTCCACACACACACACACACACACACACACACAATACTGTTACAACTGATAAATTCAGCAAAGTAGCAGGATACAAAGTCACCACACAAAAATCAGATGCATATCTACATGCCAATAAGCAATTTTTTTTAATCCTCAACTGAGGACATTTTTTTCCATTGATTTTTAGAGAGTGGAAGGGAAAGGGAGAGAGATATCAACGTGAGGGAAACACATCGTGTGGTTGCCTCCCACAAGAGCCCCAACTGCGGAGCTGAGGATCCTGGAATCCAGGTTTACGCACTTGACCATGAATCGAACCTGCAACCTTTAGGTGCATGGGCGGATGCTCTAACCACTGAGAAAACCAGTCAGGGCTTTTTTTTGTTGCTGTTAATCCTCACCTGATTCAATGAAAAAAATTCAATGAAAAAAATATCATATTTTTCCATTGAATTTAGGAAAAGTGGAAGGGGGAGAGAGAAAGAGAGAAAAGGGAGAGGGAGAGAGAGAAACATCAAGAGACACATCGATTGGTTGCCTCCCACGTGGGACCAGACCAAGCTGGGGGTCAAACCTCCAACCCAGATACATGCCCCTGACCAGGAATTGAACTCAAGACCTTTTGGTATACAGGCCCATGCTCTAACCACTGAGGCACGCAGGCCAGGGCAACAATCTGAAAAGGAAATTAAATTACAAAAACAATTCCATTTACAATTGTACTGAAAAGAATATAATACTTAGCAATTAATTTACTCAAAAAGATAAAAGACTTATACAATGAAAACTATGAAATATCACTGAAAGACTTAATATTAAAGAAGACAAATAAATGGAAACCTATCTCATGTTCATGGATGAGAAGACTTAATATTATTAAAATGTCAATATTATCCAAAGCAATCTACCTATTCAATGCAATCCCTACCAAAATCCCAATGAGATTTTTTTGCAGAAACAGAAAAACCTATCCTAAAATTCATATGGAATCTCAAAGAATCACAAATAGCCAAAACAATCTTGAAAATGAACAAAACTGGAAGACTCACACTTCTTGTTTTTAAACTTATCTCAAAGCTACAGTAAACAAAATAGTGTGGCACTGGCATACATACAGATCATACATACAGATCAGTGGAATAGAACTGAAAGCTCAGAAATAAACCCTTGCATATATGGTCAAATGACTTTTGACAAGCATGCCAATACCATTCGATGGTGGTAGGAAAACTGGTTATTTACATGCAAAAGAATGAAGTTGGACCACTACCTAATATCATATACAAACGTTAACTCAAACTGGATAAAAGGTCTAAATGTAAGACTAAAACAACAAAATTCCTGGATTAAACGCAGGACAAAAACTTTATAATATTTGGCAACGATTTCTTGGATGTGACAGCAATGGCACAGGTAACAAGAGAAAAGATGAACAAAAAATGGCACTTCAAGAAAAAAAATTGTACTTCAAAAGACACTGACAGAATAAAAAGGCAACCCATAGAAAAGAAGAAATATTTGCTAACCACATATCCGTTAAGAGATTAACATCAAAAATATTGGGAACTCCTAGAACTCAACAACAAAAAAACAACCTGATTCAAAAACAGGCAAAGGATTTGAATAGACATTTCTCCAAAGAAGATATACGAGTGGTGGATAAGTACATGAAAAAATGCTCAATAATATTAGGGAAATGAAAAAACCCTACAGTGAGCTACAACTTCACACCCATTAAAACTACTATAAAAACAAAAACAGAAAACAAGTCTTGGGGAGGCTGTAACCTTGGCAGACGGCTGATGGGATGTGAAACGGTGCAGCACTGTGGGAAACAGTGCTGCAGGTACCTCAAAAAGTTAGAAATAGAATTACCATATGATCGGCAATTCCACTTCTTGCTGTCTGAAAGAATTAAAAGCAGGGTTGCAGAGATATTTGCACAGCCATATTCATACCAGCATTATTCACAACAGCTACAACATGACAGCAACCCAAGCACCCACTGACAGATGAATGGATGAGCAGAATGTTTGTACATACAATGGGTTATTCAGCTTGAAATAAGGAAATTCTGCAAGATGCTACAATACAGATGACCCTGCAGCTAAGTGTAATAAGCCAGTCACACAATGATGACATTTATATGAGGTACTAGAGAAGTCAAATTCAGAGAAAGGAGAATGGTGGTTGCCAGAGGCTAAGGGAAGTGGGGAATGCGAAGTTACTGTTTAGTGCGTATAGAGCTTCAGTTTACAAGATGGAAAATTAGAGAGACGGATGGTGGTGGTAATTACACAACATTACAAATGTATGTACCATCACTGATCTGTACACTTAAAAATGGTTATGGCCCGGCCGGGTGTGGCTTAGCGGTTGAGCCTGGACCTAGGATCCAGGCGATCTAGGTTCGATTCCCAGTCAGGGCACATGCCCGGTTGCGGCCTTGTTCAATGACTCATCATTGATGTTTCTCTCTCTCTCTCCCTCTCCTTTCCTCTCAATAAAGTCAACATGTTATATATATGTTTTTTAAATGGTTATGATAGTAAAATGTATGGTGTTTCACCACAACAACAAAAAAGGGAAAAAGCCAACTTGGTACGCAGGTCCCAATCTTCCTTCTCCACCACAGTGAAAAGAAACGTCATAAATCCAAACACCCTGGGCTCCTGGGACCTTCCCAACTCCATCACCGAGGCGCCCGGACTGCATCCAGTGCCGGGCTAAGGGTACCCTCTGCGGGAGGTAGAGAAATAACTTTCCTCCACGGAGTGACAGCACTTCCCAAACTTTCAAGTGCGCATAAAATAGCGCGGGGTCTGGTGAAAGCGCGGACTCTGACTTAGCAGGTCGGGCGAGCCCAGCATCTGCACTTCCGTCCACCTCCCCAGTCACGCCCGGCCTCCAGCTGCCCACCGCCCCACACGGGCACGCAACTGCCACGCGCCTCCGACGCGCTCTCCCGTCCATGGCCGGCGGGCGCCCGCCAGGCCCGCCGCCCACGCGCCCCGAGCCCGGGCGAGCAGCGTGACTGCCCCGCCTCGGGCCCTCCGCGCTCGGGCGGGGTTAAGCAGCACCCACCGCGGAGGGCCGCCGGGTGCGACCCCGGAGGAGGCGCGCGGAGGAGCCCGCCCTCCCGGCCGGCGCGCCGTCACCCACGGACCGCGCCTGCGGCCAGCGGCCAGACGCCAACACGCCCCCTGGGGGGGCAGCACCGCCTCCGGCCCCGCCCGCGTGCGCCGCGGCGCCCCGTCCTCGGACCGCAGCCCCGCTTCCCTCACGGCGCCGCGGGGCCGCTCGCGCTCCCGCCCACGGGTGGGGCTTCGGCGACCTCTGCGGACAGGTCCGCAACACCCGAGAGGACGGTCGCGCGCCCGCAGGACTGAGCAGGGCACCTACTGGACTCGGGCCGCGTCGCCCCCGGGAGCCGGCAGCTCCTCGCACGCCCGCTTCAGGGCCGCGACCTCGGCTTCCAGGGCGCGCACCGCCGCCCGCTCGGCGGCCATAGCGCGGCGCCAGCAGAGGCGGCCTGACCGCCGCGCGCCCGCCGGCTCTTCAAGCGTCGCGCGCTCCGGGCGGGACCATCCCAGGAACTCAGCGGGGGGGGGCGAGGGAGGGTGCGCGACGCCCGTGCGACGACCCGAGCCCGCAAACTGTCCCGGGCTCCCTGCCGCCCCGCAGGCGGCCACAGCCGTTCCCCCGGAGCCCCTGCGCTGGGAGAGAGTCGGCTCGCTCCGCCCGAAGCCCTAGGTCAGGGCGGCCCTCCCGGCTCTGGTGGAGTTTGGAGCAGCCCAACCGCGGGCGTGGCTGAAGAGTAGCTTCCGGGACCGTGGGACGGGGAGCGTCTCATTTTTTTCTTCCGCTCTCTCACTTCCGCCGACTCAGTCCCGGCGGATAAACAGGCGATAACCCTCTTAAGAAAGAACCATGGAGTTATATTGGAGTCTTCAGGACGTTGAGGGAAGGGTGGCGGAGGCATCGCGGCATCCCAGACGACGGGAAGCGAAATAAGCTCTAGGGAACTGAATATGGTACCGGAACCTTAGGAGGCTGAGTTGGAAATCGAGTAGGAAGGAATAGAGACTCCGCCTCGTGGGGCACGTGACCAGAAGTTAGGCGCCTGGGGGCTGCGCGTGGAAGAAGGCGTGCCAAGGGGTCGGCTTGGGCCCCGGAAAGTTCCCGGCCGCTTGGCCTCTCCTGTTCCTTCTCGCTTGGCGGTCCTCGGGGTCAAGGAGGCCGCAGTGGGTAGGTTGGGGGCAGGGGAGCCTTCTGTCTAGAACGCCAGCCGTACCTCGGCCTCTGGCGCTGTTTAGGGGTCTAGAGTGGGGGAGTCGGCCAGCTCTTCGGAAAAGGCAGGGTGTGGCCGCTGAGCGCCTGTGGGTGCTACGGCGGTTAGAGATCTCATAGGACCTCAAGTCTCCCAGCCTCTGAGGAGAGACAACCAGTGAGTCCTGGCTGCCTGTAGCTATTTCAGCCAATTGAACAAGACAGGGTTGAATCGAATATGAGCAGTTTTATTTTCCAATATTGCTGGCAGCATGGGAGAGCAGGTCATCCACAAAAATCTGCCGCTTCCCCCAATAAGCCATCTGCTTATATTGGGTAGAGGGACAAAGATTACATGGGGAAGCAGGCAAACGGAATAAAAATGGGTAAAATGGTTGCACATTACATGCTCTGTGGCCTGGGGGGTTGCAAAGAGTGGGCTCCTCTGGGACTCCATTGTTTCAGCAACAAAGTTGTTAATCTTTCCATGATGGTAGGCAGTTCTCTGATGAGAATGAACTGCATTTTGAAGTTAACTCCCAGCCGGGTCAGAATGTGCTTTCTTTCATCAGAACAGCAATCATGGTTAACAGAGCATGATTAATATATCTTATAACTGTAGTTATTCCCCACTATTCTATTTTTCCCCTAACATTCCCCACTGTTATTTCTGTCATCTCATATCTGTGAGGTTAGTTTTATATGAAAAGTGTTACCCAGCTTTACTGCATTTGCTTCTGCTGTGAAAGCAGCCCTTGGGGATGTAGTACAGCAAATGCAGGATCTAAAAAGAGGAGGACATTGAATACAGCAGCAAGCAATCAGACTACAAAAAATAAACAGAAAAATTAAAAAAAGAATTTCCACAACCCAGACAGGCTGGGTAGCCAGAAAGTTAATGTGGATAAGTCAAATCCAAAAGAATTCTCATTATTTTACCTTTGAGATGGTTTCCCTAATTTGTTGAATGTTGTTTTCTATTAATTGAGAATTGTCAGAAAGGTTAAAACAGCACATTCCTTTAAATTCCTCACAACCGCCCGGCCGGGCATGGCTCAGTGGTTGAGCGCCGACCTAGGATCCAGGCGATTGGGGTTCGATTCCCGGTCAGGGCACATGCCTGGGTTGCGGGCTGCAGCCAATCGATGACTCTCATCATTGATGTTTCTATCTCTCTCTCCCTCTCCTTTCCTCTCTCTGAAATCAATAAAGATATATTTAAATAAATAAATAAATAAATATTCCTCACAACCGTGATGCCACAACAGCAAATAATCTGTTGCTGCCCAATTCTCTAGAACTGCCTCCTTGACGTGGCTCAGCTCTTGATTTATCCCATGTATAGCCCTAGATGTGGCATTCCAGGCTTTTACCATGCTACAAGCCAGGCAGGTCATATCTACATTAAGGGAGCCTACCATTACTGGCATAACAAAAATGGTTAAAGCAATATAGTCAGCAGGACTCCACAGGTGTTGATCCTTGTTGCAGTCCAGTGCCATGGTTGCAGGCTTGATCCCTGCAGGGTGTGTGCAGGAGACAACGAATCAGTGTGTTTCTCTCACATTAATGTCTCTCCCCCTCCTCCATTCTGAAAAGCAATGGAAAAAATATCCATGAATGCGGATTATAAATAAATAAAGGGGGCTCTACCAGTTGCTCAGGAAGGAGGATAATTTCATGTTCATTTATTTTCCAGCTGTTTTTCGTTTCTTTAAACCCATTTCTCCACCCTTCCCTGATGTGAAACAGAGTATTCTGAGTGAAACTGGGTCAAGACTAGGGTAGGGCAGGTATTAACGGTAACAAATGTTCACCATTAGCTGCTTCCTTTGCCATTTTGTCAGCAGTCCTATTTCCTTTTGCTGTCACTGTGTCTTCCTTTTGCTGCCCCAAGCAATGAATTATAGCCACCTGGGCAGGGCTTAAGACCACTTGTAATAAGTTCAGGATTTCTGATGCGTGCTTGATGTCCTCTTATATATATATTTATATAATTATTGATTTCAGAGAGAGGAAGGAAGAGGGAGAGAGAGATGGAAACGTCAATGATGAAAGAGTCATTGATCAGCTGCCTCCTGCACGCCCCCTACTGGGGATTGAGCCCAAAACCCAGGCATATGCGCTGACCAGGAATTGAAAGCGATCTCATTGATCATAGGTCAATGTGCCACCACTGAGCCACGCCAGCCGGGCTTGATATCCTTTTTGTTGGCAGTCAATATCTCCTTCCATATGGCCCCATGTGCATGTAAGACAAGGAAGGCATATTTGGAGTCTGTATAAATGTTTGCAAACTTTCCTTTTGATAATTCTAATGTTCTGGTAAAAGCAAATAATTGAGCCTTCTGTGCTGAAGTCCCTGGAGCCACTGCCTTAGCCTCAATAGTTTCATCCAATGTGACTATCATGTACCTCGCTTTCCTCTTTCCATATTCTATATAATTGCTTTCATCTACATGTAAGGTCCAATCAGCCCCTTCTAGTGGGTAATCCTAAAGATCCGACCGGCTGGAATATACTTCTTCTATGACCTTGACACAGTCATGAGATGGGAGTGCTGTCAGATTCAGAAAGCAGTATAGCAGGGTTAAGGGTACTTACAGTTTTGAGTATGACATTGGGATTGTCCAAGAGTACTGTCTGGTAGCTTCCCATCTGCCCTACTGTCATCCAGTGGTTTCCTCATTCTTCCAGTACGCCCAGGACTTGATGAGGCACCAAAATAGTGATCGGTTGACCAAGAGAGAATTTCTCTGCTTCTTGTAGCAGCTCACAGGTGGCCTCCACCACTCTTAAGCATGCTGGCCAAACCTGAAGTGTATGGTCTAATTTCACAGACAAGTAGGCAACAGGCAGTGGGTGGTCCCCCTGAGTCTGAGTGAGAACCCAAATCCAATTCCTTTCCTCCTGTGCATGTACAGATGGAAAGGCTTCAGCATATTTGGGGGACCCAAAGAAGGTGCTGTTGCCAGATGAGCCTTTAAGATCTAAAAGCCCCATTCACATTCCTTATCCCAGTCCAGAGGACTCTTCTCTGCCCCTTTAGAGCCTTATACAGGAGTCTTGCTGTGAGTTAGAGATCCAAATGCGGCAGTACTGAGGAGTGTTGAGGACAGAGTACATGACCCCTGTATCAATCAAAAATTCCTTTTTTTGTGCATCTTGGTCCTCTTCAAATGCACCCAGACCCAGCAGAGGGAACCACAAGCTGTGGGGCACTGATAACTCCAAACAGGGTACTCAAGGCTAATCACAAACAGTGTCTGACGTTGGCCTGCATCAGGGATGATCCAAAAAGACTGGGAATCCTAGCAGATCTACCTAATACATACAAACAAACCCAAACAGGCAGCCAAAATGGGAAGACAAAAAACAAGCCCCAAATGAAAAAATGAGAATTCTTCAGAAGAGATAAAGGAAATGGAGATAAGCAATCTATCAGCTATAGAGCTGAGAATACTAATTGTAAAGATGCTCAATAGCATGAGAAAAGATATGGAAACTATGAAGGAAACTAAGAATGAAGGAAATAGCAGAAAAAATGCATTGGAAGGCATAAACAACAGATTAGTGGAAGCTAAGGATTGGATCAGCAAATTAGAAGATGGTAGAAAAAATCAGAGATTAAAAAAAAAATTGAAAAATAGGAGGACCATTTAAGGGAGCTATGGGACAACATGAAACATAACTATTTGCATCATAGCAGTGCTAGCAGGTGAAGAAAGTGAGCAAGGAATAGAGAAACTGAAGACATAATGGCAGAAAACTTCCCTAACCTGGTGAAGGAAAAAGGCACAAGTTCAGGAGGCACAGAGAGTCCCAAGCAAGAAGAATGCAAAGATTCCCATGCCCAGACACATCAAAATAAAGATGCCAAAAATTCAAGACAATATTAAAGGCAGCAAGAGAAAAGCAACTTGTTACCTACAAAGGAGCTCCCATAAGGCTATCAACTGATCTCTCATCAGAAACTCTACAAGCCAGAAGGGGATGGCATCAGGTATTCAGGGTAATGCAAAACAAGGATCTGAAACCAAGACTACTCTATCCAGCAAGGCTATCATTCAAAATAGATGTTGAAATTAAAGAACTTCCTAGAAAAAAAAAAAATGCTAAAGGAGTTTATCACCTCCAAACTAACATTACAACAAATGGTAGAGGGACTGCTGTAATAAGAAGTAGAATGCTTGGTATGCCTCCCATGTGAGGCTGTCCAGACCAGGGCTTTTGTTTGATAGGCGTTTTTATTGCTGCTGTAATTTCATCAATTGTTGGTAGCCTATTCAGCTTTTCTGATTCTTCCTGATTCAGTTTTACATGATCTCACTCACATGTGGAATCTAATGAATAAAATAGATCCAGAGACATAGAAGCAATGAACAGATGAATCTCAGAGGGGAGGCAGGGGTGGGGGATTCTATGGGGACAGATTAATCAAAGAACTTACAGGCATATATGCACAACCCATGGACACACACAATAGTGTAGTGAAGGCCTGCGCAGTGGGCAGGAGGGCAGATGCTGGGTGGAGGGGATCAATGGGGGAAAAGGGGACACCTATAATACTATCAACAATAAAGATAAGTTTTGTTTTGTTTTTTAATTCACTTGGCTTGGTGAAAAAAAAGAGTCTGAATTAGTTGTGGTATCAGTTGCTCTCTTCACCTGACACACCTCTTGTGACATAGTATTGTAATTGCATCCTTTGCTTCTCACTGACTGTGAGGGACACCAGGATTGAGCTCTGTCTCTTTTACCCTTTAGCATATTGACCTGCCCACATCTCATTTCTGTCAACACTTGTTAAAGTGAATAAAAGAATTATGAATGAATATAAAAAAATGCCTAACAACGTGGAGAAGTAAATGAGGGGTGGGATATAATACTGAGCTCATTTGAGGGGAAGCATCTCCTTGTACCTGTGTGTCTATGTGCAGAGGTGCTGTTCCAGAGTGGCTTCATGGGGAAAGTGGATGTAGGGTTTGACCAGAATCTCCAGGGATAAAATTTAGAAACAATATAATAGTGAAAGATTAGGTAACCAATTTGGCATCAAAGATTCAAAGTGAGTTGGGGTTTTTCCGTAATTAGGTTTGAAAGAACTAATGGAAAGAACTCTGTAGATAGAAAATTAGTTTTCCTACTAGAACACACTGAGTGTATGCTCAGCCTTTATGAAAGCCAACAGAGAAACAAAGGACCTTTTTGTGGGTGGCCTTGGCCAGAGCATTTCTGAGATGGACCTACAAAATCAGTTTAGCAGATTTGGAGAAGTTTCTGATGTGGAGATCATCACTTGGAAAGGTGACCAAGGTAAATTTATAGTTTTTTCTGGGTAGTTAAAGGCAGACCTAGCTCAAGTTGGTTATCACAAAATAAAGGAACCACCGAGATGAATGTTAGCCCCTCTGTATAGTTATAAGACACTGTCCTATATACCCCAGGCCATGCCCTGGAGGTATGATGTATGATGTGGAACTTGTCCAGAATTACATTCATTACATTCCTGAGATCAGAAATATTCTAAATTCTAAAGCATCAGATTTCTGAAACATGTTACTCAGTTTTCAGAGCTAACATTCTAATATTGTGTCCTATTAAGTAGAATGTCACTAACATAATCATAGCATATAAAAACATAATAATAACATAATCAAAGACCACTTCATATTTTTTCTTATTTTTTTAGAATATTTTGGTAATCATACTTAGAAAAATGCAATTTTTGAGTCCAGTGAAAAATAAGGTTTTTCAACTTTAGAGACTTAATCATTTTATATTATCCTCTGGATAGGAGTTTAAATAAATTTATTTTTCTGATTTTTAGGAAACCCACAGAAAGTCTTTGCTTATATCAACATCAGAGTAGCAGAAACAAACCTGAAAAAAAATGTAAGATGTTTTCCATATGTTTATGTCACTGGGTAACCTCGAATAACTTTGTTCTTCATCTGAACTTTAACAGCCACTTTTTAAGTCATCCGGAGAGACAACTATGACCAAGAAAATTCCAGTATCCTATAATTCAGCAGGTTTAATTTCATACCATTTGGCATCAGCAGACATGTGGTAGCACATTGCTCATGGGTGTGCTAAACCATGGTATTCTAAAATATTTTGGACAAGAACAAAACTTTCATAGAAATTGCCTGTTACACATATCCCACTGGATACTATGCCATACCTCTTCTTCCCCAGTGTGTTCATTTCTCAGGAAGGTTATTTTGTTGTCATCAAGACCATATTCTTGGACTTACAAAATATCTATCAAGAAGTTTAGTAAAGCTGAGGGCAAACTGTGGTCTTCATTGAAGAAGAAGGGAAATAATCCATACTGCCACTGACGCAGAAATGTATTCTAGTTATTTGGAAGCTGAAAAGTCAAGAGGCACTGCTAATAGAGAAAGAGGGCCATCACCCTTGCGTTTCATTTTTTAAAAAAAAACTCAATTGTTCAGTGAGGAAGTAGATATAACAAATAAATGTGGTTAAGAGCACAGCAGCATCTCTCTGGTGATCAGTGGCATTAAGCATTTTTTTCATACATATTGGTCATCTGTATGTCCTCTGGAGAAGTGTCTATTCAGGTATTTTGTCCATTTTTTAATTGGATTGTTTGTGTTCCTGGTGTTGAGTTGCGTAAGTTCTTTATGTATTTTGGAAATCAACCCCTTATCAGATGTATCATTGGTGAGTATGTTCTATACAATGGGTTTCTTTCTCATTTTATTGATGGTTTCTTTCGCTGTGCAGAAGCTTTGTAGTTTGATGCAGTCCCACTTGTTTATTTTTTCCTTTGTTTCACTTGCCCTAGGAGATGTATCAGCAAAAGTATTGCTATGTGAGATGTCTGATACTATATTTTCCTCTAGGATTTTTATAGTTTCACTATTTATACTAAAGTCTTTTTTTTAATTTTTATTTGCCCATCACTGTTTAGACCCTCTATGCCCTCTTCAACCCACCCCTCTCCACCCCAGACATTTAAGCCTTTTTTCCATTTTGAGTTTATTCTTGTGTATGGTGTAAGTTGGTGGTCTAGTTTCTTTTTTTTTTCTTTTTTTTTTTGCATATACCTGTCTGATTTTCCCAGCACCATTTATTGAAGAGACTGTCTTCACTCCATTGTATGTTCTTGCCTCCTTTGTCAAATATTAATTGGGCATAATGGCTCGGTTTGATTTCTGGGTTCTCTGTTCTGTTCCACTGATCTATATGTCTGTTCTTGTGCCAGTATCAGGCTGTTCTGATTACAGTGGCTTTGGAACATAACTTGATATCTGGTATTGTGATCCCTCCAACTTTGTTCTTCTTTCTCAAGATTGTTATGGCTATTGGGGGTCTTTTTGGTTCTCTATAAATTTTTGAAGTGTTTGTTCTGGATCTGTGGAATATGCTATTGGTATTTTAATAGGGATTATGTTGAATCTATAGATTGCTCTGGGTAGTATGGATATTTTAATGATGTTAATTCTTCTAATCCATGAACACATATGCCTCTACTTGTTTGTATCTTCCTCTATTTCTTTTTTCAATGTCCTGTATTTTTCTGAGTATAGGTCCTTTACTTCCTTGTTTAAATTTTTCCCCAGGTATCTTTTTGTTGTTGTTGTTGCAATGGTAAATGGGATTGTTTTTCAGTTTCTCTTCCTAAGGATTCATTATTGGTGTATAAAAATGCCATCAATTTCTGGGTATTAATTTTATATCCTGCTTCATTGACAAATATTTATTAAATCTAGCAGTTTTTTGGTGGAGTCTTTAGGGTTTTCTATGTGCAATATCACATCATGTGCGAATAATGATAGTTTTACTTCCTGCTTTCCAATTTGGATGCCTTTTATTTCTTTTTCTTGTCTGATCACTGTGGCTAGGACTTCCAGTACTGTGTTGAATAAGAGTGATTAAAGCAGACACGTCTGTCTTGTTCCTTTTCTTAAGGGAAACACTTTTAGTTTTTGTCCATTGAATATGATGTTGGCTGTAGGTGTGTGATATATGGCCTTTATTATGTTGAGGTATGCTCCCTCTATTCCCACTTTGCTGAGAGTTTTTATCATAAATGGGTGGATTGTGTTGAATGCTTTTTCTGCATCGATATGGTCATATGATTTTTGTCCTTCATTTTTATGATTTGTATCTTTCATTTTGTTTATGTGATGTTTCACGTTTATTGATTTGCAAATATTGAACTATCCTTGCATCCCCGAATAAAGCCCATTTGGTCGTGGCATATGATCTTTTTAATGTATTGCTGGATCCGACTTGCTAATATTTTGTTGAGGATTTTAGCATCTATGTTCATCGGGGATATGGGCCTGTAATTCTCTTTCTTTGTAGTGACTTTATCTATCTTTGGAATTAGGATAATGTTGGCCTCATAAAAAGAGCTTGGGAGTCTTCCCTCCTCTTGAAGTTTTTGTAATAGTTTGAGGAGGATTGGTGTTAATTCTTCTTTGAATGTTTGGTAAAACTCACCTGTGAAGCCATCCAATCCAGGGCTTTTGTTTGCTGGGAGTTTTTGATTACTTCTTCAGTTACAGTAGTTTTCTGATTCTTCATAATGGAGTTTTCACAGATTGTGTCTTCTAGGAATTTGTCCATTTCATTCAGGTTGTCCAGTTCGTTGGCATATAGTTGTTCATAGTATTTTCTTACAATCCTTTGTATTTCTGTGATATTAGTTGTTACTTCACCTCTTTCATTTCTGGTTTTGTTTATTTGGGTCCTCTCTTTTTGTGTCTTGGTGAGTCTGGCTAAAGATTCATAAATATTGTTTATCTTTTCAAAGAACCGGCTCTTGGTTTCATTGATCTTTTGTATTGTTGTTTAGACTCTGTGTAATTTATTTCCTCCCTGATCTTATTATTTCCTCCCTTCTGTTTACTCTGGACTTTGTTGTTCTCTTTCTAAGTGTTTAAGTTGTAGGGTTAGAGAGCCTATTAGATGTTCTTCTTTCTTTTTGAGGTAGGCCTGTAGTGCTATGAACTTCCCTTTCAGGACTGTTTTCGTTGTATCCCATAGATTTGGGGTTGTTGTGTGTTCATTCTTGTTTGTTTCCATGAAGTTTTTTATTTCTGCCTTGATCCATTCATTGGTTAGTAACAATCTATTTAGTCTCCATGTGTTTTAATGTTTATGAGGTCTTTTTATTGTAGTTGATTCTACTTTTCATGCCATTGTGCTCTAAGAAGATGCTTAATATAATTTCCATCTCTGAATTTGTTAAGACTTATTTTGTATCCTAACATGTGGTCTGTCTTTGAGAGTGATCCAGGTGCACATGAGAAGAATATGTATTCTGCTGCTTTGGGATGAAAAGTTCTGTAAATATCAATTAAATCCATCTGATCTAGTGTGTCATTTAAGACACTTGTTTCCTTGTTCATTTTTTGTCCGTAAGATCTATCCAGTGATGTCAGTGGGGTGTTAATGTCCCCTACTATGACTGATCTCTCCCTTGAAGTCTTCCTATCTCAGATATTTTTAGAAAAATATTTTTGCACATGTCTGTGTAGGCTAACAGTATATTACAAAATGAGCCATCAGTTTGCATTATATGGGGAACATTAGCTGCTTCTAGAAGATGACAAAGTTACAGTATACTAATGAAGTCACTATAATTTGTCAGTGACTTGTGGAAATCTTTTAATATATGTACAATCACTTTATCATTACTCAGGTTTCTCTCATGAGAAAGAAAATCTCCAGTTAAATCTTTTAGGAGGGAAAGGCCTCAGTCAAGCTGAAGTTGGGAATTAAGTTTCCTTTCTTTTTTCTTTTCTTTTTTTTATTATATATGATACTTTTAATATAAACTTAAAAAAAATCTGGAACAATATAAACTGTACAGATTTGATCTTTTTGTTTTTAAACTAAATCTCTAAACACACCAATGTCCCATTTCAAAATATTGCACAACATTCTCAATTCAAAACGCTGATTGTGTTCCTCCTTCACTAAAGAAAACAAGTTCATTGCCCTGCTCACCCAAGCCCCTCTCCACAGCGCCTCAGTGTCCCCTTCCCATCCCTAGGGGTCAAACTAGAGAATCTAAAGCTCACTGCATTGAGAAAAATATATCACTCTGGACTAAAAGTTTACACTCTTTGCAAGACGACCCACCTTTTAATTGCTCCTGGAAAGGGGTAGTTAGAGGACGGGGAAAGGGAGAAAAAGGTTTTATTCTCTTTTATTTTAAAGTTTGTTTTTCCTGAAAAAATATGTTTCTCTCCTCTTAAGAAAAAAACCTTAAAGGAAAAAAAATTACATTTTATGTTAGAAATATACAGATGTTATATATACCTCTTACATTTTACAAATGTAGCAAATTATTCAATACAGACACCAAAAATTGTAAAAAATAAAAAAGTTTTCCTACGAAACCAGGTAAATTCGTGCAGATTTTCGTTTCTGTTCTCTTAAAAAAAAATAAAATTGAAGCAAAAATGCCTAGGTTTGAGACAAAACAGACTGAACTGGGCCCAAGAGCCCAGCACTGGAGTCATGCTCCGGAACACACACTGTTCTTCATATTTCAAGACACTAGGGGATTGGTCTCACCCTCCCTACCTGTGGTGAGAAACAAGCTGACCAGGTATGGTGGGGACCTGGGTGCCTGAGTTCAGGAGGGAGCTGAGAGGGGGCATAAGGCAGCATCCGACCTTTCCCAGGGAGCAGCAATCTGCCTGCGCCTGTCACCTGTGTGGGAGCCAAGGGCTAGGGCGAGAGGGTGGCCCAGACTGGGCTGGCCCCTGAGAAGTCTAGGGGCACAGATGGTGCTGGGCTGAGGAGCCAGGGCACTGCCCTGCTGGAGGAAGTAGAGCTGGTGCCCAGTGCAGGGAAGGCTGGCAGCGTCTGTCTGGGCTAGACACTGCCACAGCAGTTGGATCGCTGGGGAACGTGAGGTGGGGTGCCAAGGGCTTTGGTACTTTCCGGTGATGGGGCCCCTGATGCCATGTACCCCACTTGCCAAAGCATTATGGCATGGAAGCTGGCCCACTAGGGTTGGGTCGGAGAAACAACTTCCCTTCTGGCAGAGATGGGGAGCAAATGCTCTTCTATAATCCAAACACCCCAGCTTCAATGGCGAAGGCTGGCGTGCCCAGAAGACCACTCTTCAGGGCATCAAGGCCCAGTGGGGTTGGGAGATGGCAAGAGGTACCAAAAAGTTTCCAGACAGGCAGGGGCAGAAATGTATTATAACATCTACAACCAAAGGACCCAAAAGTCTCGATTCAAGGCTGAGGGCTGCCCACCACAGGCACTGACCCAAAAGGCCCCCCTCCCCCCGCAGTCAAGAGTTTCTTTCCTAGGGACGTGTCCGTGGTGCGCCCCAGGCTGTGTGTGGTCCCACGCCTCCCGTCCCCCAGGGCTCCCACAGCCACCCCTCCCTCAGCCAGCGCGGGAGGACGCGGCCGCCTCGGGGTGCTCGCAGCGCCGCAGGCCCGGCTCTCCCCCCCCCCCCCCCGCAGGCCCCGCTCTCCCCCCCCCCGCAGGCCCCGCTCTCCCCCCCCCCCCCCGCAGGCCCCGCTCTCCCCGCCCGCAGGCCCCGCTCTCCCCCCCCCCCCGCAGGCCCCGCTCTCCCCGCCCGCAGGCCCCGCTCTCCCCCCCCGCGCAGGCCCCGCTCTCCCCCCCCCGCAGGCCCCGCTCTCCCCGCCCGCAGGCCCCGCTCTCCCCCCCCCCGCAGGCCCCGCTCTCCCCCCCCCCCGCAGGCCCCGCTCTCCCCGCCCGCAGGCCCCGCTCTCCCCGCCCGCAGGCCCCGCTCTCCCCCCCGCGCAGGCCCCGCTCTCCCCCCCCCGCAGGCCCCGCTCTCGCCCCCCCCCCCGCAGGCCCCGCTCTCCCCGCCCGCAGGCCCCGCTCTCCCCGCCCGCAGGCCCCGCTCTCCCCCCCCCGCAGGCCCCGCTCTCCCCGCCCGCAGGCCCCGCTCTCCCCGCCCGCAGGCCCCGCTCTCCCCGCCCGCAGGCCCCGCTCTCCCCCCCCCGCAGGCCCCGCTCTCCCCCCCCCCGCAGGCCCCGCTCTCCCCCCCCAGCAGGCCGGGCTCTCCCCCTCCCCTTCCTCCCCTCCTCCCCCTCCTCCCCCTCCTCCCCCTCCTCCCCCTCTCCCCCTCCTCCTCCCCCCTCCTCCTCCTCCCCCTCCTCCTCCTCCCCTCTCCCCCTCCCCCTCCTCCCCTCTCCCCCTCCCCCTCCTCCCCTCCTCCCCCTCCTCCCCCTCCTCCCCCTCCCCCTCCTCCCCCTCCTCCTCCTCCCCTCTCCCCCTCCTCCTCCTCCCCCCTCCCCCTCCTCCTCCTCCCCCCTCCCCCTCCCCCTCCTCCCCTCCAGCTTCTCCCCTCCCCCCTCCCCCTCCCGCTCCCCCCTCCCCCTCTGGAAAGCAATGGAAAAAGTATCTGAAAAAAAGTCAACAAATGACGTGTGTTGCATATATCTATTCAAATTAGTGGTTTTGTTTTCTTCAGCTGACTATTGAGAAGTGGAATTTCTGTATCATATGGTAGTTCTATTTTTAATTTTTAAGCAAGTTCCTAACTATTTTCCATAGTGGCTGCACCAATTTGCAGTTCTGCCAGCAGTGCACCAGGTTCCCTTTTCTCCACACGCTCGCCTACACTTGTTTGTTGACATTTTGATAATAGCCACTTACAGGTGTCTATACAAGTCCTCTGCCTATTTTGTTGATCGAATTATTTTAATTATGGAATCATATAAGTTTCTTATGTATTTTGAATATTAACCCTTTATCAGATATATTATTGAAGGTTTTCTTCTCTGTGCAAAAACTTTGTAGTTTAATGTCGTCCCACGTGTACATTTTTGCTTTGTTTCCCTTACTCAAGAGAACAAATTGAAAAAGCTATTACTAAGCGTGATATTGGAGAGTTTACTACCTGCAAGTACTTCTAGGAGCTTTGTGGTGTCAGGCCTTACGTTTCAGTTACTCACCACCCATTCGGAGCTTGTTCCAGCACGCGATGTGAGAGAGTGGTCCAGCTTCCTTTCTGTTTTGTTGTTTTTTGCATGTATCCCTCCAGTGTTCCCAGCACCACTTATTGAAACAACCATCATTTTTCTGTTTTAAAATTTTTTATTCTTTTAATTATATATTATTTTTATTGTTGACATTATTACAAATGCCCCCTATTCCCCCCTTCCTTTGCGCCCTCCAACCAGACCCTCACACATTGGTGTCTGTGTCCGTGGCTATGCATTTATGGCCTTGGGCTAACCTCTTCACCTTCTTTCATCCTGTCCGCCCCACCCACTTCCCCCCATTGTATAGTCCTGTCTCCTTTGTTATAGATTAATTGACTGTATAAGTGAAGGTTTATTTCTGGGCTCTGTAGTCTGTTCCATTGATTTATGTGTCTGTTTTTGTTTGTTTGTTTGACAGAACAGCATTGTTTTGATTATTATAGCTTTGTAATATAGTTTAAAATCAGGGACCATGATACTGCCAACTTTGTTCTTTTTTCTCAAGATTGGTTTGTCTATTTGTGCTCTTTTGTAGTTCCATATGAATTTTAGGTTTACTATTTCTGGGTCTGTGAAGAATTTCATTGGAATTTTTAAAAATATTTTTTAATTGATTTCAGAGAAAGGAAGAGAGAGGGAGAAAGATAAAAACATCACGGATGAGAGTGAGTCATTGATTGGCTGCCTCCTGCACGCCCCCTACTGGGGATCAAGCCCACAACCTGGGCATGTGCCCTGACTGGGAATCAAACCATGACCCCCTGGTTCCTAAGTCAATGCTCGACCACTGAGCCATGCCAGCCGGGCTGTCATTGGTATTTTGATAGGAATTGCATTGAATCTATAAATTGCTTTGGGCAGTATGGATATTTTATCAATAACACTTGACATTTAATATTACATTAGTTTCAGGTGTAAAACATAGTAGTTACACATTTATATGACTCATGATGTGATCTCCCAGTAAGTCTTAATACCCACCTGACATCATACATAGTTATTATAATATTATTGATTATATTCCATGATGTACTTGATATCTCTGTAATTATTTTATAACTGCCAATTTTGTACTTCTAAATCCCTTCATCTTTTTTACCCAGCCTTCAAGTCCCTCTCATCTGACAACCATCAGTTTGTTTTATGTATCTTTGAGTTTGTTTCTATATTATTTACTCATTATTTTGTGGTTTTCTTAGGTTTCTGTTTTGTTTTTTTAGATTTCACATATAAGTGAAATCATATGGTATTTGACTTTCTCTGTCTGACTTCTTTCACTTAATACCCTCTAGGTCCATCTCTGTTGTCACAAATGACAAGATGCCATTCTTTCATATGGCCAGTAATTTTCTGATATATGTATGTATATATACATATATATACACACACACACAGGTGTGAGATATATATATACACACACATATATATATATTACATCTTCTTTATCCATTTCTCTATCGATGGACACCTAGGTTGTTTCTGTATCTTGGCTATTGTAAATATGCTGCTATGAACACAGAGGTGCATATGTCTTTTTGAATTAATGTTTTGGATTTCTTTCAATATATACCCAGAAGTAGAATTGCTTGGTCATAAGGCAGTTCTTTTTCATTTTTTGAGGAACTTCCATACTGTTTTCCACAGTGGTGCGCCAGTCTGCATTCCCACCAGCAGTGTACCAGGGCTCCCCTTTCCCCACACCCTCGCCAGCACTTGTTGTTTGTTGATTTGTTGATGGAGCCATTCTGACAGGTGTGAGGTGATACCTCATTGTGGTTTTTATTTGCATCTCTGATGATGAGTGATCAACACCTTTTGATATGTCTCTTGGCCACCTGTATGTCCATTTTTGAGAAATGTCTATTCAGGTCCTCTGCCCATTTTTAAATGTTATTGTTTATTTTTTTGTTGTTAAGTTGTATAGAGTTCTTCATATATTTTAGATATTAATCCCTTATCAGACGTAACATTGGCAAGTACCTTCTCCCATTCGGTAGGTTGTCTTTTTGATTGGTCGATGGTTTCCTTTGCTGTGCAAAAACTTTTTAGTTTGATGTAGTCCCATTTGTTTATTTTTTTTCTTTTGTTTTCCTTGCCTGAGGAGACACATCCAAAATGGGCATTATGGATATTTTAATTATATTAATCCTTCCAATCCACAAGCATGGTATATTCTTCCATTTACTTTGCATTCTTTTTAATTTCTCTAATATCTTTTAGTTCTTAAATATCCTTAATTCTACTGGCTCCAAACTTCTTGTCAGACCCTGCTTCTTTGCCACCTTATAAACTTACTCATAGGTGTGCTCGGGTTGAATGTTAACTTTTCCATAAAATCTCTTTTTAGTGTCCCTGAACTTCCTTATATGCATGACCTTCCACTCTGCTCCCAGAGTACTTTGTTGTGATATGTACGTTAGATATAAGAAGTAATTAAATCAAGCAATATTTTCATCATCATAAATTTGTGCCAAATTTTTAGAGACTAGAGAAAAGAGAGTAATTGGACATGGAGGGAAACAAAGTAAACAATAAATGAGAAATCAGGCATCAAAGTAGAAAACTTATCTATAAACTAAACTGTGATGATTGGTATCCAGTAGCCTTTAGTGTCAAAAAATGCCATGTGGCCAAGTGAATTGGGAGAGCAGGACAAGCAGGAATAGTGTCTCAGAAGTAAGACTGATCACAACTGCATCTCTTAGCCTGTCGAAATGTATATTAAGTAATGCCACTGAGTCAAAAAGCAGCTCATGCTCCCTTTGCGTGTTACTAATAAGCATGGAGACTACCTTATTTCTCTGCCATGATATTTACTAATGCCCTTGATTCCATAATTTGTGTGTCATTTTGGGGGGCTTAGCATTGCTCTGTGGTGTGGGTGGGGCTCTGCACCTTAGCTGGAATTAGTTTTGCCACATGTCTTTAAGAAGAGACAACACAGGGCACAACATAAGAACATAAGTGACTGCCAGGGAAGCACAGAAAAGGCTGCTGGAGCGCAGAGCTGTGGAGCAGGCCCCACTGTGCCCCTGCGGCTGCTGCTTCCCCTGCCTGCAGAGCTCTGGCTGCCCACTTGACGTCTTACTACACCTGCTGACTCTGGCACTTTCTTTAGGAATCATGAAGCAGAAACAAATACACAAATGCAAAACACACGTCACTGCCACAGTTCAGCAGGAGTGTTACCACAGCATGTGGACTGTTACCTATTTAAATATTCTCAGTGAGTTCTCTCTGTCCACACTGCTTAAATATTAAAATCTTATACAGGTCCTCTCTCTTGTGCTAGTCATCTTGTTTTTTATTTCTCCCCAAATCCTATGCTTAGCCATTTTGAAAATTCCTATCATTTCCTACTGCACTGTTTTATTTTTGTTGATGGTTTTTGTTTTCCACTCTGTTATTCTAGCCTTTCCTCAAGGACTGTCTTTCCTCTTCACCTGGTGAAGCCCCACTGTGATGTTCACGACCAACACAGGCATCACCTCACCTGAAACACCTTCTCCAGTGCCCTTGGCAGCAAGTGGCCACCTCTCCCATTCTGTGGAACTCTGGATTGTCCTCAGTACATTGTTTATTTCCATTTGCCTCAGTTAACTTGTCATCACCCCTCTCCACTTCAGCATCCAATGTGGGGTCATGCATATGGTAGGTAATAAAGGGAGGCTGCGTAATTCAGAAAATAAATGAACACTGATACTAAAGAGCATTCTTAAAACCATATATTTATTCTCAATAAAAATATTTCATACACGTTCCCAGTACACAGTATTTCAGAGAAACAAGGTGGACTTTCTCCTCTCAGAAAACTTTTGCTCTGTCTTCGGTGCATCAAGGATGTAGAGTGTCTTGATCTTATAGTAGTATTTCCTGGACGTTACCAATACCTCTGTTTCAGCTTTCCTCTGGAATGAGAAATGTAAGTGCAACACAAGCTGGAACTTGGCAAGAACACTGTAAAAGCACACTGCTTGAGTAAACCAGCAAGTAAACAAAGACCTGATGGATCTGACAGCTTGACAGAAGTGTGGTACGCGTCTTAGAGGCACTCGATTCAGAATGGGAATGAATTGCCCTACCTGGCATTGTTAGGGGACAGAAGCCTGGTGAGGGGCAATGAAGAAACCATGAGCCCTTCAGGGACCATCCTGGCGGGGCCCACCCACTCTTCCCCCAAACCTTCTAGCAGAAGCAGCCTGCATGGGTGGGGAGGTTAGGAGTCAGACCACTTGGGACCATCCCCCAGCCCTGGGTGGTTCCCTCTGTTTGGGCATCTGAGCTCTGCCCAGCTGTCTCATCCCCACTCCACCTCCTTACCTTCGCCTGGTTCTGTCTCCCCTGCCCTGCCCTGTAGCCTCCATGGCTGACTCTGTCCCACCTGCCTCCTTCCCGGGTCCATTTCTGTTCAGGAGACTTAAGTACCCTCTTCAAGCAGGCCAATCTGACCAGGAGTAGGGTGTGTTGGGAGGCCTGAGGGTCGGAATGTCAGCTGGCTTCCCTGAAAGTTTCCCCTCATGTTCTTAATTTATAGTGGTTGCAATTTTTGAGGTGGTCTTTTTGAGGACGTGGTAGGAGTTTAGAAAATGATATGGGTGTAGAAGAGGGTGTGGTTATAGGAAGCGTAGAGATTCCAAATATGGGGTCCTCTTACCTGATCCTTTCATGTGTGCAGTTCAGAGGTCAGGAGGTTTGGCCTTGAATCCCTCATTCAAAGTTGGAACCTGTCCCAAATTAAGGATGGAGTTTTACTACCCACTTGTGGTGGGAAACCTTTCTGTTTCTTATTCTGTTTTGTTCTTTGGCAACCCACACCCTCCACTCACACCCAAAAATTAAACACCAAGATCCTCTAACTTGTTTGGATTGACTGATGAAAACAAAGCCAGTTAGGCTCCATGTTTCTTGAGGTGGAGTGAGTGGGTTTTCTTCATTTTTAAATGGCCAATGACAGCTTGGCCCAGTTTTCTTCCCAATCTAGGAGCATTTTTAAGTGTCTCTTTGTGGCACAAGAGCCAACACTAATTGATGGTGGCTTACAACGGCGGTGCACCTGCAACAGCAGCCGCAGGTCACCACCACCACCTTCCGCACCCCCCTCCTCACCCTCACCACCCCCTCAGCACCACCTCCCCGGGGTGCCTTGTGCAGCCCATCTAACCCTGGGCAGCGAGGCCTTATTTCCCTGCAGGTCAGGCACCTGGCCCAGCACCACAGCTCGGGCACCGGCGTCAGCACCCGGCTCGGCCAGGGCGGCAGCTGGACACTGGGCCACACACCTATGGGACGGAGTCTCTGGTGCTGCCGGGTTAAGAATCTGTAGTGTTGAGGAGTTTCTCTCTGTGGAAGTTGTCAAGGCCAAGATCAACACCCACAGCTGGATTCTCTGGGGGGTCTGCTTTGTGAAAAGAGAGTAACAAAATATTTGTGTGAAACTAGAAATGTGGAAATCCATATTGTTAATTTTAACTATAAATGAACAGACTTGTAGAAACTGCAGGTTCATGGTCATAAAGTAGAGAAAGCAAAGAGGATCGGAGGATGAAAGCAGTGCCGTCTGATGATGCTGAGCCCGATTCTCGGGGCTAGGAACTCCATGGCCTGAACATGGGAAGTCATTTAATACGAGGCTCCCGACGAGATTATCCAAATTATATTCAAAAACCGAAAATAGAAACCACAATACAACAAAAGAAACTTACTTTATTCTTGGGGAGAAATTTCATGTTATACTGTTGAATATCAGCTTAGAAGAAAATAGGCAAAATTTTTAGTTTAAAAAAAAGATTTCAGAAATAACCGCCTTTTCAAACAAGCTAAAACAATAATATCCCTCCAATACTGTCCTTGGTATTGGAATATAGAGGTGCTTACAGTTAAGTAAACAGTTTGAGAAATAATACATCCCTGCTCTCAAGGCATCTTGAAGGAGAGTTGAAACTAAATTTGAAACCATTAAGTAAAAACTTAGATATATATTTTTTAAAAGAACATGAGTATAATTAAGAACCAATAGGCAGTTATTGAAAGTCATGTAATTCTTTTTTTAGAGAATATAAAACGTTATTGTATGTATATAAAAGTTTTATTGAGTTGTCTTCTGAAAATCATGTGATTCTTAAGCACTTATTCTGAAATTATCGAGTTGCTTTGTTCAGTTTTGGTGATGATATATTTCACATCTTTACAATATGTCAATTTTAAGATGCTTATACCCTGCTAAAGTCTGCTTGTATGTTTGACCATATAGGGCTTTGTCATTGGTGTTAGAATTCACACAAATGATCAATTATAAGAAAAGTCACAAACAAAATAGGGAAAAAATCTTACTAAAAGAAAGAATAAAATGAAATGTTGACATGTGGACGTATATACATGCACATACATGCATATGTATAGGTGTGTGTGCCTATTAGATCTCTGTGAATGTGTAAATTTTCTAAAGTTGTAAAGGCAATGGAGAAGACATCCACCTGCTCGGACTGGGGGGCTGGAGAAGGTATCTCAGGTGAGATGGCGCTTGCCCTGGTTACAGCCAAGCAGTGCAGTTCCCCGGTGGGAGATACATAAAATGCCTACTATCGATTCTTCATTACATGGAAAAAATGTGCACCCCACGAACCAAGAACCAGCAATAACCCTAAGTGGCATTAATTCACAGCAGCACTAAACAAACGCTGCAGGTCTATCATAAGGAGCCTTGGTATTAATCCACAGGAAACCTACCAAACGCAGACGCTGAACAGAAACAGTAACATTGAAGGGAAACCTGAAGCCGCTGGCTTGACCTTCAATCTAAAGCACGCATCCAGCACAACACCCACGGTCCGGGGGGAAGAGCCTTTACCGAAATGCTTAAAGTGAGGCGTATACTCTCTCCCCTTTGAATCGATTAAATGATTAAAAAATAACTATTGTGAAGAAATTTGCTACCAAAAAGTTGTGTAATTTTCAAAGTTGGCCGTAACTTTATTTTCAAGTACTCATTTGTATTTTGTACCCATGGGGTTCTTCAAATTATGATCACGTCTGCCATGTGGGTCACTTGACTACAGAAACGTTCCGTGTCTCTCACAGTGCAGAGCAGATGCCTGAACAAAGGGCTACATACAGTCTCTTTATATAGCTTTTTAGCCATTCTTCCATTTGTCTTTCCCCACTAACGGTGTCTCTCTGTGCGCCATCCATGCGGGGCTCTCGGTGTGGGGCTCTCCAGGGCTCGCCCTCCCGCACTCTCACAGCAGGAGAGGGACTTGCTCTCTCCTGTTTCTTGCTGTTCCTTCAGCATTCCTGTCCTTCTGTGGCACTTGTCCCTACAGGAGCATGGAGTCCCCATCCAGTTCCCCCACTCGGAGAACTCACCTTATGGTCCCCTGTGAGGACCCAGCAGCAGCCAGGCTCAGGGTCCCTGCCCCGTGCCACACCCTCCTGAGCTCCTGAGGGCCCAGGGCACCCTCTGCCCTGGGTCCCACCCCTCCCACAGGTCCTGGCTGCACAGTCACTGCTGTGCCCTCCTGGAGGCAACTCTGGATCAGGGCCCAGAGGCAGGACCTGGCTCCAGGGAGAACCCCTGGCAAGAGGAGGCCTGTGCCCTCCCCATGCTTCCACTCCAGTCCTGGTCCCCCTGGAGACACACGTGTAAGTGAAGGTCACAAACTGTGTCCCGAGGTCCCCTGTCCTGTGAAAGCTGATGGAATATACTATGGAGAAGTCACCCTTCCCTGCTTGAAGGCTCTGCTGCCTCTGTGAGCCTGGCCTTCTGAGTAGCACCTACAGGAGGCTTCTTTTGTCTTGACTCTGGGACCTGGAAAGGGGTGGACACTCCGGAGTGGGGTCACCGTGAGCCACTGGACCCCTAACTTCTCCCCTCTGGGCCTGCAGACGGTGGTGGGACACCAGAGGCTCCTTGGTCACTGCACATTATATGGGCACACTGTGTCACTTTCCTCCTTCCCCTGCATCTTACCCTGGTACACAGTGTCCCAGTATCACATGGTGGCAGCAAACACAGTGATGTCCTGCTCCTTTCCTCAGAAGGGGGCTGCGGGCAACCTTGAGCAGCTGGTTCTCTCCCCATGGGCAGGTGTGGGGTCATTAGTGACCTCTGTGCTCCCCACATGCACACCCTCAGAGCTGGGTGTTGGCCAAGCCTCGCTGCTGCTCCAGAGCATGAGAGAGGCAGAGGGAGGAGATATTGGGCATCGAGCTAACAGGTTGGCCGGCCCATCTGCATCTCAGCTTTGTGAGGAAGAAGGGCTCTGGCAGGTGTCCCCTATTCCCACCAAGACCAGGACAAGGTCTCACCCGCCTCTGGACTCAGGCCAGCACTGCCCCCGGAGCCCCTCGCCACGCTCTGCCCCTTCCTGGAGACTGAGGGCATTTCAGCCTTTGCAGCTCCTTCCCCTGCAACCCCCAAGCCCAAGCAGAGAGGAAGCCCGAAGGACAGCGGAGGCAGAGCTCAGCGATTTGCGCGTCCTGACGGCCCCTGAATGCTTTCATTTCTCTGTGGTGCTGAATTACGGAAACACGGTGTATCTAGGGAATGGGTGCGAGTGGGTGCGCCTCAGCGTGGCCAGCTCCCTCCACGGCCCCTCCTTCTGGAAGCCAAAGCAGGTGCTTGGGAAGAGCCCACAACCGCTCTGTTCCCCTGCAGGGCACCGGCAGAGGCCACCAGCTCTCATAAGAATCATCATATATTTTGGAAACAAGTAAATTTGTGCTAGGAAGAAGGCATTAGTGCATAGAGAACGCAATAGTGAGAAAAGGCATGTTTTCTCCCTATGAACTGATTTTTTTTTTTTAATACGCAATGTTTTTTCCATTGCTTTCCAGAGAGCATAGAGGGCGGGAGGGAGGGAGGGAGGGAGGGGGGGAGCGGGACAGAGAGACACATGGATGTGAGACAGACACTTGGACTGCTTTCCTCCCACACGAGCCCCACCGAGGGGCAGGGATGGAGCCTTGGTACATACCCTTGGCAGAATCGAATCCAGGACCCTTCAGTCCGAGGGCTGATGCTCCAGCAACTGAGCCAAACCGGCCAGGGCTGAACTGAATATTTTAAAAATTTTTTCTGCCAGGAGACGTGTGAGAGCACATTTCAGTTGACCAGAAGAAAGTTTTTTTAAATTTACTATCGTTTTTTATTTTCCCCATCACCACGTGCGCCCTCTACGTCCTCGGTCCGCCCGCCAGCCCCCGCAGTCCCCACACTGCTCCCCGTGTCGGTGGGAGGAGAGGCCGCTCTGAAGCAGGTTGGGTAGCTGTGTGGGTGGCGTGCGCACACAGGACACAAAGGTTTCTCTGCGCGTGCTGTGCGTGCTTTCCTGGAGATAAGCCCTGTCGGGGCAGGCGTGTGCAGCACGCTCCAGCTGACCACAGGAGACACACCTCCTTAAGGGACAGTGCCTTGGGCAGTGGCGGGGAAGGCCTGAGGGCCCCGCCGCCCTCGGCCTGTGCTGGCGGGGTCTGCCTGGGGCCCCTGGCTCCGCGGGTGGGAAGGCCCACTTGCTGTCCCTGTATCTGATCCACCTGCTCTCATTAAAGCACGTGTGGCCGCTGCGGGTGGCCTGGTGGCCATCGACCGCACCTCTCATTACCCTCGTATGCTCTCCGTAGTAGAGGACCCTGTGGTGGCAGAGATGTGGGCCTCCTGGAGCCTGGAGCTGTCCTTTGTGCCAATTTAAGGCACGAAAACCAGGGTGCAATGTTATTTTCTCCTCTAGACGGTGTCTGACAGCCGCCAGGAGCACCTGAGCCTCCGCAGCTCTGCCGTCCTTAATTGCTCTGCGTCTGGCTGGTTCCACACTTTCCGCAGCGGCTGATGCGGGCTGGCCTCTCTGCAGGGGACCCTGCAGTCCTTTGCCGTACCTGGGGACCACCTGCCACGGAAGGTGCCCTGTCCTTTCCTCGATCGGGCTTTCTGGAGGAGCCTGTCCCTTCTGCTTGAGCTGGCAGGACTTGCTCAAGGACTGTGCGGATTTCTGATCCTGGGCGGTGCTCAGCCCGCTGGCTTGTGAGGTCCTTGGCCCTGCCCACCCTTCTTTGTGCTTGCCTGGACTGGGCCACCTATTGTCCTCCCTGTCACCTGTGGAGACACACGTCTTGCTCTGGCTCTTATATTGGCCCTGCAGTCTGAGGGACTCCTGCCGGCAGCTCCCTCCACTGAAACTGCGATCACATACCTCCTGCAAAGCTGACGTGTCCTCGCTGGAAATGCTCTGGGAACCAAACTGAGACCTCTGAGAAGCCAAGACATCTGCAGCAAGGAACATGTCCAAGTCGCAGTCTTTCAGAAGCACCTCAGTGGCATGGTTTTGAAGGAGCACACCAGTCTTGCAGTCTTCAAGGAGCACACCAGTGGCTCGGCCTGGAGGCTGTTTTTCTGACTCTACAAACTCCAGGACGTCAAACTCACGAAGCTGTGCATGAAGGCATGGTTCTTGTGGCTCGCGGGCAACCAGCTCTGTAGTTGGTGAGGAGCTTTTCCTGGGCCCTGGGGTTCCTGATCTCCTCAGATTGATGTTCATGGTTTGGGAGTTGGCCAGCACATGGGGTTCCCAGGTGACTTCCCAAGCAGGGGCCTCCTTGGCCTCCACTGCCCCCCTGGCCTCTTCAGCCTGTGAAGATTGGAACTCTGAGTTGAGCTCCAGTATTGTTACGTGTTCGAGGGAATTTTCTGATGTCCAACCTGCGCTCTTCACCCTTGGCTCCTCCCTGGCCACTGCTGAACTTGGACTTGGCTCCCGGCTGCCTTTCCCTGCGTTCATCGCAGTCTCACTATGCCAGATTCTGCCCACAGAGGCGTATGTGAGCGACGGGGAAGGCAGCCTGCCCTCCTGTGCAGTCAGAGGGGCCTTTGAAGGCTCATGGCAGTCATCAGGTGGGGGCCCTCCCCGGGCCCCCTGGATGTTCTCACATGCAGGTGAGGGAGGGGGGGCACTCGCCAGGGTGGCAGCTGGTTCTTCTGTTACCACCATGTCTCCTGGAAGGCGCTGAGCCCTGGGAACCGACTGTTCTGCTGTCACCTTCTCTCCTGGAAGAGGCGGGACAGGTTTTCCCAAGAACTTGGCAAAACTGCGTTTCGAGTGGGCCCCGCGCGCACGGGCGGTGGGGCAGGTGAGGAGGGGCAGTAGAAGCGGCGAGCGTTGAGCTTTTCTCAACTTCGAGGTTTTTGAGGGCTTGAGGACCTTGAGGGGCAGGACCCACCTGTGCCTCACTTGAGACTTCCTAATAGATGCTTCCAGTGCCTGTCGAGTGTGTCGACTGAGGAAGGAAAACTCAGGGGAGGTGTTCCTGCAGGATTCCCAGTCCCCAGAAGAGGCAGGACTCCTGGCTTCCCTGTGAACCCTCGTCTCTCTGGGAAGATCCAGGGCGTGGCTGGCAGCAAGCCTGGCGTGATGAACACCCACAGGGATCTGACCCTCGCTAATCGGCCCCAAGTTTCTGTCCAAATGGGCCCTCAGGACATTTTTGCCTGGGGCCCTTGTCAAAGGTCTCACCAAGTCTCCTCCTGACTCCTCACAGCTCACGCCCAGAGCCCTCACTGGGAGGCCGGCTGAGCCACAGCGTGGGTCTTCTAGGATCCTCGCCACATTATGCCCCACATCCTCGCCCAGGTCCCTCCTTGGCGGGATCCTTGCTGGGCAGCTGGAGCTCGTCTTCTCTGTGTCCTGGCTGCTTTTGTCTGTCAATGCAGAGAGCTGCAAGGGACCCTGCTTGTCCTGTGTCTGACAGGCCCCTGGGAATTGGCCACCAGGCTGTGTCAGTGCCAGAGATAAGTGCACCCTGCAGGGCCGACCACCCCGGTGCGCCTGCTGCTGCAGCAGGGACCGCTTCTGAAGGTGCTGCTCCAGGTGCTCCCGGAGGCCAGGGCCGATGAAATCCCCAGGGACAGTGGAGACGGAGCTGCGGGCGTGCCAGGCCTCGTCCTAAAGAAGGTTAGGAGTGAGCTGGCTAAAGACTTCTGAGCTGTCTTAGCCAGACAGGTCAGAGAGCTCCCGCTCTAGCTGCTTCTTCAGAAGGTGACATTCCAGCCCTGGCCCGTGTGGCTCCGTGGTCAGGGCACCGAAACGCCTCGGGTCCAATTCCCGGTCAAGGGCATGGACCTGGGCTGCAGGTTGAACCCTGGCCTCAGTCGGGGCTGGCGCAGAGAGGTAGCCAACCGATGTGAGACTCGCGCCGATGTTTCTCTCCCCCCATCTCTCCCCCCCTTCCCTCCGCCCCTCCTGCTCTCTGAAAATTAGTGGAGAAATACCCTTGAGTGAGCATTAACAGTAACAGCAAAAACAGTGGCGGGCAGGGTTTGAGCTGCGATGGGTACGGAACATTTTTGCTTCTGCTGGGATGTGGGGCCAAGTACCCCCGCGGCCCCCACCCGGGGAGGGGGACTGGGGGGCGAGATGGGGCTGGGCTGGACCTGAGCCAGAGCGGGGGCTGGGGCGGGAGGCACGCTGGAGTCCGAGCTGCGCTGGGCACGGGCCGGCAGGGCTGGGGCAGCACAGGGAAGGCACTGTCGCCCGAATTTGGAACGGAGAGTTCACTGAAGGTGACACAGGGCAACTCCAGCGTGGGACCAGTTATCCTGACAGTAGCCACCAGGGGCTCGCTGTGCAGAAAGGGGAGACCCCAGAGAGCTGGCTGCCTTTCCACTGTGCATGGTCCCCCAGTGTCTGAGAATGTGGGTGCTCCCCAGGACCGAGCACCTGCTCTGGTTTGCCCTTCATTCTCCAGAAGGGCTGGTGACTCACAGCGTCCCGCTCGGCACCGGGCGACTTGAACACCGTCAGCTCTGCTCCCTTGGTGAGCTGGATCTCCAGCAGCTTCTGGACACCAGGGTAGACCAGAAAGGGGCTGCCGGCCTCTGCCTGTCTGTCTGTGGGGTCTTCCTGGAACAAGGCCTCTGGTGGGTGGTGGGACAAGTGCTCTTGCTGGGACTTGCACTGGGATGAGGTTGAGAAGCTCAAGGCTTTGGGAGCCTCCTGCCACCAGGACAGGGCCAAAATGGGACAGCTTGAGTGCCCAAGGCCTGAGATGGCTGGGGTGAGAGACGCCAACCAAGGGATGTGTGGAAGCAAGCCCTTTGGGATGGTGCCCAGTGGCAATGCCACTGAGTCACACTGAGGAAGAGTGAGAGTGGAATCTGGTGTTAGGGGGTCAGAGGAGGCTGTGGGAGGTAGAGGGTGGACCTCTAAATCGGGGTGGGGGAAGGGAGGGTGGGAAAGTGCATGTGGCGGGGCCGAAAGGCCATCCAGGGGAAGGAAAGGCTCTGGTGGCTGAGAGGCACTCAGGGATGAGTGTGACTGAGCAGAAATTGAGGGAGTTGTGGGGCCCAGTGACAGAGTGGAGGCCAGAGGTAGTGAGCACCCAGTCAGAGGAGCTGGAGGGGGCAACAAGGACATGGCTGGAGCAGCATCTTCTGCAGGCTCCCTGCAGGGCCGGTGGGCTCCAGCAGGCACTGCTTTGCACACCTCACCAGGAGAGTCTTGACATGAGAGGTGACAAGAGCCATCCTTGTCAGGGGGCCTCCCCAGGTGGCTGCAGGAAATGGAGACACAGGCTGCAGCCAGGAGTAGGCAAGCAGGCCAGGCGGGGTGGGCACCTGGAGCCCAGGGTGCTCTGTAGCCTCAACCCTGACTTCCCAGTGTTCCTGCTGCCCCTCGCCCCAGGGCCATAGCCACACACCGCCCCATGGCCCCCCTGCCAGGTCAGAGCAAGGCAGTCTATAGCCCTAAGGGGACATCATAGGTTTGAGAGGGCAGAGGACCCAGGAGAGAAGGGGCAGATTCTTTACCTTTGCAGAAGGGAAATCAGTTTCCGAGCCTTTTCCAGTTCTTGCAGACACTCTCTGCAGGCTGGAAATCAGGAGGCTGGGTCACATGGTGGAGCAGGGCCCGGGGGTCTTACAGGAGGCTGAGTGCCACGGCCCTTTAGGGCACATGCCTGGGAGAGCGGACTCAGGAGCCCCAGCCTCAGGGCCAAGGCCAATGAGCCCTAAGAGCGATGGAGGCTCCTGACGGTGGTGCTCTGTCATTTACAAAGTGCTTCCACATCCAGTACCCCCTCAGCCTCCCCATTGCCCTGCAGGGGGGAAAGGGCAGGGGCACCTCAGAGGCACCTGAGCGAAGGATAACACACACCCACAGTTGGGCCTGGAGGTCCCCCCTCCCAGTCAGGTACTGTTGAAATGTCCCTGCTGGGACACCCCTGCTAGGGAAACACCCATTTCCAGGCCCTCAAGGCTTCGTTCCCAGTGCGGAATCTAGGAAGAATCCAGGTTCTGACCACCTCCGGGGAGCCTCCCCAGGGCTCTGCTCCCTGAGAGGCAGCTCTGCTGCTGGCATCCTCGGGGACCTGGCCCTGGGCCCTCAGGGACAAGACAGATGGAGGCAAACTCTCAGGGGGCAGGGCTGGGGGCAGAAGCTCACTTTTCAAAGCTCCACTTTTCTTCCTGCACCTGCTCTTCTGCCTCGGCTCCACTGATCGCTGAGAGACAAGAAGAAATGAGGGGCCAGGACCCCATTCTCACTCTCTCTCTGGATGAGCAGCATGACTTTCTACACTTACCTACTGGGGCTCTCTGGTTCTTCCCCTTTTATTTTTGAAGTGGATACAAATTATTTCATGTTTTTCTTCTTTGAAAAAAGTAAAGGAAGACTTTCTATATAAGACCAACCATGGATTTCTTCCATCACTGCTCCTCTGCTCAAGACACACACACATTCTCAGACCTCCAGGCCCGTCTGAGCTCCCTCAGGTAGGACTCTGCTTCCTGACCACAGCCCCCCCAGTCTCTGCTCAGAGGCTCCCAGGCTCTCCCTCGGATCAGCCCCAACAGGAGAGAGACTCCTCCGAGACACCTGCCATGGGAAGGCGGCTGGTCAGCCAGGGCTGGGGGCCGGCCCCCACAGAGACCCAGCCCTTAGAATCCAGGCCTTGGCCACTGGTCACTGCATTTGGGGCTGTGCCTAGAGCCCTCCACCACACCTGGACTCCTGGGCGGAGACCTTTGCATAGAAATCCTCACGCCTGCTCTAACCTCTGCCTCGCTTGGCCTGTTCCTAGAAGGATGAACTCCTATCCTTTCCTGAGAACAGCTGTTCTGTTCTTTCCCATCTCAGGAATCTCTCTAGGTGATTCAGAAAAGTGGAAATAAGAATAGAAAAACAATAACCTCTGTTGGGTCTGGGCCCAGGGTTCCTTACCTTCCTGACGTTTCTGTGTTTTCTAGGTGATGGTGAGAATGGATCACTCTTCAAGAACTGGACTAGCATGAGAAGCAGCACTCCCCACACAGTGCCAAGGATGGTACCAATCACCCTGCAAGAACTGGAGCACTCCCAGGCAGCAATAATGCTTTTCAGAGGAAAGAGGGGGTTCTCCATCATCTGAATCGCACTGCTGCCCTCAGGCAACTGAGCACTGGTGGCGACTGGTGGCCTAGGTGCCCAGGCCCACATCTCAGGGCTGTGGTAGGTCACAAAGGGCTCCTGAGGACAAAGAGGGCAACAGTGGAGGAGGCTGAACCACTGCCCCTCCCCTCATCCAGCCCACAGATCCCTCTACCCTCTGTGAGCCTCTCAATACTGTGCTCTCCCTTCCTGTTAGAGAATTACCTTAGCCAACTTTCTATTCATTACCAATGGATCTCAGACAGTACCTGGTTCCTTTGAGATCTCTCCTTGAGCTCCATCAGTTTCTCAACTTGAATAAGTGTAGAGTTGTCCCTAGAATTTTGGTTAATTCCCAGGGATTTTTACTCTCAGAATGCTCTCTGTCTGCAACACCATCTTTGCTACATATGTTTCTGCCTTGCATCAACCCAGTCATAGAACTTAAATTTCTTTTATAAGTATTCAGCTGTGTACATTTTGAAAACATTTTAAATGTTTTATTTTAAACATTCTTTACTATCTTCAGCAAGGGAGACTTAAAAATTTTTTAGTTATTCAAAATTTACAAAGCTAAATAAGTATAAAACAAATTGAAATACTTAAACCTTCAAAGTATATTTTTAATACATTTCTAACATTTTTACTTCTGAAATTAATAAAGGCTAATCTGCACAAAAACATTTGAAACATGCTGAACACACACATCCTCTAACAAACCAATCTGGCATTTTCCAATTTAAGAAGAAAGCATTTCATTCATGTTAAAAGGCTTTGTTCACTAATTCTTGTAAGTAGAACTTTGAGCTGCAAATTATTTCTTTGTTTACCTGCAAATTATTTCTGTCTTTATTTTGCTTTCATTTTTTAAGAATATATTTGCTAGGTATGGAATCACTGGTTGACAATGTTTTTCTTTTACTTCTTTGCATATGTCACCCCATAGCCTTCCCTCCACTGTTTCTGGTTGGAAGCAGTGCTCAGTCTTATTAAGGTATGCTTATGTGTGAAGAGTGTTTTTTCTCTTGCAACTTATGTGTTTTTCATTTGTTTTCCCAGTTTGACTATGATGTCTCTAAGAGTGGATCTGGTTTTTTTTATGTTACTAGAGGTAAACATTGAATTTGCAGATAAATCTTTTTTAATCAAATCTAATGTTTTCAGCCATTATTTCTGCATTTTTATTCCTCCCCCCCTCTGGCCCTTCCTTCCTTCCTTTCTTTTTTTGAGACTGTCTTTCCACATATCAACATATGTGTGCTTAATGACGGTACAGAGGTTATTTTTCTTCAAACTTTTCTCTTTGTTCTTCAGCTTCCATAATTTTGATTAGTCCATCTTTAAGTTTACTGATTCTTTCTTCTGCCATCTCAATTGGTAATCCTAGTTAATTTTTCATTTCATTCATTGCAGTTTTAAATTCCAGAATTTGTTTGATTCTTTTTTTATATTTGTCACTCTTTATTGGGCTTTTGTGTTTGTTGACTTTTTATTATTTGACTTTTCATTTAATTTTTTAAGCATGGTTTCCTTTCATTCTTTTTTTATAGTTATACTTATTTTTAACATTTTTATATTTTAGCCTTTGTACTGGAGTTATAAGTGGTTTACCCACCACCATTACAACACTGGAGTATTCTGCACTTAGTAATATACTTACCGGTATCAGTGAGTTTTATACTTGGATATGTTTTCCTGTTACTAATTAGTGTCTTATCATTTTAGCTTGAAAAACTCCTTTTAACGTTTCTTGTAATGCTGGTCTAGTGGTGATGAACACCTTCAGCTTTTGCTTGTCTGGAAAACTATCGTTCTTTTAATTTTGAAGAACAACCTTGCTTGACACAGTATTCTTGATTGGTAGTATTTTGGGGGAGCACTTTTACTATATCATGCAACTCTTCTGGCCTGCAAAGTTTCTGCTGAAAAGTCAGCTGACAGTCTTATGAGGGTTACCTTGTATGTAATAAGTTGCTTTACTCTTGCTGCTTTTAAGATTCTCTCCTTGTCTTAAACTTTGACAGTTTAATTATCATGGGTCTTGGTGTGGGTTGCTTTGGATTTATCTTCTATGGAACTCTCTGGACCTTCTGGATCTGGAAGTCTGTTTCTTTTCCCACGTAGAGTTTTCAGCCATTACTTTTTCAAGGACACTTTATGCTCCTGTCTCTTCCCCTCTCTCTCTTCTCCTTTTTGTAATCTTTTAATGTGTATATTGGTTCACTTGATGGTGTCCCATAAGGTCCTTAACTCTTCCATTTTTTTCTCTTTGATTGAAAGAATTTGTCTTTGGGTTTGCTGATCCTTTTCTCCACTTGATTTAATCTGCACTTGATTTAATTTGTATTGAACTTTTTAGTTCAATTATTGTATTCCTTAGGTCTGTGATTTGTTTTGGGTGCTTTTCATATTTTAATATTTTCTAGGTCTTCATTGAAATTCGTGCTTTGTTCATGTATTATCCTCCAGACCTTGGTGAGCACCTTTTAACCATTATTTTAAACTATGTATCAGGTAAAGCACTTATATCCATTTTATTCTAGTCTGTTTCTAAAATTTTATATTATTATTTCGTTTGGAACGTATTTTTTTGTTTCTTAATTTTTCATGACTCTGTGTTTGTTTCTGCACATTAGATAAAAGAACCACCTCTCCCAGTCTTGATGGAGTGGTCTCATGTAGATGATGAGCCTCATCAATCAGCCCAGCTTGTGCACTTGATTGCCTCTTAAACCTTTGTGATTATACAAGTCACCTTCTTTGTTCTTAGTGGTTCTCAGTAGTTGAGGGTGTGCAAAGACTCATCAATGTCCCAAAGGGGAGGATTGCAGTTAGCATTTAGATTGAGGTTGATAAGAAGCTCCACCCACATTCAGCAGCAAAGAAAGTGTATAGTTTCACCCTTTCTAGGGATAAACTAGAACATGAACATTTTTGTATTTTGTGTGCGTGTGTCTGCTCTTGTGTAGCCACAGAAGAGGGCTGCACCTGTAGCCAGTAAGAACTTTTTTGTTTGCTACAGCTGTGTGGGACTCATGAATTGAAATCCATTGGCTATGAGAGTCAGAACATCCAGGGGCCCATTTTCGGGGAAGCAGCCACAAAATTTAGTGCACCAGCTATGCAGAAATGCTTCTTCTAGGAACATACTAGCAACTTGGAGTGGGTGAGAGGAAGAGGGCAGAGGAGGTATCCACAGGCTTCTCTGGTTTCTAGGGAGGATCTCAGGCAGCCCCTAGATACATGCCAACTTAGAAGCTTGAACCTCAGGCAGTGTTTTTAAAGTACACAACTAGAGATTCCAAGGTGGCAGCAAATTAATTGGAAGCTACACTGACACTCTCTCAGGACCAAACTGGAATTACAACTAAAATACTGAAAAACCATCCTGAATAACCTACTGACTAGCTGGAGGAGGAAAAGTGAAGACCACATAGAGACTGGTAAGAAGTGTGGAGGTGAGAGAGGGCTGTCTGGGCTCCCACATATATACATAACACATAGACACACACAATAGTTTAGTGATAGCCAGAGGGAAGGGGGGTGGGGGCTAGAATGAACTGGGCAAAGGAGTGGAATATGGGGACCAAAAGAGACTTTGCTTGGGGCAATGGGCACACAATGCAGTGTGCAGATGATGTTTTATTGAGTTGTACACTTGACTTTCTTTTTTTTTTTTTAATATATCTTTTTATTGATTTCAGAGAGAGGAAAGGGGAGGGAGAGAGAGAGATAGAAACATCAATGATGAGAGAGTCATTGATTAGCTGCAGCCTGCAACCCGGGCAGAGTTGTACACTTGAAACCTGTATGATTTTGCGAACCAATGTCACCTTGATAAATACAATTTAAAAAATAAAATTTAGATAAAAAAGTGACACCATTAAGAGAGTGAAAAGGTAAGCCTCAGATACATCTGTATAAAGGTCTCATATGAAATGTGTAATACCACCTATAATATATATGCATATATAATATATAAATTATATGCGCTTTATATAACATAAATTATATATTCTCATACACACACACACACACACATATAATCAATGGAAAAAGGCAGGCAACCCAGTAGAAATATTAACTTTATACTCATATGGTAAACACAAGTTAAAACCATAGTGTGATACTACTACAAAACCACCAAAAAGGCTAAAATTAAAAAGAAAGGACATGCCAAGAGTTGGTGAGGATATGGAATAGCTGGAACTTTCACCCCTTGCTAGGGAAAGCATAAATTGATAAAAACAACCTTGGCAAACTAGCAGAATCTCTGAACCTGAACATAGCTTGTGATCCACCAGTTCCATCCCTTAAAACACAATATAAATATCTAGATATGCAGACTAAACATGGGCACAAATGTTCATAGCAAATTCTCTCATAATAGCTAAAAACTAGGAATAATCCAGACATCAATCAAAAGCAGAAAAAATTTTTTGCTCCTATGATGTATTCAAATGATGGACTATAACAGCAATGAGAAAGAAAATATTACTGTATGCAACTACATAAGTAAATCTCTCAAACACAAAATTGAGAGACAAGGCCAGATGTATAACACTACAGAGTATACAGTTTTATTTACACACTCGAAAACGATCAGAAGAGTGGCAACCTCAGGGCAGGTCGGGACCACTGTGGGGACACAGGAGGGCTTTCTGGTGAGTTGGTGACAGTCTCCATCTTATTCCAGGAGGTGGTTCCACGGGGGCATTCACTTTGTGAGGTTTCATGAAGTTGTAAATTTAATATTTTCTATTTTATTGTACATATGTTTTTGCTTCAATTAAAAACAAGTTTACCAATACAATAATGTTATTATATCTTTAGTTTTTACTGATCAGATTGGCAGAGATTAAAAAATTTAATAGTTGGTGAAGCTCAGCTGGTTGAGCCTCATCTCATCACCAAGAGGCTGCTGTCCGGCCCGTGCCCAGGCTGCAGGCTCCACCCCTAGTCGGGGCGTGCAGGGGGCAGCCATCTCTGCTACACCCTCACACGGATGTTTCTCTCTCTCCCTCTCCCTTCTTCTCTCTCTAAAAATCAATGGTATAAAACAATTCATTATGATTTTTTAAAAGTTTAATAGCACCCTGTTTTGAGAAGAATATAGGGAAATTAGTTTTCCCACAAACTGCAGATATGAATGTAACTTGATTTGAGCTCAGGAAATTTCAACAATACTTGTAACAATTACAAACTCACATATTCTTTTATTCAGCCATCCACTTCTAAGAATTTATAGTACAAATAAGCTCTCACAAGTTTGAGAGAATGTGTGGATAACTTTATTATTCACTATGGCTTTGTTTCTAAGGACAGTAAATAGATCAATTTTGGGAGTTTGACTCAATGGGATACTGAGCGGTCATATCAAGGAAATGCTCATGTATTTATAGATTGATCTCCACAACATTCGTAAGTGAAAAAAGCAACACAGTACATGGTGCGCTATCCTGTGAAAATGAAAGTATAAGAGTACACATTAGTATTTGTATATTCACTGAGTATACGCATAACTGTTCTTTGAGCAAATACAGTAAGAATTAACAGTATTGCTTGCCAGCAGGAAAGAAAACTAAGTAGGTAGGGGACAGTGGAATAAGGGAGATTTTTCAGTTTATGCACTTTCATATCATATAAATTTATTATCTATTCTCTCTACTTAAAAATTCTTTTAAACAAATAAAGGAAGTTTCCAGTTCTAGTGAGGATGGAATAAACACACTCCAGCCTGTCTCTTCTGTTGAATGCAACCCAAATCCTTGGACAGAATATATGGGGCAGTTATATTTCTGAGAGGACTCAGAAACATAAATGATAGCAGGTTAATTAAAGGAAGAAGCCAGGCCCGGCCGGGCGTGGCTCAGCGGTTGAGCATCAGCCTAGGATCCAGGCGGTCGGGGTTCGATTCCCGGTCAGGGCACATGCCTGGGTTGCGGGCTCAATCAATGACTCTCTCATCATTGATGTTTCTATCTCTCTCTCTCCCTCTCCTTTTCTCTCTCTGAAATCAATAAAGATATATTTAAAAAAAAAAAAAAAAAAAGGAAGAAGCCAGAACCCGAGTAAGAATCATACAGCAGTGAGGCTCTTACTGTGTTTCGCCTTTGGTATCCCCTGGCCTGGATTCAAAGGCAGCTGGAAACCTGAAATTCTGTACCAGGTGTAAACGGAATGAATTCCAAAAGGAGCCTTCTCTTTGATCAATCTTTCACAAGAAAGAAAGAATGGCTCAGGGAGCTAGAAGGGGGAATCAAGAGCCAAGAGCTGGTGCCAAGGGCCAAGGAGAGCTATTGCCAGGCCTTGACATCTGATCAAGCAACCCCAACATCTGCCTGGATGTACTGCAAAACTTCTATAGAGCAGTGACTTGTTTTTACCTTCCATTTTCCTCCCTTTTGAACCAAAATGTCTACAGCTGCTATCCTGTGCCTGACCACTATTGTATTTTGGGTGTATTTGGTAGCAGATATCTTGTCTCTAGTTTTACAAGTCCACATATGGAGCAGAGAAATTGTGTCCTAGGAGCTATACTTAATGGATTAAACCCAGGAGCCTCATCTATACCACTTGGATTTGATAGAGATACTAAGATTTTGGGATGAGATGATGCTAAAATGGAATGAGACTCTTGGGAACCTTGGGAGAGGATGCATGTATTTTTCATATGGATGGATGTGAATCATTAGGGGCCAGAGTAGGGGACTTTCGCAGACAGACCCTAAAGTGACCTCAGTGATTTGTCTTCCGGTTCTGGCATTCATATCCTTGTATAATCCCATCCTCTTGTAGGTAGGACATATGGCCTGCTTTTAGCCTACAAAATATGCCAAAAGTGATAGGAAATCACACGTGTTATTAGATTACATTTTATAAGACTCCATCTTGTTGGCAGGCTAGAGCAATAGGTTCTCCTTCAGGGCATGATGAACCAAGCAGCCAGGCTGGAGAGGCTTACATGACAAAAGCAGATGGCCTCTAGGATCTGAGGGCAACCTTCAGCTGAGAGCCAGCAAAAGTCACAACTAGAAATGAATTCTGGCAACAACATGAATGAACTTGGAAGTAAATACTTCCCTAGTTTCATCTCCAGGTAAGAACACAGCCTGGCCAACACTTTGACTGCAACCATATGAGACACTGAGCAGAAGGCCCACTTAAATGGTGTCTGAACTCCTGACCCACATGAGCTGTGAGGTAATAAATGTATGTGCTGTCTTAGCCCACTAAGTTTATGATAATTTGTTACACAGCAATAGGATACTGAATACAGTGGGTTGAAGTACACTGAACCACAGAGAGAGAAACAGATGGAAAACAAAGGAACAGAGGGTCAGACCTATTAGACAATTCCAGAGGTTTAATATTCACTTCACTGCAGTCCCAGAGGAGAGTGTGGTAGAGAGGAAAATATTTTAAGAAATAATAGATAGAGAGCAGACTGACAGCTGTTAGGGGGCATGCAAGCTGGGGGGCTGGGGGTGGAGGGATTGAGAAAAATAAAAAGAAATTAATAATGACTGAAAACTTCCCAATATTGGCAAACGATATAAACTTCCAGATTCAAGAAACTCAGTAAGTCCAAATAAACACATGCTCAGATAAATCACAAACACTGCAAACTTAAAAAAAAAAGGTATGTGTGGGGGAATAATGCATTACATATACAGGAACAGTGATTTGAATGATGGCATGTTTTTCATCAAAACCACAAAGGTTAAAAGACACTGGAACATATTTTTTGCTGTGAGAAAAAACTGTAAACCTAGAGATCCATACCCAGTTAAACTATCAGTTAGGAATAAAGGCAATATAGACATATTCTTAGATGAAAGAAAAATAAAAGATTTGTCACCAGCAAACGTGCTCTAAAGTTAATGCCAACAGAAATTCTTGTGAGATGATACCCCCAAAATACATAGAGAGAATTGCATGAATGAAAGAAGAGGGAACACGCAGCAAATATCTGTGTAAATATAATAAACTATTTTTCTTTGCTTAAGTTCTTTTAAGTATGTGAGACAATTACAATCAGAAATTATAACATCTTATAGGGAGGGTTTTAAATGTATGTAGGTGTAAGTAACACATGGGACAATGGCAACATAAATGGGGAGTTAATGGACTTAAATATGGTAGTAAAGATTCTACGTTTGATTTGAAGTGGTAACATATTAAATCCTAAGTACAATATTGTTAGGTGGGCCAGGTACAGAAACTCACCAGGGCAGGAGGCCCTGGATGCCTCGCCGGGCCAAACTGACAATACAAGAACTTTGTCCCCAGGGTAACCTATCCTCCCCCAGCATATCACTGGTCATACGATTAAGATCCCCTGAACATTTCCTCCCTAAAGATAACATCCAGGCCTCAGTTGAATTTCAGCTCCAGGCCCAGAAAAGCAGCAAAACCAGACAAGTGGCACCATGGATGCCTCAGGACCAGCTTCACTGACTAATGACCTCCTGCCCTGGTGGAGACTAATCAGTGGAGACCGCAACCCTGAAAGAGCCCACCTGGAAAGCTGATGAATATTCTCTTGAGACCCTCCCCTGAGCCCTCCCTTCAGGTTCCTGCCTGCAAGAAAGAGAGAAATACGCTCAGGACAAAGGACCCAGTGCTTGTTCCCCACCAGGGGAGCATGCCAGCACCATCTCCATCCCTCCGAGGGGACCCCACCAGACTTGCAACCAGGGGTGCAATGGGCAGTTGCAGCTCATCCCGGGCTAACCCCTTGAACCTTCCCCAAGGCCTCTTCTCTGACGTCTCAGTGGCCAGAGCAGCCCAGCCTGGGCTCCCCTGTTGCTGCTTCTATGCCCTTCCTTGTTTCACTGTCTCAAGCGTATTTTTGCTGCCATCGTGGACCCAAAACCCTTTGACTCAGTGCTGTGTAGCCCTTCCCTTTGGATACCCATCCCCTTTTAATAAATTTAACTTTTCTTTATTCATCTGTCTGAGATGGCTATTTAGCCTGCCCACAGACTACTGACTCTTAACCTTTCAAATATGAAATGTTAAATATGTATTTTATAATAACAATAGCAGTCATAAAAAAATACAAAAATATGATGTTTAAAACTCAATAGATAAATTAAAAAGTCCAAAAACAAATTCAAATACTACAAAAGAAGCCAAGGAAGAGAGCACAGGAACAGAAAATAGAGGGCACAAACAGAAAATAAGTACTAGAATAGTAGGCCTAAATTCAAGCATATCAATGTTATGTGAAACATTTGTGGTATAAACACACAAATTAAAACACAGAGATTGGCAGAATGGAATTTAAAAAATGAAAACCTGACTATATGCTTCTTGCAAGAAATAAACTTTAAATAAAAAGACACTCACAGGTTATATCTAAAAGGATAGAAAAATAAGCCATGCAAACCCTAATGGAAGCAGTAGTAGCTACACTAATATCACACAAAGTAGACTTCTGAGGAAGACAATTAGCACAGATACAAAAGAACATTCTGTAATAATAATGATGATAGAAGTGTCAAAATAATCAAGAATACACAACAGTCCTAAAGGTGTATGCACCAAAAAACAGAGCTTCACAATACATGAAGCAAAAACGGATGGAGTGGACAAATCCACAGCAATAGTTGAAGATTTCAATATTCCATTCTCAATAATCAATATAACAAGTAAACAGAAAATCCGTAAGGATATGGAAGAAATGAACATCACCAACCTACTGGATCTAATGTTTATAGAATTTCCCCCCCAACAAAAGTAGAATTCATGTTCATTTCAAATACACATGGAATAGTCATCAAAAGGGATCATATTCTAGGTCATAAAGCAAACCTAACAAATTTAAAAGAATAAAACATACAGAGTGTGTTCTCTTACCATAATGAAACTAAACTAAAAATCAATTACAAAAAGATAAATTTTTTTAAATCTCCAAATATTTAGCAACTAAAACCACACTTCTAAATAATCCACGTGCCAAAGAGGAAGCCTCAAGAGAAATTAGAAAATACTTTGAACTGAATGAAAATTACAATGTAGCTCACCAAAGTATCTGGAAAGCAGCTAAAGCACTAGAGAAAAATTTATAGATTTTACTGCTTGTAGTAGAAAAGATGGAAAATCTCAAATCAACAGTCTTAAATTTTTATCTTAAAATATAAAAAAGAGAAAAGAAGCTTAAAGCTAATGGGGGAAAAGAATTAGTAAAGCTGAAAACAGAAAGCAGTGAACTTGAAGACAGAAGAACAATAAAAGAAAATCAATAAAACCCCAAACTGGTTCTCTAAAAAGATTAATAAATTTGATAAAGCAAAGTGACAAACAAAAAGAGAGGATGCTAATTACCAATATCAGAGGTGTAAAAAAAAAAAAAAAAAGTGGTATCATCTCAGACCCCACACACAATAAGAGAGCACTCACTAAAACAATAGTGGTCCCATAAATTAGACTTAGATAAAATGGACCAAATTCCTTGCAAGCCAAAAACTATATACCAAAGCTCACCCAAGTAGAAAGAGACAAGCCAAAAAGTTCTAAATATAACAAGGAAATTAAGCTTATAGTTTAAAACCTTCCCAAAAAGAAAACTACAGGCCCAGATAGTTTCACTGGTAAATTCTATCAAGACTTTAACAAAAAAATAAACCTTTATAAATAAATGGTGTTAAAACCATTGGTCAGGCAGATGCAAAAGAAAAACCTCAAACTAAACCTCACACCTTATACAAACATTACCTCAAAATGCACCACAGACAAAAGCTAAGAACCATATGATTTCACTCATATATGGGATAGAAAACTGAGATTCGTGGACACAAATAGCAATGTGGTGGCTGCCAGAGGGAAGGGGTGGGGGGTAAAGGGAGCCTAATATAAGATGATGGAAGATGATTTGACTCTGGGCTGTGGACGCACAGATCTGTACCATGGAAATCTACACCTGAAATCTGTATGATCCTATTAACCAATGTCACACCAATAAATTTAATAAATATTTTTAGAAAGACTTTTAGAAGAAAACAGGAGAAAAATCTTAATTACTTTGGTGAGACAAAGTGTTCTTGGCGTGATCCAAAAAGAAAAAAATAAATAAATTGGACTTCATCAAAATTAAAAACTTGTTCTATGAAAAATACTATTAACAGAATGAAGAAACAAGGTACAAATGGGAGAAAACATTTGCAAAACACTTAATCTGACAAAGGACTTGCAACTAGAATATATATTTTTAAATTTCCAAATTTCAACAGTAAGAAAACAAACAGACCAATTTTTTTTAATGGCAAAACATTTGAACAGACTTTCACCAAAGAAGATAGAGGATTGTTGGTGAATAAGCACATGAAAGGATGCTCAACATAAGTAGCTATTAGCTTTTTGGGAAATGCAAATTAAAAGCCTAATGAGATGTAATTTCACACCTATTAGAATGATTTAAATTTTTATAAATGTCAGTACCATACCTGGAAAAAATGCAGGGCAACTGGATCTCTCATACATTGTTGGTGAGAATTTCAAAAGGATACAACCACTCTGGGGGAAATCTGGGAACATTCAAGAAGTTAAATATACATGCAATATCTGACCCAACAATTTCAACCCTATGTATTCATTCTAGACAAATAAAAACATGTTGACACAAAACCTATACACAAATGCATAGCAACTGTCTTCATATATCATCAAAAACTGCCAACTAACGTCCTTTAATGGGTGGTTCAATAAACTCTGATACATCTATACAATTAAATGTTACTCAGCAATAAAAGAACAAACTATTACTATACATATCCTTGTTAAAGCTGAAGAACATTATACTGAGGTGAAAAAGCCAGTCTCAGAATGTTACATACTATATGCATTCATTTATACAGTAATCTATACATGAATTTAAATATACACAACTGTACACCCAAAGAAAAGTCACCTTACTGTGTGTAAAAATTTTAAATAACAAAAATTAAAATAAATACTGCATTAGATTCCACATATGAGTGAGATCATGTGGTGCTTGTCTTTCTCTGACTGGTTTACTTCGCTTAGCATAATACTCTCCACGCTGTCCCAAAGGGTAAGGGATCTTTCTTTTTTACAGCTGCGTAGTATTCCAGGGACACAGACAATAGTGTGGAGAAGACCTGTGGGGGTGGTAGATGCCCGGTGGAGGGGATCAGTGGGGGGTGGAAGGGGACATCTGTAATACTCTCAACAATAGAAAATAACAGTAATAAATAAATAAAGCAAGTGAAGTGGTAGCCAAAACCCACAAGGATTATTCAAAAACTGTCCAGGCGATAGTGTGTCTGTTGCCCTGGTGCTTCTCTGAATTCTTAGAACTCTTTCCCCCCTGCAGTTGTGGATAAGTTTGGAAGCATTCCCCCTTTGGCACATTTCTGATTGGATGAGTCTCATAATTGGCCACTGGGGGATAAAAATTCTTATTTTGATGTTCCCTTTAGTTCCGTCCAAGTGCCCTACATTTTGGCAGCTCTAACAGATCACCAATTTCAAGAAAAAAGAGAACTAGAGCAACCTACCCTACCTTCCATGACTACCATCAGCCCACAGGAGGCCGACCGAGCCCGCGCTCAGTTCCCGGGGCCTCCCCTGCGCCGACTGCGCCAGCGGGCCGAGCCGAGCCGAGCTCCGGACGGGAGGCTCATTCCCCCGCCCGGCGGGGTGAGGAGCGAGGCACAGGCACCGGCGCGAGGGCTTTGCAGCCACGTTTCTCTGATTTTCTGTTGTACGTTAAGTACTAATCAGATGTTATGTTGGCAGCGTTTCTTTCCTTGAATAGTTTCACGAAAAGAGCCACAGCCCTTCGTCCCGGGACAGGCGGCGAAGCGGCAGCCACACGTCCGCGCAGCGGCAGGGCCGGGGCCGGGCCCTGCCCCCCCCCCCCCCCCCCGTGCGCCCTGAGACCGGCGCGGGCCTGGCTCGGCTCCCCCCGCGGGGCCCTGACCCCCCCCCCCCGTGCGCCCTGAGACGGGCGCAGGCCTGGCTCGGCTCCCCCCGCGGGGCCCTGCCCCCCCCCCCCCGTGCGCCCTGAGACCGGCGCGGGCCTGGCTCGGCTCCCCCCGCGGGGCCCTGCCCCCCCCCCCCCGTGCGCCCTGAGACCGGCGCGGGCCTGGCTCGGCTCCCCCGCGGGGCCCTGCCCCCCCCCCCCGTGCGCCCTGAGACCGGCGCGGGCCTGGCTCGGCTCCCCCCGCGGGGCCCTGCCCCCCCCCCCCCGTGCGCCCTGAGACCGGCGCGGGCCTGGCTCGGCTCCCCCCGCGGGGCCCTGCCCCCCCCCCCCCGTGCGCCCTGAGACCGGCGCGGGCCTGGCTCGGCTCCCCCCGCGGGGCCCTGCCCCCCCCCCCCCGTGCGCCCTGAGACCGGCGCGGGCCTGGCTCGGCTCCCCCGCGGGGCCCTGCCCCCCCCCCCCCCCCCGTGCGCCCTGAGACCGGCGCGGGCCTGGCTCGGCTCCCCCGCGGGGCCCTGCCCCCCCCCCCCCCCGTGCGCCCTGAGACCGGCGCGGGCCTGGCTCGGCTCCCCCGCGGGGCCCGGAGCGGGCGCGCCTCTCAGGGAGCGTCTCCAGCAGGAACCACGTGCGCACGCTCGCGGCAGAGGGGCTCCGTGGACCCTTGCGCTTTTATTCCCTCCCTCGTAACGTATGTAAGTCTCCTCTTGGGAAGAAACCGGCCCACCTCCGGTGATCAGGGCCCTCCCTTCCACGCTCAGCAAAGGACTTACAGCACAGGTCACCGAGCCTTGTCCCGCAGAGCGGAGTTTCCCAAGGGCCCGCTGCACGCCGCGCAGGCCTGGGCTCCCGTAGCGGAGTCCCCGACGGCTGTCCCTGCAGGGCCCCCACGCCTGGCTGCCGCCGCGCCGAGACCCTGGGCCTCCAGCAGGCCCCAGGCGCTCACGTCGCTTCAGTCTCTCCTGCTCGTGAGGCCTTTCCCCAGCACACCCATGTGTTTTAACCTTTCCCCTCAATTTATATTGACCCTTGCTTGAGCCCTCGCTCCCTCCGGCCTCTCCCCCCCACCCCAGGCCCACCGCTCCTCCCCACCCAGCCCCTGCTCCCTTTTCCTAGGTTTCCCTCAGTCCCTTCTCTTCTCTGGTCTTTTCTGTTTCCCTGGTCCTTCCCACTCACTTGTTCATTGATCAAAAAATATTTCTTGTGAAATAATAACAAGTGTTGGCACAGATGTGGAGAAATTGGACCCTCAGATACTGCTGGTGGGAATAGCCAAAGGTGCAGCTGCTGTGGGCAAAGGTCTTACAGGAGGGGATTCAAGGCGGTAAAGGAGGAGGCACCAGGAATCCGTCTCCTCACCTAGACACCAGCTGCACTGGCAGAATCTGTCGGACGTAACTTTTGGAAACCTGGAGTCTACTGAAGGTGCGCAGCTCCCATGGAAAGGCTTGGATGGTGCACGGCAGTCAATTTCGGGCAATTTCAGCTCTTTGCACAGGAGCAGCTACACGCCCCCACCCCAGCCACGCGCCAGGCGGCTGTGCACGTCCCTGCGGCAGCGCACAGCTCGCGGGGGACTTTGTCTCCGAGAAACGAAGCCTGGAAATGAGCAGCTGGGATCCAAGCTCCTGTGTTTCTGCCGCACCAACTGAAGCACAGCACCCCACCTTCTACCCTTACAACCGCTACTTAAGATAAACAAGAGCAACAAAATTTATTAAGGAGAAGCAATGGCCTCTTCTCCCTTCCCGGCGCTGTGGGAAGGACGGCAGCCCACAGAAGGCAGACAGACAGCCGTGGAAAGCTGACTGACGCTCATCCGAGCTTCTGTCTGCTGCGCTGCTAGCTCCACCGCCTGCGTGCCCTTCACCGAACGGCTCCCCTGCACCAAACAGAATGTAGTTTGCTTTTTCTGCCTTTATATTCTCCCTGCAGAAACTGTTCGGGGCTGAGAGTTTGTTTAGGGCATGAGCTCGCTCGTAGCCGCCGCGGCCGGCTAAATAAATCTCCAAATGCTCAATCTGGTCCCTGTGTGAATCAGTCTCGCGTAACCTGGGTGTCACACCACCTCAACCTGTGGCTCCCATTCTGAAAGTCCCTCTGGGTTGCAAGGTGGCTGCACTGTCAGTGAGCAGAAGCACAGCTTTACTCAGTTTCTCCAATGAGTTCAAGACACCAGTGGATACACTTTGCAAATACGAAAGTGGACTGAGGTTCCCAGTAGTCCAACCATTTTGCATCAGAGCCAGGACAGGAACCCGGGTCTCCAGGTCCCCGATCTGGACCCTCCCACCTGCACATATGTCGTCCTTGCATTAACCACAGGGGGCCCTGGCCAGCTCAACCGTAATGGACAAGCTGGCCCTACGCAGGCTGCGCCGCAAGCTGAGGACACAGCGCGGACCAGGCGGCTGCGTCATGTCTCCACTCGCAGGAGCGTTGGCTCCTCCGCTCACGCAAAAGCGGCTGATGTGCTGGGAGAATTCTGGGAAGAGGGCAGAGTAGAAAGCACCAGAAAACCAAACCCACCTAGACAACAATTATACAGGCAGAATCTCTGTGATGTAACTGTTTTGGAAATCTGGGGTCTACGGAAGGTTTGCAGCTTCCAGGGGAAGGTTTGGATGGCAGATTGCGTTGGTTTCGGTCAATTTCAGCCTTAGCACAGTAGCAGCTACCTCGTCCCCTCCCCTCAGTCCTGTGGTCGCCGCGTGCCTGTGATCCCCAAGCAGCTTGCACACAGCTTGCAGAAGGCAGGCGGGCGCAAAGGACCCATCCTCCAAACACTGAATCTCTGCTCTGGTCTCTGACTGCTGCTTCTGATCACACGGATGTAGCAGCGGTAACTGTTGTTGCACTTTCTCCCATTTTCTGTTTGTTTGTTAATCCCCACCTGAGGATATTTTTCCTTTTCCCCCCCTTTTTTCAGAGAGTCAAAGGGAGGGAATGAGGGGGAGAGAGAGAAAGAAACATCGCTGTGAGAGAGACACATCGGTGGGTTGCCTCCTGCACGTGCCCCAACAGGTATGTGCCCTTGACTGGAAATTGAACCCCTGACCCTTTGGTTTGAGGGCCGAAGTTCTAACCACTTAGCACACCGGCCAGGGCCCTTCTCCCATTTTTGCAAGCCCCTTCCCCTCAAGCTAAAGTCACTTTAAATCGGGAGATTTAAAGGGACAGCACTACTTTTCCTCTCTCATTTTTCTCTTTTTCCCTGTTTTGGGGCCAAACATTAAAGACTGGGACATCCAAAAGCAAATTCCTGTGTGGGGGGAATCAGAAAATCACTGCATGACCAGAGAAAGCAGCAGGCTCAGGCAAGAACAAGAAAGTGTTCAGTTTATGCATCAGGCTGATCCTTTGCATGGAGACCGCCTATAACAATTTTTAAAAACATAAGAAAACACAAAGAAAGAAACAGAAAATCCTGGGGAAGACTGAGAATCTAATTTTCAGGGTTACCACGTGATTAGATGCAAATGTCTAGTTTTCAACAAAAGAAATTACAAAGCATACAAAGAAACAGGAAAATATGGCTCATTCAGAGAGAAAATATAAGCCACCAGAAACTTGCCCTGAGAAAAGTGAGATGGTAGATCTGTTAGAGGCATCTCTTACTGACACCACAGAGGTGCTACCGGACAGCCCCCTGAGTCAGAGGGAGAGGCCTGTCCCCAACTTCGATTGTCTTCTCATATAAATGAATTTATATGTGAAAACTCCTGATGACTGCATTGTGATGAAGCCAATTTTATTAAAGCAATTAAAGCAAGCACCTTTATCACAGAAGCAAGGCAATTGAATCTATACACCTGGCTTAGGAAGCGCAGGCGGGCTCTCAGCTAATCTGCAGAGCGAATTGGGTTGGAGTCCAAGGCATTATATACCCTCTTATCTATAGATCTCAAAATTCCTCTGCTGAATATTCTGGTTCAGATTCATTCTCAAGGTCCCCTTTTCCTTTGCTGTGGCCTTCCTAGAACTCATGAGAAGCACTTGGCAATTTTATCTTGCCAGCCTTGAGACCGCTGGTTTCTCTGCTTAGGGACTAAAACTGTCGGTTTTCCCTTTGCCCTTCCCCCTCCTTTCCTGCCTTCTCTCATTAGGGAGGCTTTTAACCATTTGCTCTCAAGTGTCCTTGGCTCGGGAAGATAATGGCTTGTTACTTGCTGGGTGGCTGCAAATTGCCCCACTGTTTGGCCTTGTTTTAACTTTCCTGTCTCAATTTCCCTATTCCACTTGCCCTGGAATTTTCCTAGCTCCTTACTGCCCTGTAAAAAATCAACTGGACAAAGACTTCAAAATAACTGTCTTAAAGATGCTCAAAGAATTCAGGGAGGTGTGGATAAAGTCAAGACAGTAATGTATGAACAAAATGGAAATATCAGTAAAAAGATAGAAAACCTAAAAGGTAAGCAAAAAGAAAATCTAAATCTGAAAATTACAATAACTGACAAAAAAATTACTAGAGGAATTCAAAAGCAGGTTTGAGCAGGCAGAAGAAAGAATCAGTGAATTTGAATCAGGACAACTGAAATGACTGAGTCTAAGGAGCATAAAGATAGATAACAAATAAATAAACAAATAAATAAATAAAAAGGCAAACAAAGCCTAAGGACCTGTGGGACACTATCAAGCACACCAACATAACCATTGTGGGAGTCCTAGAGAGGGGGGAAAAAAAAATTATTTCAAGAAATAGTGGCTAAGCCCAGCTGGTGTGGCTCAGTGGATTGAGCGTCATCCCAGGCACCAAGAGGTCACTGGTTTGATTCCCGGTCAGGGCACATGTCCATGTTGTGGGCTCAACCCCCAGTGGGGGGCATGCAGGAGACAGCTAGATCAATGTTTCTCTCTCATTGATGTTTCTATCTCTCTCTCCTTCTCCCTTCCTCTTTCTCTCTAAAAAATTAATAAAAATATGTTGGGAGACCAGGAAACTGAAAAATGCCCAAGGCCTCTGCAGTGATTTTTCACATTGAGGCCAAAGTGGACTTAAGAGTGTGCTGTCCCCATCAGCATGATCATTTTATGGCACCTTGAGTGGCATCAACCAGGCTTTCCTTAGAGAGTGCACCTAACAGAAACCGAGGCAAACGTTTGTCAGGACAAGGCCAGATCGGGGGGAGCCAGCAGGCCAAGCATCTGTGGGGCAGGGGAACTCACGGAAGCCCTGGCTGAGGCGGTGAGGGAGCACACACCATGTGCCAGGAGACACTTTACAAGGACAATCCTGGTCTCTCCCCGCCACCACCCTGGGTAGTAGGAAGTACCACCTTCCCAATTCTTCTCAGGGACAGAAAGTTAATTAGCTCGCCACATTTGCTCAATGAGAAAGAAGTAGAATCAGGATCAGAGACAACACAGGCCTCCCGGAAACCTGCCCTCACCGTCTCCACACCGAGTGCCTGAGCTGGCAGCTTGGGAAGGGGGCCACCCCTTACTGTCAGGAGCTCGATTTTGTGATGTAACGTGCCAGGGAGAGCCAGAGGACCAGATCCCTGGGGCCCTAAAATGTCAAGAGTGTGAACTGCAATGTAAATAAAACATGCTGTTATTTCATCTATATGATTTTTTTATTTATATAAATGGTATGTGCTTCAAAAGTTCATTCTATTTCCTATTTTGTCATCTGGTTCTTAGTTTTGGGGTTTTTTAAAAATAATTTTTCTTAATTGTTATCTTTCAATTACAGTTGACATTCAATATTATATTAGTTCCAGGTGTGCAGCATGTTTACACATTTATATAACTTAGAAAGTGATCCCCCGATACGTCTCGTGCCCATCTGCGCCTTGGTTTTAAAGCTGTGCTCCTGCTGGCGAGCGTGTGCCTGGGAGTATGTGCTGCTCTTAGCAACCATGTGGCACGCATGGTATCCATCTGTCCTGTTTGGGACCCAGAGAGGGAGACTCTGAGATGAGAGTGCATCTCAGAATGTGGGTGCACGTGGCTCACTTGGGAGATGGCCCCGAGAAACCCTGAGAGTTCGTCGGGGAAGTGGCGTGGGGAGGCCAGGAAGGTGTCAAGGGCACACTGCGAGGTGAGCTTCTGCGGCAGCCAGGCCTGCCCCGCAGGCAGGCAGCACTGGCTCCGGCTGCGGGATGAAGCTCCTGGGCAGGAGGGGCAGGTGCTGCCTCAGAAATGGTGGGTGCTGCGAACACGGGCCGGGCACCAGGAGCCTCTGCTACAGCGCTGTTCGCTGCCCATTTCTCTGCCGCCCGCAGCGTACTGAACGGCCTCCTCTGCGCCCCTCCTGAGCCTGTGTGGAAGGTTTCCTAGAACACAAGCCCAGAGCTGCTGGGGGTAAGAGGTGGGTGCTGGGGTTCACCAGTGCAACCGGGCGGCTCTGCTCAAGAGCCACCCTGATGGACTCGGGCCAGCGGAGCATCGTCCCAGCCACCACCAGCACAGCACAGGACCGGTTTCCAGTCCTGCCCACCAGGGGGGTCTCACCCACAGCACCACCGCACGCGGTAAAATCCATCTCCAGTCCTGTCCATCAGGCAGGTGGAAAGTGGTATCCCATTCTGATTACGAGTTAATTTCTTATATTTATTAACTATTCAGGTATTTTCAGGAGAAAGAAAATACTGGATCCTTCCCCCACACCATACACAAAAATAAGTTGCAGGTATATCATTAAAAATAAAAACGTTAAAATTATGAAAATACTGGAGTGTATATTTGAAAGCTGATAAGAGAGTAAATCTTCGAAGTTCCCATAATAAAAAAAACTGTAACTATATGAGGTGACAGATGTTAACTAAACTTACCCTGGCGATCATTCCACAATATATACAAATATCGTATCATCACGTTGTAGACCTGAAAGTAATACAATGCTGTATGTCAATTGCATCTCGATAAAACTGAGGAAAAATGTAAGCTTGAAGAAGGCCTTTATACATGGGACACAAAATCCAAGGGCCAGAAACAGGAAATACGGCGGATTTGACTACATTAAAAATTTTTAATTCTGTAAAGGATACCAAAACAAAAGTTTTTTTAAAAAGTGATGCAATGCCTGTCTGAATGGCTATCAACAATAAGTCAACAAACAAGTGCTGGTGAGGACGTGGGGAGAAGGGTGAACTCGAACCCTGTTGGTTGAACTGATGAGACTGCAGACGGGCACAGCCACTGCGGAAAACAGTACAGAGCTTCCTCAAAAAATCAGTAATAGCACTATCTTATGACCCAGTGATTCCACTTGTGGGTGTATATCCAAAGAAATCCAAAACACTAATTCGAAAAGATATATGCACCCCTATGTTCATTGAGGTGTTATTTATAATAGTCAAGATATGGACGCAACCAAGTACCCAGATAAGTGGCTAAAAAAGCTGTGTAACGATATAAAATGGGACATTACTCAGCCACAAAAAAGAATGAAATCTTACGATTTGAAACGGTAGGGACAGACCTAGAGGTATTATGCTAAGTGAAATGTCAGAGAAGGACAAATACCATATGGCTCCACTTATATGTGGAATCTAAAGAACAAAATAAACAAAACAGAAACAGACTCAGATACAGGTACGGAGAAGAAACTGACAGCTGCCAGGGGGGGGCAGCTGGGGAGATAGGTGAAGACAGCGAAGGGATTAATAAGTACAGTTGGTCATTACGAAGAGCCACAGGGACATAAAGTACAGCACCGGGAGTAGTCACCGGCGCGGTAGTGACCACGCACGCGGCCAGGGCGCACTCGGCTCAGCGCGGGGTCCCGCCGGGGCCTTCAGGGCCAGTCGCCGTGCGGTACGCCTGACACTGGTGTAAAACACTGTCGCTGTAACTGAAAAAGAAGAAGCGATGCAATGTAGGAAGGCAGCGTAGCATAACATGTATGAAATGAGACATACAAAAAACCCGTGGAATCATACAAGAAAAAAGTAACCCTGTGGGAAAACAGACGGTGAACTGAAGAAGTTCCAGGAAAGGGCACGAAGGCAGCACGCGCACCCCCGCAGGCACCGGCCGCCAGTCCAGCCCGCGGGCGCAGCCCTGCCCCGCCCCGGCGGGCACAGGGTGCGTGGGCCGCAACGCCGTCTGTGGGCGGCGGTTCAGCCCCAGGGGGTCCTGCCGGGGCGCGGGCTCGCAGGCCACGGCGGGGGCTGAGCGCAGAGGACGCAGCCACGCGGCGGGGCGCCCGCAGTCGCGTCTCCCCGAGGGGCGGGGGTTCAGGCACCAAGTCCCTTCGCTCCAGCCTTCGGGAGGTTTCTGCGCCTCCGCACAGCCCCGGGACCGCGGGGGGATGGGCGCCGGAGCGGGGGGGGGGGCAGACCCGCCGAGGCGTGGGGACCGCCGGGGGCTCCGGGGCCGCCTGCGGCGAAGGCTCCGGGAACTGCGGCCCCCGGGGTGGGGCGGGACCGGGCGGGGGGCGCGGGGGGGGGGGGCGCGGCGGGGCGGGGCCTGGCGGGGGGCGCGGCCGGGGGGGCGCGGCGGGGCGGGGCCTGGCGGGGGGGCGCGGCCGGGGGGGCGGGGCGCGGCGGGGCAGGGCCTGGCGGGGGGGGCGCGGCCGGGCGGGGCGCGCCCGAGCCTCTCTGAGTTTTACTTGCTCCCCCTGCCCGGGTCCCCCGGTGAAGGTCAGGGAGACGTCCCCGCGCGCGGCGGGGGGGGCAGGGCGGCGAGCGGAGCAGAGCTGCGTCCGGGCGCTCGCGGGGCCTGACGCTCGGGGGGAAGCGGCGCCCCGGCCCCCAGGCGGCCCGCGGGCCCGCAGGCGCCCCTGCCTCCCTGCCCCGCCCCTGCAGGGTGGTCACAGGGACGCGGAGGGAAGACTCACCAGGACTGGGGGAATTTGATGCAAGCGCACCTGCCTCGCAGGAAGGATTAAAGAAATGCTTTAGGGAAATGGAAATGCATATAGTCCAGAAATTTGGACCTACATAAAATAAAGGAAAAGCATCAGAAAATGAATAATTCGAAGGTAAAATAAAATCTCCTGATATCCCCACTCGGTGCAGTTGAAAATCCATATTTAACTTTTGACTTTCCAAAAACTTCAGTGGTGTCTTTGTCTCCCCAGGGGATTGGTTCCATGAACCCTCCCCACCTCCACCCCTCACCCCCACAGATAACAAAATCTGAGAATGCTGACTCCCCCGCATAAAGTAGCATCAAGCAAAGCATACCCTGAGCCCCCACATCCATGGACTCCCAAGTGCAGATCAGAAAGAGTATGGATATTTCTTTTTTTTATCCACGTGTACATGGACCCATGCTGTTCATGGGTCCATGTGCAAACCCATGCTGTTCAAGGGTCAATTTTATATATATATATATAATCTTTATTGATGTCAGAGAGAGGAAGGGAGAGATACGTCAATGATGAGAGTCATTGATCGGCTGCCTCCTGCACGCCCCCTGCTGGGCATTGAGCCCACAACCCCGGCATGTGCCCTGACCCGCAGCTGAACCGGGATCTCCTGGATCCTAGGTGGATGCTGAACCACTGAGCCAGGCCAGCCAGGCAACTGTACTTTTTTATTTTATTCTTTATTTTATTGGGGTGGTATTGGTTAGTAACGTTATATAAGCTTCAGTGCATAATTCTATAATACATCATCTGTATACTGCACTTCTTACTATTATTAATCTAACAGATAAGTTTGTTAATAATAATAGCAACAGTGCATTTGGTTAAGTATGCTTATGTATAGGTATATACTAGAGATTCTCTAACCATACAGTCCCAGAATGGAGCTCCTTGATTTTTATTGAAAATTTATAACCACACAAAAATCTGCACGAGGATGTTTGTAGAAGCTTTATTCATAATTGCCAAAATTTGGAAGCAACTAAGTAGGTGAATGGATTAATAAACTGTGGTATATCCAGACAATGGAATATTATTTAGTGCTAAAAAGAAATGAACTCACAAGTCACGAGAAGACATGTAGGAAACTTACTGCACGTTACTAAGTGAAAGAAACCAATCTGAAAAGGGTACAAACTATATAATTCCAATTCTATGACATTCTGAAAAAGACAAAACTATAAAAACAACAAAAACACCAGTGGCTGTCCAGGGGAAGGGGGAGGAATGAACAGGCAGACACAGGAATTTTAGGGCAGTGAACCCCTCTGTGCGATGCTGTAGTGGTGGAAACGTGCCATCACACGGTTGTCCAGACCCACAGAATGTCCAACACCAAGAGTGAACCTAAGGTGGACTCTGGACTCTGGGCGAAGATGATGTCTCAGTGCAGGTTCATCGAATGCTTCACTCTGCTGGGGATGTTGATGGCGGGGAGGCTGGGCCTAGGTGGGGGCAGGGGCATATGGGGAATCCCTGTACTTTCTGCTCAATTTTGCTGTAAACCTAAAACTGCTCTGAAAAAATGGCTTATTATGTTTTACAACTCACAAGTAAGAGAGACATGAGTGACACTGTTCTGTAATTATTTTTATGGTTGATTACATTGCTGATTTTCCTTATGGGGAATGAGAAAGAGCTTTAGGTATGTTAGTAAGTTTCTAACCACCTGCACCTTCCTTCTGGAATTCTGAAAGGTTTTAGAACTCCTGTGTCAACAGCCCTGGTTTGGATGGGAAAATTCTCTACCCTCCCTGGAAATGCAGCTCCAGGGTTTAAATCCACACTTAATCCACAGGAGCAGAAAAGGAACAGTGGCAAAATGGGTGGCCTTGTAAACTTCTTACACACTAATAGTGCAAAACCTGCTATTGAGAAATAGAGCTCACGGGCACCCAACAAAGGGGGTCAGGGTGCTGTCCAACTCGTCTTTCTCCCTGTGGATCCTGAATGATTGCCTCCAGAAATCCTGCACTTGATTCTAATCAAGTTACTCAGGAAAACACGGGACACTCCTACTTTCCTTGGCTCCTTCACCATTTCCCACTCAGACAAGGTGCACTCTGGGTTCGGCATCAGAACTGCAATGCACCTGAACACTCACCAGTCTGGAATGAAGAAAGAGTGGATGTTAATTTCCTCCAGTCTGTGATGTAAAAATAAAAGTAACTCTGTTTGAAAGCTTGAGGTTAAAACATGATAGAGTTCATGTTAAAAAGCTAATTGAATCCAACTCAGTCCAGACTTTGGGGAAGGCCTTCCGGGCTCCACCTGGGAGGGGCTGGACCTGCATTTGTAGGGCCCTTTGTACGAGATGGAGACCAAGCCAATTTCCCAAATCAAGTAAATGTGAGATGGGGAAGGGGTTTGATAGGGACTATGAGGAGTTTAGATCCCCTTCGGCACCAACCGGCTCCACACCTGAGCACCTACGGATTGGACCGACATGGGGCTCATGATGGGCTCTTGTGCTGCCTCTATCCATGTCACACTTGGCTGTCTAAACCTCGCCTCCCAGGCAGATTCAGTTCATTTCAGCCAATCCCGAGGCTCCTCCAGGGGGAAAAAGGCTACGGTGATGGCCACAAAGGTGGGCCATGGCAGGGAATCCTATCGAAGCCCCTTGGCGTGGAGATCAGGAGAGGACTAAGGTGGAGAGGAGGGATGACTCACCTGAGAGCACTGAGTGAAAGAGCACCACAGGGTTACGCTTAGTCACTGTGCCCACGTAAACTGGGACAAGCGTGGACTCCTTCCTTGAAAACTTAGTCACTGATACTGGAGGAAGAAGGGAGACAAACTAGATTGCAAGCATGTCCTGGAGTCGTCCTGCATCATGCCCTGATGATATTTTTGTTAGAGGTACATGAGAATGCTTTCTTCACTCTAGATGCCACAGAGGAAGCCACTGGCAGACATGTCTGGTCCCATCTCAGCTGGTCACTCCCTGAACTGGCTCTGGACAAACCCTCCAATATTCAGTAAAGGCTCTGGGCACATCTGTCCCCACTGAAACTGAGACTTCTCTAATGACAGCTTCCAGGGACTGCGATCTAGTACTGTGCTAGGAGCTTCATGGTTACTAAACTATTTTACCTTCATGATAACTCACAGGGCATCACCATTCCTGTGGTACTAGGAACTGTGCATTAATTAATAACACATTAATTTTATGTAAGAGTAAATTAATAGTACATTAATATCCTCCAGTCCATGACATTAAAAACAAACAAAAAAACAGAGAGAACCACAAATCAGAGGGATTTAAAAAAAATAATGCTGAGAACCTCAAAGCTAGGACTGGAGGCCAGACTACCCATCCAACTGGGCTTCACCCAGGGGGCTGTGGCCTCCTGTCCCCGCCCAGCTCCCAGAGGTGGCCCCCACAGGCATCCTGAAAGAATTCAATGTAAACTTTTTATTATTATTCCATGCTCACATCATACCTGGAGCCCAAGCAAGAGCCACAGCCTCTGGTCCTTGAGTACCTAACAGGGAGGACTAACTTGATTACCTTGTTTCAGGACTTTCATCCACCAGAGAAATGGGAAAGGAGAAAAAAGGGGGAGGGGAGGGGAGGGAGGGCACGCTGGAGCTCCCTGTGGGAGGGTGTTCAGCGTGCACAATGGGTGTCGACCCACAGACGCGAGTGCATGCATATGTGCAGGGTGTGTGCACATGCAAACAGATAGGTAATGTCTATGGGGAAATTCTGTTGTATGTGATTGTGATTCATTTTGAAATGGAGATGCTAAAGGTATTTGAAAGCTGCTTCCTGAATGACAAATGCAAGTCATCCATCTCAACCAGCAGAGCAGGAAGAGGGACACTGGGGCATCCCGTGACACCTGGTGGGATCTGAGTAGCCCTGGCGTCCCATCTTCCTGTCACCAGGAAAGGTGACGGGCTGTGTGGGTGGGAAGTGCCATCCATCCCTGCCTCTTGAGCCTTTGTCCAAGCCCCTACCATCACCCCTCTGTCCTACTCCACTTCTTTAAACGGCCCATTTAAGTCTTCTGACCCCAGGAGGCTTTCCTGATCCACACAAGCTCACAATTTCAGTCTTCTTGTCTGAAACCCATTGTGACCTGTAGTCACTCCCTCCTGACAGCTGGGTGGTTATGAGCCCTAGAACATTAACAGACTTTGGTACTGGGAAGTGGAGTGCTGCTATAGCAAACACCTAAAACTGAGGAAGTGGCTTTGGAATTAGGTAATGGGCAGGAAGAATTTTGAGATGCATGAGGGAAAGAGCCTAGACTTCTGGGAAGAGACTATTGATAGAAATATGGACTTTCGGGGCAATTCTAAGGAGAGCACAGAAGGAGCATGGTAAAGTGCCTGTTATCTCAGAAAAGGCATCTCTCATCACGAATAGAATGTTAGTAAACATGGGTGTTAGAGGCATGTATGTTGAGGGCTCAGGAGAAAGCGAGCACCATGTTATTGGAAATTGCAGGAAAGGCAATCCTTGTGAACATGCTGGCAAAGGCGTGGCGGAATTGTGTCCTATATTTATGTGGAAAGCAGGACTTATAAGTGATGAACTTGGATAATTAGCTGAGTAAAATGATGAAGGGCTTAGACTGTTATTTGTAATAAAATGTGAGGAAAGAGGTAAATTGAGGAAGGAGCTGTGAAGCAAAAAGGAAACCAGCTCTTGAGGATTTGGACGGTTCTTGGCTTATCCATATCACAAAGGATGAAACAATCAGTAGATTCACTGTCGGGAAAGCGTGCTCTGGAGAGAGGACCTAGGGCAGCCGGATAAACTTTTGCTGAAGAGATTAGGCGCGTGACTCATGGATCCACTCAACCTCTCAGCAGAGCCAGGAACAGAAATGGGGCTCCCCACAAAAGATCGGGGGACACTCTTGTCTAATGGCATGAATTTTCATGACACACACGGTAGAACCACAAGGTTTTTGAGAATGTTGTATCAGCACAACACTTTCAGCTTGGCCTGAAGAGACAGAGAGAGGACAAAATGAAAGAGGGCCATCAGGTTTTCAGATTTTATAGGCAGGAAATGCGCTGGTAGAGCTGTTGAGCATATGTTGCCTTTCAAGAATGACTACAAGGGCTGAATCACAAATGTAGAGGTGGAGGCTGGAGGTGTGAGAGTGAAGGCCTATCACGCTGCCATGGGTACAGAGGCCTATGGAGCTGTAGGCCCGGATGATGTAGATTTGAGCCACAGAGGATCATTCTCAGGCTTTGAAATCAAATGAAACTTGCCCTGCTGTATTTCTTTTTTTTCCTCTTTTTAAAAATATGTCTTTTTTATTTCAGAGAGAGGCAGGGAGAGGGAGAGAGAGAGAAACATCAATGATGAGAGAGTCATTGATCGGCTGCCTCCTACATGCCCCCCACCGGGGATCAAGCTTGCAAACCAGGCATGTGCCCTGACCAGGAATCGAACCGCGATCTCCTGGATCCTAGGTGGATGCTCAATTCCTGAGCCACACCAGCTGGGCATTCCCTGCTGTATTTCTTACTTGCTTGAACTGATGACTTCTTTATTCCTTCCATTTTCTCCCTTTTGGAATGGGATGTCTATCTTATACTTGTCTCACTATTGTATTTGAACTTCTAGTTTCTCAGGTCAATAGATGGAGAAAAATTTTGCCCCTGGATGGATTATACCCAGAGACTCACCCATACCTGATTTAGATGACTTAGATGAAAATTTGAGACTTTTTGAGCTCATAATATTTAGATGAGGGTTGAGACTTTTGGAGATGTTGAGATGGTATGAATATATTTTGCATGTGGGGCAGATATAAATTTGTGGGGCCAGAGGTTTGACTGCAGTGGGTTGAATGATGGCCCATGAAAAGACATGTCTATATCCTAATCTTTAAAACCTGTGAATATGGCCATATTTGGAAAAAGTTTCTTTGCAGATGAGATCATCCTGGATTTAGGATGGGCCCTAAACCATTGCAAGTGTGCGTCCAAAAACACATAGAGGATCAACAAAGAAGAGAAGGCCGTGAGAAGACAGAGGCAGACACTGTAGTTATGCAGCCACAAGCTAAGGAATGCCTGGAACCACCAGGAGGTAGAAAACCCAGGAAGGATTCTCCACCAGAGCCTCTGGAGGGAGTGCAGCTCTGCCAACAGCTTGCTTTTAGACTTCTGGCCTCCAGAACTATGAGAGAATCATTTTCTGTTGTTGGTGATAATTTGTGATGGCAGCCCTAGGAAAATAATACAGAGAAAAATAAAACTGCTACATAACAAAAAAATCTCAAGCAGTGTCTTAAAATAACAATCACCGATTTTGTTCATGAATTTGGGGGTTTCTGGGTTTAGCTAGACATTTCTCACTTGGGGTCACTCAGGTGGTTGTAACCAGAGGATGACTAGAGCTGGGCCATCTTGAAGGCGCCTTCCCTCATGTCAGGCCCCTGGATTAGTAAGACTCAAACAGCTGAGGGCTGGAGCTGGGGCCCCTTGGCCATCTCTCTCTCCCTCTACGTGGCAGTTGCATTCTACTGGAGAAGCTGTCACAAAGCTATGCCCAGTCATAAGGGAAAGGAACACAGACTCTACCTCTTGGTGGGCACATAAAGGAATCTGAAAACAATACCACTGACTCAATTCAGGGAAGATGGTGAAATCCTCCCATTAGAGCTGTCTTGCTTTGGGGAACAAGGAAGCTGCAATATCTATATCCCAGCAACCATCAGTCATCCACCCAGTTATGGGCTGCCAGGGGGAAACAAACATTCTCAGATCCTTCCAATTCTCCATGAGAGCAGGAAACATGGGTTCTGGCAGCCTGAAGGTAGGCCTCTGAAAAATGCAGGTGATGCTGTTGGGAATGAATGAAAGCACCTGGGGGAGGCAATGTGCACAAGCACTGTACTGGATTCCTGGGGATGATGGCAGAGCTCCCTGATCATCGGGGACATACTGCCAACTCCATGTGGAAATGTAATGCATACTGCTGGTGCCTTTCCCAGGAATAGGGAAAGTCTGGATTATGCAAATAAATGGCACTGGGGAAATTTGTTATTCCTTTAGGAAAAAATAATTATAGGGCCCATGCCTCTCTTCATACAATATAATTTCCAGAGTAATTAAATAGCTAATTGTAAACGACGACAACCTGATACAAGTATGTGAGGAAAACGTTCGTGTGTTGAAGATGACTTTTCTAAGCAGGGCACAAACCCAAAGATGATGAAGCAGACGACACATTACATAAAACTGAAAACACAGGGACGATGGAACACAACACAAGCAACTAGATAGAAACTGGGCAAAAGTAACTATCACATATAAAATAGGAAAACATAAGATAACTCAGAATGTATGAAGAGCTCCCATAAATCCGTAAGAACATGAAAAATCACCAATGGAAAAATGGGCAAAGAATATGAATTGGTGATTCACAAAAGGACTAGACATGCCAATAGGCATATAAGAAGTTGCTAAACCTCATGAATAACCAGCAGCATGAAAAATAAAACTCAGTGAGGTATCATTTTACCTCCACTAAATTGGCAAAAACTTTAAAAAGATAGATTATCTCAGTACATATGTAAATGCTACCAGCTATTTTGTACAGAACAGTCTAGTTTTAGTGTTTCAATGAATTGTGCAGTTTGTAAAACCTGTAGAGAAATATTTGAACACTCTAGGAATTAATTTGTACCAAGTGGAATTCTGCCTGTTTTTAGCAAAGACTATAATTACTAAATAAAACTACTACTATGTAATGAATGTTCCAACATGCTCCCCTGGTAAATGGCATTATAATATTTCAATATTTCACAGATGATATCAGCCAAAAAAAAAAGGAAAAAAGATTGCTTATCTTCATGGGCTAGAGTATGGTTATACTTCTAAACATTTTAAATTGGTTGAGCCACCTGAAGAACAGCATGGCAATATTTATCAACATTAATAACATGTATACTCTTTGACTAAAACTCCACTTGGAGGAAACTTGTGAGAAATGCTCTGACATGCATAGAAAAACATACTTCTGTAGATATTTACTGCAGCACTGTTGATAATGGGGACCAATGGAAAAACCTCAGTGTCCACCAGCAGGAATATGTTTAAATAAAATGGAACAAGTCCTGGCTAGTTTGGTTAAGTGGTTAGAGTGTTGGCGCACAGACCGGAGGTCCTGGGTTCAATTCTGGCCAAGGGCACGTACATACCTCGGTTCCAGGCTCAATCCCCGACCCTGGTAGGGGTGGGAGACAATCAATGTGTCTCTCTCACATTGATGTTTCTCTCTCTCTCCTTCCCTCTGTAAAGCAATGGAAAAAATATCCTCGGGTGAGGATTAAAAAAGTAAATAAAATAATTTAAAAATAAATAAATAATAAATAAAATGGAACAAGCAATATATATAAGGAATTATCCGAAGAAACAGTTTTCTTCAGCCATTATAAATACAAGATTTATAGACCAAAAAAACTACAAGAAAAAAAATAATAGAAAAATGCAAGTTGTAGAACAGTGTTGTGTCGATAAGCCCAGTTGTATTTAAGAAATCCAATGTAAGTGTGTGTACACACCATGTTTGCATATACCGACTGTGAACAAAAAAGAGCTGTACCCTAAACCTGGCAGCTTGGGGGTGAGGAGGGGCATGGCAGGCCTTACAGACTCTGTGATGGAAAGTAACCACACAGGATAGTACGAACATAAAAAACATTCTTAAGAGGGTCATGGTTGTTAGTCAAGTCTCAGGGCTATAGCATTCTTGATAAAGGTCAGTTTTTACCTTAAGTGAGCCTTGTGTATTGTCTCTGTGCATCTAGCATAACATATCTTTGAAATGTCACTAATTTTTTTTCCACACCCCGAGAAGGTGAAACCAGACCCAATGGGTCCAGGCTGCCTGTTGCTACTTCAGCCAATTAAGCAGAGAAAAAGTTGAATCATTTATGAATGTTTATTTCAATAATGCCAGCAACATGGGAGAACAGCAGGATTTGTTCACATAAAATCTGCTCTGTCTGCCCGACCACCCCACCCCACCCCACCCCACCCCACCATAAGCCAGTTCCTTATATTGGTTAGAATGACAAAGATTACTTGGGGAAGTGGGCAAAAAGGAGTAAGAATGGGTTTAATGGTTTACAGGTTACAGGAAATGCGGGCTGGGGTTGCAAAACGGCGGGGCTCCTCTGGGAGCCCTTTGTTTTGGGAACAAGGAAACAAGTTGTTATCTTTCCATGACAAAAGGAGAATGGACCGCATTCCAAGGTCAACTCCCATGTTTGGGGTGCACAACTCCCAGCCAGGTTAGAAAGTGCTTTTTCTAATTAGAACAGAACAATCAGTTTACAGGACATGCTCAGTATTTCTTGTAACTACAGCTAACAATCACGGTCAACAGAGCATGACTAATATTTCTGCCCCCAAAAAGGCACACCCACCAGCACAAGAGCACAGACCACCGGAGCACAAGCGACTCCGCGCAGTCACCGCACCTTGTTGCCTGCACACCATCTGTTTATTGTTCATGTTAACTACCTGCGCCGACCGATGTAGCGGAGCGCGGATCTGTCCGCTTCACTTTTGGTGCAGGCCTGGGGCCGACCGGCAGGCCTGCTCCCCTCGGCGCCCTGCGGCCCGCGGGCTTCACCTCACCTCCCTCCGGTGCGATGTATAAGGCGAGCCACGAAACTGCCATTCTCTGCAGCCTGTTCTCAGTCGGGGAGATTGCTCCGGGCATGTCCTCAAGTTTCGGCCCAAATAAACTCTTATAATAAAACGCTTCCGTAGGTCGGCCTTCTGTTGGACACCGAGGACACCGGGAGGCTCCACACCTACTGCTGTGGGACAACACCCGCACAGCTTAGTCCGCACGCGACACACAGTGAGCGCTAGGGGAGAGCTGGCTATTTTAATTCACGTTTCTGTATTTTTAATAACACATTCTGGGGTTACTTACGTAATTTGAAAGTAAAGATGATGGTTTTCAGTGACATTCAGGACACTTCCTGCGCGCCCATGCCCGCGCCGGGCGAGGACCTTCGCGCCCTCCCTCCCACGCAGGGCCCAGGGCGCGGCCCGGGGGCGACGGCCGCGCGGGAACCTGAGTCCCAGGCCCGCGCGCAGGCCACACCCGGCCCCCGGCCCCCGGCCCCCGGCCCCCGGCCCCCGGCCCCCGGCCCCCGGCTCGCGAGCCTCGGCGCGCCCAGCCCGGGCGCCGAGTGCGCAAGCGCGGGGGCGTGGCCCGCGCTGGTCGCCCCGCCCCCGCCGCCAATGCGTCACTGGGCCGCGCCGCGCACGGTCTCACGTCCCGGAGACCCGCCTCCCGGAAGGAAGTGCGAGCGGCTGACGATGGCGACGGCCGCGGAGCAGTGGGTCCTGGTGGAGATGGTGCAGGCGCTCTACGAGGTGCGCTGGGCTGTCCGAGTGGCCCGCGGCCACCCCCGGCCTCGGGGAAGTGGGGACTCGTGCGGGCTTGTGGCCGGAGGCCTGGGCGGGGTGGCCCGGCCGGGCCGAGGGCTCGCGGCTCTCGCCGTCCCGCGGAGGCGGAGGGACCGGCCGGAGCGGGCGCCGCGGCTCTGGGTCTGAGCTCGGCGGGCGCGGAGCGGCTCTGGGCCCCCTCGGGGCGCAGGGGAGCAGCCGGCCCTCAGAAGCCAGAGCTGGGCCCGGGGCCCGGGGCGCGGGGCGGCGCGCCGCGTGGGAGGCCGTCGGGCGGCCGGAGGCGGCCGCGGAGCCGGGGCAGGAAGTGGGGGGACCGGTGCAGGCTGAAGTTCGCTTTCACTCGGGCGGGGGGGGAAGAAGCCGAATGACTTAGGATCTAGGAATATGAAATACCCGTAGTTTGTCGTTTTTTCCCACATGTCTCATTTTCTATCTTGATAGACAACTATTTTAGTAGATCTTTAAAGAGTGGTCAAATTTTTTTAAAGGCTAGTTATTTTAAGTATGTCAGATAACATGAAATCAAAATGCCAGTCTCAGCGAATGTTCATTTGACATGTATTTAACTGAACGTCACCGCAGAGTCCAATAGAACTTTCTGTTTGTTCTCTCTTTGAGCGGTTCAGTACAGGAGCCACTCACCACATGTGGCTATTAGGCCCTTGAAATGTGTAAATAATTACCTGGTGACAGTGCCTGTGGTATTGAACAGCAGAGATCAAAACCGCGGGACTAGCGCATTGAACAAACAGGCAAACATCCTTGTGCTTATAGAGCTCATAATCATTTAACGTGAATCTCAGTTTTCATTTGGCAGTTTTTAACTTAACGTTGCTGCTTACTGCATGGGTGATAATGGTGTCTGCTATTGCAAGACTTATCAGGACTTGCTGACACACAGCTGACAGGGCATAAGTGGTGTCCAACATTAGGTTAATTTTAGTTAAAAAAAAGAAAAAGATAAGAGCTACTAAAATCTGTTTACTTTTGTATAAATTAATAATTTTCTGTGTTTGCTCTCTTGTTGAAAACTGCATAGTTGACCAAGAGTGACACTTGGGAGAAGTCCTCCAGGTGTCACATTTCCAGGAAAAGAAGCTGCATTTGTGGATTTTATTAATTCACTAGGCAGTTAGTATCTCAGTTTTTCTTAGGATGCTTTCTTTGTGGAGAGGGATGTTTAGTGACTTGGGCAGATGTTTGCCTACTGGAATCCAGTTATTGAGAAAACCAAACATATTTATACTAGAGTCCTTATTCCTAAATGAATTATATTCAAGGGGGATCCACAAATTTTAAAAAGTCATCTTAAAGAGAGATTTCTATTCTTGCTCTCAATTTCTGTGCACTTGGTGTGTAGAATTTGAGGAGTCCTGTGTAGTGTACCCAAAAAAGAAGAAATAATGTATATATGTTTACCAAATGTAAACAGTTTGAAAGTTATTTGTACATTGACCTGGAATTTTTCAGCAGTTTTCCTGTCTCTACATTCTGGACTCTTTTTTAAAACTGTGGTGAATCATCACCACTTCCTTTCTGTCTAACATTTGGAAATAATTTGTGTTTGTTTCTAAATACCTCATTTAAATTTTCCAATGACAAACTGTTGGAGCAGAACACCTTGTAACTGACTAGGGTTTAGTTGCTTTGTGGAATCTCCCATATGCACTTTGTGTGTCTAGTTGGACAACAATTAGAAGTCACGTTGGCTTTATCCTGATAATGTACAGCTGAAAAAAGACATGATACGGATAATTTTATTAAGGTATCTTTATGCCTATTGACATGGAAAACACTACATACTTTTGGGGAACTACAATAGAAAAAAGACCTGCTGTTCCTTTAAGCATTTATAAGGTCTTTTTTTCTCTGCCATGTTACATGAAGAAATTAAAGAAGCTTATCAGAAAAATACAAAATATGTAGTAAGATGTGCAAAATTCTCTCTAAGAATTGTGGAAACTGGTTTCCAAATAATTTTCTTAACTCCCCATGGTAGACGGAGTTTTAGAAGGCTTGTGAATTTGTGATATGTTTGTTACAGTCATTTCCCAGCAGTAAAAATTTAAATTACCTATAGGATTTCATAGTTGATGTTGTTTCACATTTTGGGATTCTGTGTCATTTATTTTAAAGATTTTTTTCTAAAGACATTTTAAAGCTGCAGTATTAGAGATTTTTTATGTGTAGGAGAAATTGCCTACTGTTAGAAATGGGAAAAGCAATGAGTAGAAATGAAAGGAACTTTGAAAGTAAATATTAAGAAATAATAGGTTAAAGGTCATGGGAGACAGTATTTGTAGGTGCATTAAATTGTATATGCAGGTTTTAGAAGTGTTCATTTCACTTCTTTTGTTTTTGACTCATTCTTAGGCTCCTGCTTACCATCTTATTTTAGAAGGAATTCTAATACTCTGGATAATCAGACTTCTTTTCTCTAAAACTTACAAATTGCAAGAACGATCTGATCTTACAGTCAAGGTAAGAAATTAAATCTATTTTATTATTTGGTGTATATGATAGTTGCTACGTCTTTCCAAAAAGGACTTGTGGCCAACTATATGCTAAAATCTTTTCTGTAATGTAAGGAAATCAAGGAGAATGAAATATAGGATAGGCAAAATATGGGAAAGCCAAGGACCTACCCAAAGGAGTAGCATGTTGCAGACTTCTCTGCCTTGCTAGGTAGGGTAAACAGCAGTCTTACGAGTTGATGATGAAAGGGAAGCATGGGCAGCTACTGTATTTGCGATTTCCATATGCAGGATTACATGAGTGGCTCGTGAAAAGCCCCACTATTTCTGAAGCCTGTGAAAGTTTTACTGGTGGTCTCTGTAAAGGAAATTTGGATTTGGAAAGAATCTTCCTCACTCCACACTCCCTACCTCCCCACCCAAATCAAATTTTGATGTGTTCTGTATGGTAAGAGTGGGTGACCGCAGCATAATTTCGGTCACTCGGATTGTTGTGCTTGGGAGGCAGGGATCTTTCCCTCTCCCTCGCTTCTTTTAATGACTACTTTGTGGGATTATCATGCCACAGAACGAACACTCTTCCTATAGCATTGCAGTAAGACTGGGCCCTGCAGGCCAGAAATCCTGTCCATACTTTTTCCTTTAGTATTTAGGAACTTCTTGTGAATGGTTAGGTGGGCATGAAACAGATTTCTAGCCCAGCTTTTTAAAGGGGTTGATTAATCCAAATATTCTTAGTTTTAGTTTAAACATATCAATCCACATACATACATTTTTTAAAAAAGAGTGATAGGTAAACATAGTTTTAGAATAATCCTCTGAAAGCAGACTTAGCTAGAACAAGATTTAGGAATTGCTGACATCTGACCCTGCCAGCAGTGGAAGGGAGGAAGCTGAGTGTTGTGAGTGAGAAGTGCCCTTCTCAGTTTGATAGAGCTGCACAGGTTCTTGCATGGCATTGCATCTTGAGTGGATTCTAACATCTGCACGGTAGCAAGGGCACAGTGTGCGTGATGGACTCCAGGCTTGTGCTTGTTCGGGCTGCTGTTCTCTTCCCTGAGGTCATTGGCAGAAACAGATGAGAAATTTATTGGTTGATTTATTCAGCCAGTATTTTTGAGTGCCTGAAAATCAGATGACTGTGCTTTTGGCGCTGCTCTGGAGTTGCCTACCAGGAAAAAATGCACAGAAGCATTTATCGGAAGTGTGAGACTAGAACTATTGAGAGGGGGCCTATTTGCGAGGCAAAAATTGCTGTGGCCATCATGTTAATTTAGGTGCCTCATCTCATCCTGTACATACAGACCACATTTTCAGAATTACTTTTTTTTCTGATTCAAAAAGGGATAAGAAACACAAAATAGTCAAAATACTTACAATGCATGAAGTAACAGATGCAAGGAATAAGGTAGCTTTTTATGAGAAATTCCAAACAAAATCCCATTACAGTAATTATAAGAGTTTTTTTTTTTCTGTATTTCAGCTACACCTGAACCCTGCAGATGGCTTGTAGGACAGTGCTTTGTGATCTGGTTGATCCCTTCCCATGATGGCCACCTCTGTCTGTACTTCGGGTGTGGCTTTCTGTGTTGTCTTGGAATAGAGGCTGAGCTGACTTAGCAGAAATCATGCTTCTCACCCTTGTATTGTAGACTTTCTTTTTGTTTCACAATCAGTATAAGTTGTACTTCATACTTCCCACAGTGAAAAATTCTGACTATAGCCCAGCCTAGCGTGGCTTAGCAGTTAAGCATCGACCTAGGATCCAGGAGATCGTGGTTCAATTCCTGGTCAGGGCACATGCCTGGGTTGCGTGCTCGATCCCCAGTAGGGGGCGTGCAGGAGGTGGCCAATCAGTGACTCTTCATCACTGGTGTTTCTATCTCTCTCTCTCCCCCTTCCTTTCTCTGAAATCAATAAAGATTTATGTATATATTAAAAAACAACAAAAACTGACTATAGAAATAAAGTTTTCTTAAATTTTCTAGTCACTCGCAAAACTACGTGGAAAAAGAGCCTTTAGCCTATGATAAGAGGTGAGGAGGTTAAGTGCCCAAAACTCAGAAGTGATTCTGTTTCATTTCTAGCCACAACTAGAGCTCTGATTCTAGCAGTGTGTTCATTATGACGGTTCCATTACAACAGACAATTCAGATATTGCTGGAGTCACTGTCCCGTGACTAGCATTGTGCTGTTTTAACGCCTTTTCTCCTGTAGGAAAAAGAAGAATTGATTGAAGAGTGGCAGCCAGAACCTCTTGTTCCTCCCATCTCAAAAGACCATCCTGCTCTCAACTACAACATTGTCTCAGGGTAAATCAGTTTGCTCCCAGAAGGACTTGGGTCTAGTTTCCTGTGGGTACACTCGCCAAAGTAACAGTAGTTTAGTGGTGCTACTCTTTCACCTGAAAGAAAACATTTAGAAATCTCTGCAGATCAGAAACTACCTGCTTTAGTTCCCAATAGAAAATGTTCTTTTAGGAATGGTATGGGCATATTTTGTAGTCTCCAATTTGGGCATTGCAGTTTGTCCCTTTTTCTAAAAAAAAAAAAAATCTCTTTTTCAATACACGTGCGTAATAATATGTCAAATGGTCAGACGCCCTTAAAGTGAAAAGCCTAGAGTAGGCAAATCCATCAAGTGAAAAGCAGCACTCCTTCCCACCTGGTTTCTTTCTGATTTTAGGTCTGTTGCAGGTTTCCTTCATAATATATTAACAGTATGCTGACACTACTACTACTCGATTGATTAATGGTAGAAAACACCTGTGGACTCGCAGTATGAATTATGAAACTTAAGCTCACTTATCCTGCCCCTCTTCTTGCTTCCAGTGTCTGATCTGGTTTTATTTTTAGTTCTTCTATTGGTTATCTTTGTTTTTTTTATGTGCTTTTTAAAATTAAAAAGTATTTTTAAACTACAAAAAATATCAGACACATATTTATTAGCCATTCAGAATTAATAGGCATTTTACTGTCTTTACTTGAAATCTATTTTTAAAAAGAAAAAAAACATTACAAATATAGCTAAAGGAACCCTTTCCCATATGTCACTCTTGCCTCCCAAACACGATCACCACTACCTTGAAGTTGGTGGGTGTTTTTATTTTTTCGTTTACATTAGAGTGACAAAGACATTCTTCTACGTGTTTTTTGATTGTGTTTTCCAAACTGTCTTTTTGGTTTGTGACTTGTCTGGAATTCACCTTTGTACATGGTTATACAACTTTATATTTCCCCATAGAGAAATATCTTTGTGTAACTTAGTCGTTTGTGGGGCAGGTGCTGTTGTTTGCCAGGTAAACATATACACACTTCTCTTGAGCTCTAGATTCTCTCACTGGCCTAGTTGTCTAGTCTCAGCTGTGCCAAACCCGACATTAATGGAGTCCGTCATACTTGTTTCTTCCTGGCAAAGCACATTCTCCATTCTCCCTGTTTCTAAGTTCACTTAGCCATTGACAAACCTTTATTCACCCATGTAATCTAATAATGAGGTTGTGGCTTTTGATTGGGAAGGGTTTTATTTTCCCTCCTTGCCATTCTTTGAGGCCTTGATTGTGGAGCTGTCTTTCTAGATTGGCTTTACTTGCTTCTGCAAGGTGACCCTGAAGGGTCTTACCCTCCAGGATTCCTCCTTGCATGGGGCACAGGTGTGAGCCTACTGCTCCTCATGGGAAGCTGCTTTCCTTTCCTGTCCCAAGTGCTGGACAAAATCAGATCCCCACGCCTGTGTCATGCTGCTTCTTGCCTGTGCTCAGGGGCTTTGGGTGTGCTTGTTCTTGATGGTTTGATTTCTCTGTGACACAGTTTTTGTAGAATGGCCTCAGCTTTCACAGCAGCAACCATCACTACAGGCTTGTCTATGTAGGTGTTTTGTTTTCTCATCTTTTTGTGGGTGCTGAACCTCCACACAATGGATTCACAGTCACTATGGGTGGAAAGAGAAGGAGTCCTTGAAGCCATAGGGAAGAAAGAAGAAACCCTTAGAGAGCACCTCTTTGGACCAGGCACTTTTGTATGACAGTTATCTTGAGAAAAAGGTTCTCCCCCCATTTTACAGATGAAGGAACTAAGATTTACAAAGCCCTGGTAATGTCCACATGTTTCTGAAGCCATCAGTAGCCACAGGGCAGATGGGATCTGTCTGACTCACTCTACAATCCTTGTTCTTTTCACTGAGTCATCTTGGCCATTTGTGAATTTTTATATGCTTTTGTGAATTTACTTGAAGTTGTCTTTCATTTCCTCCCTGGTTTCCTAGCATCTTTTGTTATCTTTCTCAGAGAAAACCAGTTCTGTTGAAACATACCAATGAGAGCTGTTTCTCAGTCTTTTCTGGCTACAGTACCTTTTCTGCAGACCAATGCAGATGTGTGGCTGAAACATGTTCCAGGCACAGTCCTTTCCAGTACCCTAGGTAGTGCCTTCAGGTAGTACCACTCCATTCTATTCTATGGTTGTAACTGACTCAGTTTGGTCTTACAACTGTTTAATTGCTCATGACCTGTAGCTTGGCCCTATACTTCTGAAGCAAGGCCTAAAGCTAATGTTTGTCAGCAAAGGACTTGATGGGTTGTCTGCTTGGGAGCTCACCTCCTGTCCCAAGCATACTCACTCAGCTCCTGTGGAGCTGGCCACTCTGTTTCCTTTAATGTGTGTGTGTGTATGTATGTGTGCATGCATGCATGCATGGGAGGAATTTCTGTTAAATAGTATTTCAGCATTAACTTTAGAAATTGGTTACATATCCCACATATTCTTTTAGTGGCTCCCTATAGATAACATTTATTTGTAAACCACTTAACTGTAAGATCATAACTTGCTCTGCCCATTCCTGCCTTTGATCTTGTTCTCTTTATATTTCTCCCCCGTTTATCTTATCCCAGAATTTTTCTGAGATACTTTATTTAGCTATTCTTTCTTAAGTGAATTATAAAATCAAAAAAATATTTGCCATCCATTCATTTTGAAATTCTAGCTTCTTAAGTGTACAGCAGGGTAGCCTATTAAGAACAGAGTTACTGACCGAGTATCTGATTTTAATATATGGTTGTCTCATTTTACTTTTTAAAAGTAAAAAGTACAAGAGCTAGGAGACCGGAATGCAGATAGGGTAGAGTAACATCACTGTGAGTCCCATCTGCTGCCAGGGTAGTGTAGTAGCATGTGTGCTGTGACAGGTGTCAGCTGAGTAAACCATTGTCATCTCTCTTCCCCAGCCCTCCAAGCCACAGCATCGTGGTGAATGGAAAAGAATGTATAAACTTTGCCTCCTTTAATTTTCTTGGATTGTTGGATAACCCTAGGGTCAAGGTAAGTAGCACCTATGCTGAAGTGGAAAGATAGTATGACGGTATAAGAAACTGGACATAAAAGACAAATGCAGAACACCAGAAAGGGCTGTAAGTTCCTGCCATTACTGTTTTCTGGAAGAGCTGTGACCTGCATTTCCACAAAGGGTGCAGGAGTGCCATTGTGGCTTAGTGTTGTATGAGCCAGACCTGGTGATAGTTGGAGATGTGTCTAGGAAATTGTTTCATTTCCTGTTGGGATTGTTGGCCAGTCAATATTTTTGAGTCCAGACTTATGTCCACAGATGCCCAAAAGTATAAAGGCATTGAGTTAACCAGGATTTAATAATTGAGTTAATAGAACGTTTCCATGTTTTAAGTTATAACCCTGAATTTTTATGTCTGCTTTTTATATGCTGTTGTTAGGATGTCAGTTCTAAGACAGGAAGTAAAATGAGGGAGGGAGGGAGGAGTAACAGGGTTGAAGAACAGGACATGCAGTTGTGACCTCTTACTTTCTCTTCTTCCACAAAGGCAGCAGCTTTGGCATCTCTAAAGAAGTACGGTGTGGGGACTTGTGGACCTAGAGGATTTTATGGCACATTTGGTACGTTTGTGTATTTTTCAGACTACTGCTTTCAAGAATTAAGATTCCATTTGATTTCAAAACTCCTTGGAAAAGATATCGTTACTTAGTTGTGGTGTTAAGCTGGTGAGTGCTATTTCTTACCTAACTTTCTAGAACATTGTTGTTTGGAACCATTGGTTGGGGTTGAATGTCACTTGTGGAGAAGAGCTGTAGTTCCTTTAGGTGTGTAGTTCTTAGGTGAAAGCCTGAGCTGCTGTTTCATGTGCTCTCCCCCCCCCCAAGGGGCATTGTTGTGAGGAGACCCAGTTTGTTTCTGTGGTGCATGACAACTGTAATGGGAAAGGTCCGGTGTGGGTGGCTCTGCTCTTCATAATTGTGCAGGAACTGGGATCTTCCCTGTCTCTGCTCCAGCGTGGAGGTCATCATCCTTGTCTGCATGGCTGCAGACAGGTGGCAAGTATGGGGGAGCAGGAATGCAGGGAAGCAGTACCCTTTTAGGCAGGTAGGTGGCGCCTCATATCACTCTCTCCACATGGCATTGGTGAGACAATAACCTAGGTCATGCCCCGCTGCAAAGAGGGCAGGGAAATAGCTCTAGCTGGACAGCCACCACATGCCAGGGAGAAAGGTAAGAACAGATTGGGAGGCAATAGACTATGTAGCTCTTCTTTCTTGAATTAAGATGAAGGATCATTGATTTCCTTGGGTATGGGTACCCTGGGATAGGCTAAGTGAATAGTAGGATGAGTATGTGATTTCAAACACTGAACTTCCCTAACTGAGATTTGTCAAAGACAACCTTGGCATTTTCTGGTTGTGTTTATTAAATGTATATTGTTCTTCTGAAATTTTTGAAAATGTTAAATAATTTTCAAATGAGTATAAAGCCCAGGAAGTCTTTTGTCTTCTGTCCTCATTTCTGTTTCTGGGTGTGTGTGTTTCTTTAACAGTTACGATGTTTTTATTTAAGGGAGCACCTTTCTTTATTCCTTAGCAAGTTCAGCGGTTAAATTATTTACATTGGAAACAGGTGACAGGAGTTAGTGTCCAAGAATCCTACAGCTGGAAAGGATTTGAAAATCTTGTACTCCAGCATTCCAACTATTCATAAGACAGAAATCCCAGAGAGGTTAAGAGACTTCCTCACAGTCACACAGTTCATTAACTTCTGCCCTAAAACTAGAAACCAAGAATGCTGACTCCTAGTCTTTTTTTTTTCTCTCATTTAATAATCCTTGTCTTAATATTTTTTAATTTTTCAGTTATAGTTGACATACACATATATTAGTTTCGGGTGTACAACATAAATTTGTATAACTTATAAAGTGATCACCCCGATAAGTCTAGTATTCATCTGACTGCATACATATTTAGCATAACATTATGACTATATTCTCTATTATATCTCTTTTACTAACTTTATAACTGCCAATTTGTAGTTCTTAATCCCTTCATCTTTTTCACCCATCTCCTCAACCCCCTTCCCATCTGGCAAGCATCAGTTTATTTTCTGTATCTATGAGTTTGTTTCCATTTTGTTTGCTCATTTACTTTGCTCTTTAGATTCCATGTATAAGTGAAATTATATGGTATTTGCCTTTCTCTGTCTGACTTACTTCACTTAGCATTTTACTAAGTCCATCCATGTTGTTGTAATTGGCAAGATACATACATGACTTCTTCTTTAGCCATTTGTCTATTGATGGATACTTTGGGTTTTTCCCATATCTTGGCTATTGTAAATAATGCTGCAGTAAACATAGGGATGCGTATGTCTTTTTGAATTAGTGTGTTGGGTTTTTTTCTAATAATACCCGGAAGAGGAATTGCTGGGTCCTTCTTTGGCTCTTGTTATAGCCTTGGTTTTAAAGTCTGTTTCATCTGATATAAGTATTGATACCCCAACTTTTCTTTCGCATTTCCATTTGCACGAAATAACTTTTTCCATCCCTTTATATTCAGTCTGAGTCTCATTCAGTCCGAAGTGATTCTCTTGTAGGCAGTGTTTGTAAGGGTCTTGTTATTTTTCCATTCAGCCACCCTGTATCTTTTGATTGGAACATTTAATCCATTTACACTTAAAGTGATTATTGATGGGTATGAAATTATTGCCACTTCATTATTTATCTTTTTTTCCTCCTCCTCGTCCTGTCAGCATTTCCCTTAACACTGGTGTAGTGGTGATGGACACTGTTAGCTTTTTGTTGTTGCTTGGGAAGCTCTTTATCTGTCCTTACATTCTAAATGATAGCCTTGCTGGGTAAAGTAATTTTGGTTGTAGGTCCTTGCTTTTTATCATTTTGAATATTTTGTGCCAACCCTTCTGGCCTACAAAGTTCCTGTTGAGAAAACAGCTGACAGTCTTATGGGAGCTTTCTTTGTAGCTAACTAGTTGCTTTTCTCTTGCTGCTTTTAAGATTCTCTCTTTGGCATTTTAGTTATGATGTGTCTGGTGCGGGCCTCTTTGGGTTCATCTTGTTTGGAACTCTCTGCATGTCCTGGACCTGTAAGTCTTTCCTTCAGGCAGTTTAGAGAAGTTTTCCATCATTATTTCTTCAAATTGGTTTTTAATCCCTTGCTCTGTCTCTTCTCCTTCTGACACTCCTATGATGCAAATGTTAGTAGCTTGATGTTGTCCCAGAGGCCCCTTAAACTATCATTATTATTTTTTTTAATTATTTTTTTCTTTTTGCTGTTCTGATTGGGTGTTCTTTTGTGTCCTTATATTCCAAATTCAACCCTCTGCTTTATCTAATCTACTGTTGATTTTCTCTAGTGTGTTCTTCATTTCAGTTATTATATTCATTTCTGACTATTTTTTAAAATGTTTTCTATTTCCAGTTTTGTGGTTCCTATCCTTTTGTTAAAGTTCTCATTGAGATCATCTAGCATCTTTATGTATTTTGAAATCTGTATCTGGTAGATTGTTTGCCTCCATTTTGTTCAGTTCTTCTGGAGTTTTATTCTGTTCTTTCACAAGGGCCGTGTTTCTTTGTCTCCACATTTTGACTGCCTCTCTGTGTTTGTGTCTACATTTCATGGTCTTGGTAGTGGCCTTATGTAGTAGGTGTTCTCTAGCACCCAGTGGTTCTGTCTCCCTGGTCACCTGAGCTGGGTGCTCCAAGAGTGTCCCTTGTGTGGGTTGTGTATGCCTCCTGTTGTAATTGAGCCTTGATTGCTGTTGGCACATCAGTGGGAGGAAATGACCCTCAGGCTGATTGGTTTTGAAGACTGGCTGTGACTACAATAGAGGAGCTGTTGTGCAGGAACTCACCCTACACAGTAGGATTCACTTTAGTGTGGATCTAATGCCTACCAAGTCCATCCTTTTGGTATGTTGTTTGTAGAGATGGTTGGGTGGTGCTCTGATGTGGTCTGAAGCTGGGCACCAAGTGTGTTGGTTCTGGAGCCTCTTGGGAGGCACTCTGGTGTTGCCCAAGGTCAGCCACTGCCTCTGCCCTCCCCAGGGCCACCTGATAGGAGCTAACAAAGTGATCTACATATGGTCACCACTTGTGCTTGGCTTGGAGGCACCTGGAAGAGGCGAAGCTCCATGATGAGGCTGGCTGCTAATACTGCCAGACTTAGGGCTGCTTAGTAAGAGTTATGGTACATGCTGAGGCCAGATGCTGTTTATTTGGGGTTTGTGAACCTTTGAGGAATTTAGGAAAGTCCACAGCATGAGACAGTACTGGCCTATTGTATGAAAAAGCTGCTAAAAGTGGCTTTGGTGGACAGCAAATGTGATAGGGCAGGATCTCAGGGAATTACAGTGTTAGCCAAGTTGATGGAGACTCAGATAAGGTGCCCACCTGCCAACTCTAGGTGGGGGAAGTTATGGGGACTTTTCTTACTGGCACTGGAACCCTGGGCTGGGTAGTCTGGTGTGGATCTGGGAACCTCAGGGGGACCTCCGAAGCCTAGATATCCCTCCCCATTTTTAACCTCCACACGTAGGTATGGGACTCTAGCCCATTCTGCATCTTTGCCCATGGCTGCTTCTGTATCTCCTTAGTTATGGGACTTCTGTTCAGCTAGCCTTCAGGTGGTTCTCAGTGATAATTGTTCTGTAGTTTATGCTAATTTTGATGTGGTTGTGGGAGGAGGTTTACCTACTCTGCCATCATGATTAATGCTGACTCCCAGTCTTTTTTTTTTTTTTTTTTTAATCCTCACCTGAGGGTATTTTTTCCATTGCTTTTCAGAGAGAGTGGAAGGGAGAGAAACATCGATGTGAGAGAGACACATCATCAACTGGTTGCCTCTCACATGGGCCCCAACCAGGTTAGGAAGCGAGTCCATGACCCAGGTACTTGCTCTTGACCAGGAATCGAACCTGGGACTCTTCGGTGCTTGGGCCAATGCTCTAACCACTGAACACACCAGCCAGGGCTGACTTCCAGTCTTAAAGGCAGGATCAAAGACTAAAACGAGCTCTGATCAGTCTTCTTCTTTGCTCTAGCCTAATGCAAACATGGGTTGTTTGCTTGGTTCTGATTGGTTGGGAATGAGTTCCTTGATTAAGATTAGAAAACTAGGAAAGGCATTTTTATGAGGTGGTTTGTTGTAATCTGGTCAACAAGGCTTTCTTTCTATGATCTGCCTACTGGGGTAAAGAATGTGCTTTCCTAAAAGCCTCTCTTTCTAGTGAATTTTCTTTGCGTGTGTGGCATTGGCCTCTGCTTGGGAGTTAATCTGAGATGACAAGAAATTTATTGCTAAATCAAATCATGAAAAACAAATGTTTCAAATCTTCAAGACTAGTTTCCCCAAAGCTGTGGAAATACATCGTTAGAACAGCTCAGCCAGCTTGCCATTTGGTTCACCTGAAATTTACTGTGCATAATCGGATGCTGTGTGCTTCCAGACATGGGTCTTCAGATGGATAGTTTTAAATTAATTTTCTTGATTGACTAATTCAGTCCATGGTAAACTTCAATAAGTTTATAGAGATAGTGAAAAGTTTTCCCTTTCCCACTGCCATCCTACCCCTAAAAAAGACAGTTATGATCAATAGTTTCTTAACAGTTCTTCTGGAGACTTTTTCTTGGCATATATAAACCACTTCCATACATATATATTTCCCCATTTTAAAAATAATGGTCGCATACCATACGTTCTTTGCCTTGGGATTGGAATGACTGTTTTAAATTGGATTTGATCTTTCAGGTGTGTGACTGTGCCACCACAGGCAGGCTCCTCTGTAAATGAATGTTGGTCCCTTGGTCATCTTATCCTAACTGTAGTTGAAGGTTCAAACAGACCGTCGTCTGGCAAAGGTTGAAGATTAATTTGCCTTGTTTTTGTGACAAGACACTAAACCTATAGCTTGGAGTAATGTGTAATGTTCTTTAAGTGCATTGTCCTTCCAATAAACTTGTCTTGTTCCTTAAGAGTTGCCCATGTTTCCTTGTCATCTTTTTCCTTACCTCAGATGCCTGTTTATATTTTTCCCGTTTTGGTTTTCCAATAGGATAGTTTTTCTCTCTCTCCTGTTCTGGAAGTGATCACTTAAATTACTGTAGTTATATTAAATTGCCTTGAAGTTTCAGTGTTAGATAATGTCAGAGAAGCTACCTGAGGTCAGTAAGGCTACATTTTAAATATCTCAAATACCCCGAACAATTAACTTATCCTAAAATATTTAGGATACATTCGCTCTTTGCATCGAGTAATGATGCAGACTTGGGGACCTGTCCTTTTCTTTGTAGTTGCTTGTGTATTTGTGTGGCCAGGGTCTCTTTCTCTGGATCCCCGAAAGGTTGCCTTTAATTTTGTCTTTTCCTTTTTCCTGGACGTCTCACATTCAGGCATCTGTTTCCAAAGATGAACACCCTCCCTCTTTCATCTCTTTTCTCAACTTTTCAGATAATAAATATACATCACTTGTTGTAAAAGCACATTTCCTTATTAAAACATTCTCTCTTTTTATTTCACAGTAACATATTCGATAATATTAGGTGATTAATACAGAAAAAGAAAATCAAACAACAGTTGAGTAAAAATTCATCTAGTTTCTTAGGCCAACTGTTCTCCTGCGTCCTGAAGGCCTGCAGGTAGAACTAACGAAGTTCTTAAGGTGGTCTGTAAGGACTGTGTGACGAGAAGTTTTCCGGCTTTCTCATTTTGTTGTTTTAATGTGTCTTGTAGAATGAGTGGAGCAAGTAGTTTTATCAGATTGTGGAGCCTTCTTTCCCTCTATGGGTAATGGAGGCCCAGGGCCCTTTGATAGTTTCTCTTGTTAAGAACTTCTTTGTTTATTTGTTTTGATTATAATATAAACATCTCATTTGCCAGTGGCCTATTGCTGGTGCCCAGGATCTGCTTTGCATATATGATACCTACTTGGCTCTGGTCTTAAACTAGATCAAAAGGCAGTTAGTGGTGGGGTTCCATGGTGAGAGAGTGGCATTTGATTGTGTTCTAAAGCCAACAGCAAGCAGTTGTTCATTTATTTTTAAAGATATTTCTCTCTCTCTTACAGCAGTCAGCTGAACCATGACTGCATGTTTTAGTAGGAAGGGCATTGGGTCATAAAATTCCCAGATCTGCCCCTTCTCCCCACCAGTCATGGGAGGGCTTTCACAGGGCAGGGGAACAGTCCTTGTTTGCGCCGCTCAGAACATTTTGGTAAGAATTCCATAAGATTCTGTGAAAACATTTTGAGAAACATTCAGCACTGTATTTATGTTCTAATGAGTGCATAAGTGATATTATCTTTACTTTTACGAAAAACTGTTCGAGTCTCAAGGGATTTAAAAAAAACACACCAGTGTGTAACACAAACATGGAGCCCTCAAGAGAAAATGTAGTTGGTTGATTGTTTTCTAAACTGGTCTAATGTTGCTATCTGCTCTTAATCAGATTAAGAGGAGATAGAACATAAATGGAAAACTGAACAAGTGACTTTAAGATAAGGTAGTCCTGAAATATCTGGGATTTGGATAAATTAATTAGAAGACTGTAACTTTTTACTTTTTAAAAGAAAACTTTTTTTTTAATTCTAGAAATATTCGTTTAATTGAACGAACACACAGCCTATTTATTGCCTTTTCCATGCCAGGTATTGTTCTGAGTTTTATAGACATTAACTCCAGAGGTTCTCAGAACAACCCTTTGTGGCAGGTACAACCATTACCCGTTTGATGGAGAAGGACCTGAGAGGCACAGAGCAGGTTGCCACAGCCAGGGCCTGTACCAGGCATCCTGTACTGCCTCTGCCTCCCGGCTCTTCCTTTCCGGTGAAGGGGCAGGTACAGCCAAGGGCAGCCAGCGCTAGGAGAGACAGAGGCTTTCTGGCCGCCTCCCACCGTGGCCTCTTACTTACCGTGTTGGTTCCAAGCAGTGAATCAGAGAACATAGTGCTTGCACTCCATGCACGTCTATGGCACCAGTTGGTGAAATGGGTCCTGCACGTAGAAGACAGACTTCAGAAGTTGGAGAACAGGCTCTGGCAGTTTTCCTGTTTGCTGCCTCCCCATTCCCTTGGGTCAAGAGTTCCTTCCTTGCGCAAAGTAATTATCATACATCAGGAGACATTATGTAACTTACTCATATTTGCCTATGACAAAACTCGCTTCGCAGGGCTGACGTCAGTGTCTTTAGGTAGGAGCAGGAGAAGGCCATTCTTCTTTAAATTTTTAGGACTGAGAAAGAACCAATAAATGATTGATTTATTATATCGAGATTCTTTTTACACTTAATGGCCAGGACCTATATATAATGATGAGAGTATTACTAATACAGTTTCCATCAACTTGGTAAAACCTCCGAAGCTCTGAAACAAAGCCAGGTTTGTTTACTGTCTCATTGTTAATCAGGGAAAAGATTTCTTTAAACTAAGTCTGTAGTGTGATTTAAGGCCACATTTGTAGTCAGCAAGAGTAGCTTGCACCCATGGCTCAAGTTTCCTTATGAAATAGAGATTGGGTTAAAGTAGTGCACGTAGCTGGGGTTGCCGCCTACTCACTAAGTTGTGAAAATTTGGGGTAGCTAGTCCAGTTTAGAGGCAGCATTGTGATTTGAAGGAGGCCTTCCACAGGGGACCTGCCTTCATGTCTGATTGAAAGTGAGAGGTGGCAGGTGGTGGGGACCTGCCTGTAGGGAGGCACTCAAAGAGCACTAGGGAGGAGGTCAGCCACCAGGGGGGTGGCTGGTCCTCTAATGCTTTTCTGTTTTCTTGTTCTCGCCAGATTTTGCTTGAAACCTTCCATTGGCAGCATCTACCATTGAAGGACAAGCAGTCAGGTGCAGGGTCAGATCCTTGAACTTGTGGTGTTGATGTCACAGATCTGATACTTGAAGAGCCAGATACCCCTTTGGTACCATTTTGATCAGATGGGATACATTCTTCTTTGTTACTGTAAAAATCCCAAATGCATTTCATATTGATAGAATGAAAGCGTCATTCTACCAATGCAGGGTGATTATAACCAATTAGTAATGAAAGTCAAATGGTTTTCCTGTGTTTTTTCTATAATAGACTTTGTTGGTATATGTATTTTAACTTATAAATGGGAAGAAATGTGAGATAGGATAAATAGTTCATTTACACAGTTTTGTAATATCCTATAAGAAATCTGTAAGTAAAGAGGGCTTCAGTTTCTGGATATCACTACTGAATTTTCTAATTCCTTGCTCTGTCTCCTGCCATTCAGTTGGGGCCTGGTTTAGACCACCTGGGTCCTCCTGATTTCTACTCCCACTTATGGTCTGCTGATGAGTGTTCCCTGTCTTTAGTCAGAAGTTGCTCTGGATGTGTTGTGGTTCTGAGTGTGGAAGGAACCCAAGTGTTTCAGACCAGTTGGTTGAAGGCATAGGATCAATTTGCACCTGCGCCCCGGCCTGGATTTCTCCGAGGACAGTTGGGTGACTCTCTTAGCTATGTCACTAGCTGTGGCAGAAACTCTGGTTCAGTGCTTATCAGAGTATCTGTCTTTATGTGATATTCAGTAAATTATTAATAAATGAATTGAGAAGATTGTTGAATCTCCCTCATCTGACTACTTTTAAAAATGCAGTCCTTTGTGAAGTTACAACTTTTATAATTCTTAATTTTGCCTTCAGCTCGTTAGAGAGCATCACAGATTAGCCTGCCTCCTAAATCAGAGTGGGCTTACAGATTTCAGACACTCAGATGTGCGAAGAAAGTTGTTCCTTTATTTCCTCTAGCTGTGCTGACCTGCCTCACCTGTCCCTTCTGCGGTGGTGAGAGCTGGCCCTTGACAGCTCACCACATCCCTTACAGTGGGACTGTTTAGTCCGCTCAAGTCTAGCATTGTACCCAGCTAGTTATGCTGTCTCTTCTGTGTATTTCAGTTCTTCAGGTCCTGCCTCTCTCCCCCTTCTCACCAAGAAGGCCCCTGAGAGGGTGAGGGCATACCTGTCTAGAGTGAGGAGCTGCAGGGCCCTGCGTTCTCCCTGGTCTCTGGAAGGGGTGCCAGTGCTGCCTGGAGGGAAGGCTGATGCTGAGGATGGTGGAGTTTGCAGGTCTGGAGTGGCCACCGGGCCTCAACATCTGTGCCAGAGGGCTGTGCCAGCCCATCAGCCCTCTGCTCCACCCCTCTCTGCAGACCGTCTAGGTTCCCTGCTGCTGCCTACACTTCCAAGTTCCCCTGAATGGCCGTGCTACGGTTCCCTCTTCCATGGTCTGAAAGTCTGCCTTTCCCATCTCTGACCTCCGTCCTTCCTCCCATGAAGCTTCAAGGCATCCTTCCGTATCAGCTTCTGAGTTCTCTTTACGCAGAATATGTGGTAAAACTCTGATCCAGCTCTCCAGGCTTGGGTCCTGCTATAGTTGAAGAGCTAAAGGAAGTTTTACAAATCTTTTTCTCTCCTGATAATGCCTCATTTTAAGACCACTTTGAAGTTTTCAGGTTCAAAGCCAGTCAATGCACTGTTTATTCTAGACATCACTGGTTCTTGCATCCTAGGGCATGAAGCCTCATGGCTCAGCCTGGGAAGGTGAAGGCTAAAGGGAACTGTGATGTAGGAGAGAGAGAAAAACAGCTTAATAATTACAGTTTGTTCCCGTTGCTACATCAGCGTTCTTCCTAAGCTCTCTCTGTAAAAGGACCATCTTTCTCTTGGAACTTTACATGTTAATTCCCCAGGGCAGAAACTCAGTCCTACAGAGTGATGGCAGGTGCTGCCACTCAGTACTTACCAGCTGTAGAGGAGTTACCACTGCTGCTCAAAGTCACTTTTTTTTTCTTCTTGGTTACTTTGGAGCACTTTTTTACCAGTTTTTTTGTTATTTATCTTTACAGATACGCCTCTCCCTTTCCCCCCATTGATCCCCTCTACCCCGCATCCATCCCCCCCAGGCCTTCACCACACTTCCGTCTGTGTCCATGGGTTATGTATATATGCATATAAGTTCTTTGATTAATCTCTCCCCACCCACTCCCCCACCCCCGCCTTCCCACTGAGATTTGTCAGTCCCATGCTTCTATGTCTCTGGAGCTATTTTGTTCCTCAGTCTGTTTTGTTTATTAGATTCCACATATGAGTGAGATCCTGTAAAACTGAATCAGGAAGAATCAGAAAACCTGAATAGGCCAATAACAACTGATGAAATCGAAGCAGCAATAAAAAAAACTCCGAGCAGACAAAAGCCCTGGTCCGGAGGGCTTCACAGGGGAGCTTTCTAATTCTTTAAGTTGTAGGGTTAGATAGTTTACTAAAAATGGTTTTTGACTTTTCAGGTAGGCCTGTAGTGCTATGAACTCCCCTCTTAGGACTGCTTTTGCTGTGACTCACAGATTTTGGGTGGTTGTATGTTCATTTTCATTTGTTTCCAGAACGTTTTTATTTCTTTCTTGATCTTATTGGTAACCCATTCATTGTTTAATAGCATATTATTTAGCCTCCATGTGTTTGAATGTTTTTGAGTGTTTTTACTGTAGTTGACTTCTAGTATCATGCCGTTGTGATTTGAGATGCTTGATATGGTTTCAATCTTCTTGAACTTAAAGAGACTTGTTTTGTGTCCTAACATGTGGTCTATCTTTGAGAATGGCCCATGTGCACTTGAGAGGAGTGTATATTCTGCAGCTTTGAGGTGAAGTGTTCTGTAAATGTCAATTAAATACATCTGATCTAGTGTGTCATTTAGTCACTGTTTCTGTATTGACTTTTTGTCTGGAGTTCTATCCAGTGATGTCAGTGGGGTGTTAAAGTCCACAGCTATGACTCTATTGCTGTTGATCTCTCCCTTAAAGTCCTTAAGGTTATTATTGATAGGTCCTTATTTATTGCCATTTTAATTCTTTATTCCTATGTTTCTCTCTCTATTTCTTATTATTACAGCCGTCCCTTTAACATTACCTGCAATGCTGGTTTGGTGGTGTAAACTCATTTAGCCTTTTTTTGTTTGGGAAGCTCTTTATTTCATCATCTATTTTGATGATAGCCTTGATGGATAGAGTAGTCTTGGTTTCAGATCCTTGTTTTGCATTACCTTGAATACTTCATACCATTCCCTTCCGGCCTGTAGTTTCTGATGAGAAGTCAGCTGACAGCCTTATGGGAGCTCCTTTGGGGATAACAGACTGCTTTCTCTTGCTGCCTTTAATATTCTTTCTTTGTCGTGAAATTTTGGCATTTTAATTATGGTATGTCTGGGCGTGGGCCTCTTTGGATTCTTCTTGCTTGGAACTCTCTGTGCCTCCTGAACTTGTGTGCCTTTTTCCTTCACCAGGTTAGGGAAGTTTTCTGACATTATTTTTTCAAACAGGTTCTCTAACCCTTGCTTACTTTTGACCTCTTCTGGCACTCCTATGATGTGAATATTGTTACGTTTCATGTTGTCCCACAGCTCCCTTAGACTGTCCTCCTGTGTTTTGTTTTTTCATTTTGGATCTCTGATTGAGTGATTTTTTTCCTACCCTGTCTTCTAATTCGCTGATCCAGTCCTCAGCTTCCTCTAATCTGTTTATTCCTTCCAATGTATTATTTATTTCTGCTGTGTCATTCTTAACTTCCTTCATAATTTCCATGTCTTTTCTCATGTTGTTGAACATCCTTACAATCAGTATTCTGTACTCTGTATCTGATAGATTGCTTATCTCCATTTCATTTAGCTCTTTTTCTGGAGTCTTTTGTTCTTTCATTTGGGGCTTGTTTTTTTGCCTCCCCATTTTGGCTGCCCATTTGGGTTTGTTTCTATGTATTAGGTATGCCTGCTAGGACTCTCAGTCTTTTTGGACAGTCTCTGGTACAGGCTAATGTCAGACGCTGTTTGTGACTGGCCCTGACTACCCTATTTGGAGCTTTCAACAACTCTTAGCTTGAGGTCCCCTCTGCTGGGGCTAAGTGCATTTCGACAGGACCAAGTTTCCCACGAAAGTCTGTTTTTCCAAGGCCCAGGTCCAGAAGCAGATCAGGCAAAGGCTCAAAGCACTCTGAAGTCTGCCTCCACCTACAGGCTGATTAATCTGATTCTGTTAATGAGCAGCTGTAGAAACTTCACAGGGTAGGGAACCTGATTGCTATGAGTCTCTTAATGAGCCTCAGGCTGTAGAAACTCCATGGGGTAGGGTGAGGTTTTCCAGCAGTAAGGAGCAGTTGCTTCCCTCTCAGGCAAAAGCTGCTCTGAAGATAAATGTCTGCCTCTGCAGTATGGGGGAATGACTTCGCACAGGAATGCAGAGGGGTGCCCTTTGAGCTCTAGCTCCAGAGCCCACAACTCTAGATTCTCCTCACACAGCTCTAGTCCATTCTGCTCTCCCTCTGCTGGAGCCCAGGGTGAGTGACTGACTACACACAAAACTCTGTGCATTGGCTCCATAAGAGGGTGCCTGCATTTCCAGCCATCTCTCCCTGGCAGACAGAAACCCTGCTGCTTTTCACAGCCAGATGTTATGTGGGTACCTGTCTCAGTTCTAGTGCTCTGGGCTGAGAAGCCCAGCCTGGGGTTTAGCCCCCAGAGTCCTCAGTGGGAACCCGCCACAGCTGAGATCTCCCTCCAGACCTTCAGCTTCTGCCTGTGGGAGCCCAGCGAGCCCTCTCGCTCCTCCGCACTTCCTACAGGTCTCTATGCGGTCTCCACTTTTCCTCCTTGGTTATGAGGGTGCTCTCCAGCTCGTCTTTTGTTGCAGTTGGTTATTCAGGATGGTTTTTCTATATTTTAGTTGTCATTCCAGTTCGGTACTGGGAGAGTGTTGGTGTAGCTTCCACTCAGTCTGCCACTATCTTTAATCTCCAAAGTCACAGTCTTAATGTAGAGTGCATGGGTTTCTTTTTAAACGAACTACTTTTTCCCCGCCCTTTCCTGTTGAAAGCTGGTTGACTGTTGTCTTAGTGCCTGGGTTGGTACCTCTGCTAAAATTCAGGAAGTCATTAATAATTAATGCCCTGCATTGGTTGAAGGACTTCAAAGTTGATAAAGTCGCTGGGCCTTGAATTCTTGGTCTAGAGTGATATCAGAGCAGAACCCCAAATTGGAGCTGCCCAGTAACACGTTGTATGGACAGATGAGTAGCTGATTCACTCAGTTCACAGGTTTTAGAAGTATTGTTGGCCCAGAATTATCTTAATAGAGCTTAAGTAATTTGTAACTTAAAATCAATTACGTTAATAATTATACTTTATTTTTACCCTTTAGTTAGTGAAAAAGCTATGTGACAGTTTGTTTAATTTTTTGTTATTGAAATAGATGTGCACTTGGATTTGGAAGAACGCCTAGCAAAATTTATGAAGACAGAAGAAGCCATTATCTACTCGTATGGATTTGCCACCATAGCCAGTGCTATTCCGGCTTACTCTAAGAGAGGGGACATTGTGTTTGTGTAAGTGACCTTTACCTACATTTCCCATTAGTATTCCTTTGGAAGTAATACTGACTCTCTTAAAAAATTCTTTTGTTAGAGGTTCTCTACCTAAAATAATACTGATTTTTTTGTTTTTAAATTCATAGTCACCCCAGCCAAGTAATTCTGCCGAATTTGTGAGACAGTCATTAGAAGAATGAGTACCAAAAGGTGTCAGCACTCACTTATCTTTCATTATGATTTTGTTATTGATATCGAGAAGCCAAGCCTACCATGGAGGAGGCCAACCATCTCCCTCCCCTGTGCAGCTCTGTGGCCATGTGGTATCCTTGTGAGACTGTGGTCACAACCCACTCATTGCCTGGCACAGTCACTCCACTTCTCTGCACCCCACCCCAATCCCTGGTCTCTACTGGTCTTGCTTCATGGCATGTTAACAACATAGAAACCGTGAGTCGAGGCTTCCTTCACTTCCCATGTGCAAATCTGCCCCTCACATGTATGTGCACGGGGTGGGCTGCTGTTCACTGTGGAGAGGAAGGACAGAGAGAAGCAGTCATGGCTGACATAGCCCAGGCAGCTGCCACACTTGTCAGAGGCCTCTAGCCCAAGCTTCTTCATCTTTTGAGTAGACAATTAAATGACCCTTTTAATTTTAAAAATAAATTTACTTCTGCCTTTTCTCTCTCTTTTTTTTAACACCATAGCCAGAACTATCTTTTTAAAAAATGCAAACCTAATCATATCACACGTATAAGAGCTTCTGTTCCTGAAATAACGATGCAGGTCTTTATTTCGACCTTGCATGTTCTAGACTACTTTTTCAAGCTCATTTTATACTATTTTCCCTCAATTCGTTCTGCTGTAACCTCACCAGCCTTAAACACTAGTTTCCTCTCACCTGAGGGCCTTTGCACATGCTAAGTATATTGTTCCTCATCTCACCTGCTTAATTCCTGCTCACCCTGCACATGATATTGCCTCTGCAGGAAAGTCTTCCCTGACCTCTCAGGCCAGGTCAGGACCCCTGCTGCATGTGGAGAAGAGCTTACAGCCTGAGGGCTCTAGTGCCTCATGAATCCAAGGCCACTTGGCCGTCGATGCCTGTCAGAGTCCCTCTGCTCCTCAGGCCTTCTCATGTCCTCATGCATATGCAACCCCCCCCCACTCTCTGCTCATCTTGCTTCAGACTCACTAGAATCCAGCAGTTTCTAGTAGTTCATTGCCTTTTAATAGTGCTCAGTAAATACCAGTTTAGTGAGTGAATGAGTGAATGTATAGATCTTTTAAGTCATTGCTCTAAGTATGACATTATGTATAAACATAAGTTATCACATTCTACTGCTCATTATTTTACTAGTTTAGGTATAAAACTTTTACCTTCCTTTAAATCTCTTTATTCTCCTCATTTATAATATAATTGTTTAAGTATTTCCTGTACATACATTGAGAACCACCTCAGACAGTGTTGTAATTTTTCCTTTAACCATCCAGAATAATTTAGAAAACTCAAAAGGAGAAGAAGAGCCATATGTGTTCATACTTTTTACTTACTATGTTCTTTGTTCCTTCCTGATAATCTAAGATTCTTTCTTTTACTTGTTTTTTCCTATGTGAAGAACTTCCTTTAGTCATTCCTTTAGGGGAGGTCTGGAGAACAGATTCTTAGTTTTCCTTCAGCTGAGAATGTCTTGGTTTCCTCTTCATTCCTAAAGAATATTTTTGCTAGTTATAGGGTTTTTGGTTGACTTTTTCTTTCACCATTTGAAATATATTGTGATACTTTTTTTTGGTCTCCATGGTTTTTTATAAGAAAACTCCTCTGTCACTCTGTTTTTCTCTTATATGTGTCCTTAACTAGGAATCGAATCTGAGACCTTTTGATGCACAGGCCAGCGCTCTAACCACTGAACCACATAGGCCAGGGCTATATGGCCCTTATTAGGTTGAGATATGTTCCCTCTATTCCTATTTTGCTGAGAGTTTTTGTCATAAATGGGTGCTAGGTTTTGTCGAATGCTTTTCCTGCATCTATTGATATAATCATATGACTTTTATCCTTCACTTTGTGTATGTGATGTGTCACATTAATTGATTTGTGGATATTTTACCAGCCTCGCATTCTAGGAATGAATCCCAGTATGTCATGGTGAATGATCTTTTTAATGTATTGCTGGATTTGGTTTGCTAGTATTTCGTTGAGGATTTTAGCATCAGTGATCTTCAGGATATTGGCCTATAATTTTCTTTCTGTGCAGTGTCTTTATCTGGTTTTAGAATTAGGATGATGCTGGCCTCATTAAAAGAGTTTGGGAATCTTCCCTCCTCTTGAATTTTTTGGGATAGTTTGAGAAGGATAGGTGTTGTTTCTTCTTTGAATGTCTGGTAAAATTCACCTGTGAAGCCATCTGTTCCAGAAGTTTTGTTTGTTGGAAGTTTTTGGATTACTGCTTCCATTTCACTAATTATAATCTGTTCAGATTTTCTTTTTCTTGATTCAGTTTTGGGAGATTGTATGTTTCTAGGAATTTTTCCATTTCTTCCAGATTTTCCAATTAGTTGGCATATAGTTGTTTGTAGTATTTTCTTTCAATTTTGGCGTCAGTTGTCACTTCTCTTTCATTTCTGATTTTATCTTTCATCTCATTTTTTTTCTTCCTGAATCTGGTTAAACGTTTATCAGTCTTATTTATCTTTTCAAAGAACCGCTCTTCGTTTCCTTGGAAACTTTTTTTATTGGCATATAATTGACATACAATATCCTATTAGTTTCAGATACACATTATAGTCTTGATACATATATATGCATATGACATGATCCGCACATAACTCTAATTACCATCTGTCACCATATAAAGTTATCACAGTATTATTGCTATATTCCCTATGTTGTATATCACATCCCCATTGATTCATTTAAATTTTTATAACTGGAAATTTGTACTTCTTAATCTCTTTCTCACCTCTTTTCCCCACGGCCTAACTGCCTACCCTGTCTGGTAATCACAAGTTTGTTTCCTCTATTCATGCGTCTGTTTCTGCTTTGATTGTTTGTTTTTGTGTGTGTGGTGTTGTTTTTTTAGCTCCATATATAAGTGAAATTATATGGTATTTGTCTTTCTCTGACTTATTTCTGATGGGCACTTGGGTTGTTTTCATATCTTCTCTATTGTAAATAATGCTGCAGTGAACATAGGGATGCATATGTTTTTTAAGTTAGTGTTTCTATTTTCTTTGGATAAATATCCAGAAGTAAAATTGCTGGATTGTATGATAGTTCTGTTTTCTATTTTTGAAGGAAATATTTTTATTGTGACTGCTCTAAAATTATCATCAGAAATGCTGACATCTCTGTCACCTCAGTATTGATGTTTGTTAGCTGTTTTCTTTCATTCTGTTTGGAGTCTTCTGGTTCTTGGTATGTCAAATGATAGTTGATTGAAACCTGTTCATTTTCATATTATGTTGTTATAGTTTATGCTTGATTTCAACCAACTGTTTTAATTGACTTTTCTGACACTCTTCCAGCAGGTACAGGGGGCACCGTTGCCTTATTACTGCCAGGTGGAGGTCCCCCTTCAGCCTCTGTTGACACTGAGGTGGGGGTGTTTTTCTCTCCCTCCAATCTCCTGAGCCGCCTCTGATACAGCCCATAGGAAAGAGGGAGGGTGCCCCTAATTGGCGGGTGGGTGGAACTTGGGGCTCTGTACATGGTCTCACCGACACCACAGTTGGGGCCACATGTTACCATCAGCACATATAAAAGTCTCAGCTCCCTTATCCAGCGCTGCCCTGGGTCATGTTGAGGTGCCTTGTTACAACCTCTCAAGGGTCAACGTTTGCTGGTGCAGAGAAGATGGGTGCAGGTTTTCCTGTGGTATGGCTGCCATAGACTATTGTTACTGGCTTCAAACTCTGTTTCCTCTCCCTTTGGCTACAGAACACAGGCTTCTGTTAGAGGTTTTGTGTCAGTGTCTGTGGCATTTCCAGGTAGCCAACTTCATCAGCTCCAAGTCTAGAAAATACAGGAAACTCGTTTCATGTCATTTCTCAGGTCCCTAGCTGGACTGACTTTTCTCTCCACCTTTCAGGCTTCTTATGTTTCTTTTATATGTAGTGTCAGAGGTTTGGTTGTACCTAGTAAAAAAAATATGTCTACTCCATTTCCCCAGAAGTAGAAATCTTTATACTTTTAATTAATACAGCTTACTTTAAAAATACATTTCCTTCTAATTAACCCAGTTTAGAAGAGCTTATGGAAGTTTAATGTGCAAGATTCAGAGTTTACCCCGATTTTACAGAGAGAGTCACCTGTCCAGTATTGCTCCTGTGAGGAGTGTGCGGTCCCAGTTAGATGCTGCTGATGTGAAATGCAGTGTTCTGTGTATTTCTCAGAGAATTGCTGTGAGGGCACTGAGAGCCATCTCTAATAAGAGGCATGCTGACTTCTGAGGTGAATTCCGGAAGAGTGTGCTGCTTAGAATAGAATCAGTATGGCGGTTTTGTGAGCAGAACTTGTCGAGGGAAGCGCAGACAACAATGTGTAAATGTTCAGGTGTGTTTCACTCATGTCATGTTTACGTCAACAAGTGAACTTTGGTTATCCTGCTAAAGCAAGCATTCCTGTTCTAAGAATAGTGACAAGGCCCTTTAAACCCCAGTTTGGCTGTTCTCTCTTCCTTACAGAGATAGAGCTGCCTGCTTTGCTATTCAGAAAGGATTGCAGGCATCACGCAGTGACATTAAGTTATTTGAGCACAATGACATGGCCGACCTGGAGCGACTGCTAAAAGAACAAGAAATCGAAGATCAAAAGGTATGATTCTTTTCAAGAAGAGGATGCATCTCTTTTGTACTTTCTAACCAGCTGAGTTACGTATGAGGTGGTAATTTGTCATGAGCACTTGCCTGTGGGTCACATTCGGTTATTAAGGGCACTCCTGCTTATTAAATGTACTTCATGTTGTAGAACCAAGTCTGATTGCAGTTGCCTTGTCACTGCCATAATTATGTGGCAGATTTGGGGAAGATAATCGAGCATCTTTCTGAAAGGGGGAGAGAAAACAGTCTGCACTTTGTGGGTGGGGCATGTGCACTTTGGGCTCTACAGAAATAACTCCAGAACTCACTAGGACGAATGTTGATGAGTTGTCCCTCTTAAATTCAAAATAGAGTCATTCATATCAGAATAATCGTCTATCAAGTGGAAGAAACAACAGCAAATGTATGAACAAAGTGAGACATTGTTCTCCCCACCCCACCTTCACCTGCAGCTCTGAGCAGCTGCCGCCCCACACTGGGCTTCCTGCCCTTGTGCCTCCCAGTTACACCTTTTCTTCCCTTTGGGGGTGTGGGGCTCATCCTCTGTTCCATTGGAGTGTCACAGAGATGTGACCAGAGCATCACTGTTAGAATGGTCATTTAGTTTCTCCGGATGACGGGGATAGCCATTCTGTGTGGAGCGGGCTAGGAGCCTGGTTGCCACAGCCTGTCTCAGCATCACTTTCAAGAGGACTGCCAGGGCAGCTCCCCCATTGTCGAGTAATGTAAGAGTGCCTGTCACGTCCTTCAATTTTGTGTTAATTTTTGTTTTTCCAAATATTTGCATTATTTCTCTAGGGTTCTGTTGTCTTTGTTTGGTGACAGCTTAAGAACAGTTCTCACTGAGTACACACACTCTGTGATGAACTTTCCTCTGTGCATGTGTTGTAGCTGCACAGCAAGGAAATCTTTACATTGAAAGTGTTCCATTGATGACTTTCTTTCTACTAACCATGAAAGGAGGTCCCTTATTCTGACTTAGTAATAGCACTGCCTTGGGAAGGGTGGCCAGTGACCAGTCTGCTGTAGAGTTTATGTTGCCAAGTTAGTGTTGTACACATTTGGAAAGCATCATATTTGGGGGTGAAGCACGCTAACGTCACCAGATTTATTACCTGTAAACTTTTTATGGATAGTAACAAGAAATAAAATTACCTTGAAATTTATTTCCATTTCATAGTTTTTACTTTGTTGCTAATTTATACTATATTTTCCTCCCAAGAGTAGGCTTTCTAAAGTACTCTACCTTTTTGTTTTTAAAAATAATTCCTTTTCAGTTTTATTTTCACATAAATATAAATGTTAAATTTTTGAATATTTTCTACTTAGATGCTTATCTTTGAAAGTGAATTAAAATGCTGCATTTTAGTCCAGGTTTGGATCAAATTATTTTAATTCTTTAAAAGTTTTTTGGTTAACTTCCCAAGATGTTTCTCGTTCCTTTACCTACAGGGTTTCCTTGTCCCATATTCTAAAAAAATAAATAAAGGACAGTAGATAAAAACAGCGTTTTATGGAAGAAATACAAATAACTGAGCATGTGAACAATAATCTGGCTTCACTAATAATAGAGAAAGTAGGCTAGCAGTTTTTGCTGTTTAGGGACCATTTTTAATAGTAATAATCAGCTTCTACACTGGTATGTTTGATGAGGCAGAGGCCCTCCTGCAACTCGGGAAGTTCCAGTCGGCACAGCCTTTCCTGAGGGTCAGTGAGCAGATCTGCTCCAGGTTGTGAACCCTCCAACCCTTTGGGGAGCTGTTGTTAGATGATAATTAGAAGTGGTATCAGGTTGAAGGACCTTTATGATCCAGTGTGAAAAAGCAGAGCAAGGGAAGCAGCCTGAATCCAGCATCGGGAGAACTGTTAATCTGTGGGGAACCCACGAAGTGGAATATTATTTCGCCCCTAGAATCATGTTTTAAATAATATTAAGTAATGCGAAAATGCTCCTAACATAGTGTTTTTAAAATTCATGTCCTAAAATATTGCAGTAAAATCCTGATTTGAGCAACTTAATTTATAAAGATGTTTTTTACAAGAAAGACAAGTTATCAAGGTGTGGTGTGACGAACTAATGTGTTAAATTCTTTTTTGCACTTTTCTATTTCCCAAGAGTTCTACATTGAATACTTTCAAATGCTAAATAAAATACTTCATTTTTAAAAGGCAGGGAGCGGAGAGGTGGGATGGCCCAACGTCCTCATATGGGACCCCAGCAGACCTGTGACCTTCGGGTTTGTGTTAGTGACAGTGGAGATAACCAGGCCGACTCAGTGGTGGGCACTTCAGAGTGTTCCAGCCGCAGCTTCCCAAACACCCCTTCCAGTAGAGCTCTGATATTTGAGTTCCTAGTGTTTCTAGTTGTCCATCAGACAGAAGCTCAGAGGCAAGAAACAGTTGAGTGGGAAGGCGGCAGTCAGCTGTCTCTGTGGATCTCAGTGTTTTCAGCCCAGGACACACGAAGCATCCACACATTCGGCAGAGGGACTTGGAGTCACTGGAGTGGGGAAGGTGTGTGTGGTCTGAAAAAGTCCCTCCACACCTCTGATTCCCAGCATCACCGGGTGAGGCCACAGTCAGATTTTCCTTGACCCAGCAGTGAGGAATGAGGGAGGAGAGGGTTTCATCTGTTTTTGGTAAATGAAGTAAAGCAGGTTTCTCTGGTTTTCTAAGGTTTTATGATAGAAAATTCCAGGCACGTTTGAAGGGAGCACAGTAGTATAATGATGCCCTTGTCTCCTCTCCCAGCTTGTTATCAGTGTTTGCCATTCTTCTAGCATCTGAACCACCATCTAATTCCTCACTGCATGTGTGATGAGGATGAACATCATTGTTATAGTTCTTTTTATTGTGGGTAAAATTATAGACACTAAAATGCCCAAATCCTAGCCATATAGTTTTGACCAGTGGTAGACCCAACCCGTGAGTTATGGCCCCTGTCATGACATCAAATATCCTCTCATCCCAGAAAGTTCCCTGGCCCCTTCCCAGTCATTCTCAGCTTTGGAGGGTTGTGTTATAATAGTCTCAGAGTGCTCAGCTGTGTGTGTGTGTACGCGCGCCTGCCTGCCTGTCTGCCTGCCTGTCTCAGGTCTCCTAGTTGATTGCAGGAACTGAAAAACGTGTCTGAAATGAGAGAGCACTACTTTTCCTCTCATGATAGCATGATTTCAAGCCTGGGCTTGAAATTCATCCACACTGTCCATTTATTTTATTTTGATGAATAAATCTTGTAAGAGATTTTATATTTGGAGTTGCTAAAATTTAAAATGTCTGGGGGTTTTTCTTTTAAAGAATCCCCGGAAGGCCCGTGTAACTCGGCGTTTCATTGTAGCCGAAGGGTTGTATATGAATACTGGAACCATTTGTCCTCTCCCGGAATTGGTAAGCACTCACAGTTACTCATTATTTTAGCATTTGGAGTTTTTGGAGTTGCCTTGTGTTTATGACCACTTCTAATGTGGAGCATCTGCCCTGCTCTGCACAGTAGGTATCAGAAGCTCACTCTACTCATACCAGGGAAGTAGGTTAGCATTAATGCCTTTAAAGAGTAATCAAGATTCAACTTTTTAAAACCAGCTTCACTGACGTATAATTCACATATAGTAAAATACAGTTACAGTGTAGAGTCTGATGAGTTTTGTCAGATGTATACACCCCGCCACCACCACCATAGTCACTCCAGAGAGTTCCTTCATGCCCCTTCGTAGTCAGTACACCCAAGTCTGGCCCAAGGCCACCATTGATCTACTTTTCGCTCTTGTAGCTTTGCCTTTCAGAGCTCTGTACAAATAAAATTCTGCGTTATGTATTTTGTAAAACAGCTTTTTAACAGGGAAAGCAATATACTGTTTTTAGAAATCATGACTATTGAGATTTATAAAAATTGAGGTGAAATTTACATAACATAAAATTAGGGTTTTTTTCAACTTCCAGTATCGATTTTAGTTTTCCAGTTTTACTGGAATGGGAATTCATTTTTATAAATACTGAGGAAGTTTAAAGAACCTAAGATGAGGCTTAAATAGTATTGAGCACTGTCTTGCTACAGTTAATTGAATCCAAATTCTAGGAAAAGTAAATGATAGTGGAAGTTGATAAAATTAGCTGTTTAAAGTAAACAGTTTAGTGGATTTAGTACATGCACAGTGTGGGTAGCCATCATCTGTCTTGTTCTAAAACCTTCTCATCACTCCCGAAGAAGACCCCTGAGCCCATTAAGCAGTCACTTCCATTTTCCCTCTTCCCTCGCCTGGAACCACCGCCAGCCTGCGTTCTGTGTGGATTTACCTATTCTGGATCTCTCTGTAAAAGGGATCATCCTAATACGTATCATAGAGTAGTCTGCTTGGAGCACATTCCAAGACCCCCAGTGGACGCCTGAAACTGCAGATAGTATCAAACCCTATGTATACTGTGTTTTTCCTATAAATGCATATGCACGACAAAGATTAATTTACAAATTAGGCACAGTAAAAGATTAACTAATAATAAAGTGGAACAGCTGTCACACTATTCCTTATAAAAGCTGCGTGGGTGAGGTCGCTGGTCTTGGCCCCTGCGGACATCCCCTGGAGGCTCAGTGCTTTCTGGTGCAGCACTCGGCCATCGATCAGAACAGGTTCTCTGTTTAAGCCTCCCACCCCAAAATTTGGTGTCTTTTCTGTCTTAACTAAACGCTTACGCACTGTGGCCGTAACTTTTGCAGTTTGAGGCACAGCAGCAAAACCAGCACGGATTTCATTTCCTTCTTCACAGTTTCACAGATAGAAGATTCATTCTTACCATTGACCTTAGCAACCTCAGCATAGGGTGTTTTTCTCTTAAGTCAAGAACTTTCACTTTTTCACCTAAAGGAAGCACTTTCTGGCTCCTCTCTGGTATATCTGAGTTGCCAACATCACTACTCTCGCACTTTGGGGCCATGACTAAGTAAAATGGGGGTGACTTGAGCACAAGCACCCTGACACCTCAGCAGTAGTTCTGATAAATGAGGCGACTGCTAAGTGTCCGTGTACTACACACACACACACACTGGACAAAGGATGATTCATGTCCTGGGCAGGACGGTGGGGATGGCGCAGAACTTTGTCACATTACTCAGGGCACAAGTTATTTATTGAATTGTTTATTTCTGAGATTTTCCAGTTAATGTTTTCAGACCACAGTTAACTGTGGGTAATGAGACCACAGAGTATGCACTAAGCTGAGGGGAGACTACATAATACACGACCTTTGTGTGTGGCTCTGTCCACAAAGCTTCGTGTGCTCATCACTCTCCACGTTGTAGCACGTGTCAGCGGTTCATGCCTTTGTAGTGCTGAGTGATGCTACATTTTGAGGACATACTGCGGTTTGTTTACCTGCTGATGAATATTTGGGTTGCTTTTACCTTTTGGCTATTATGAATAGTGCTGCTATGATCATTTGTGTACGAGTATTTGTTTGAACCCCTGTTTTCAGTTTTTTGTGTGTATATATCTAGCAGTATAATTACTAAGTCACATGGTAGTTTTATGTTTAACTTACTGAGGAACCGCCATACATTTTCCACAGTGGCTGTCCTGTTCTGTTAATATGATACATTACATTGATTGATTTTCCTGTGTTCAACCGCCCTTGCATTTGACCACTGATTTGAATCTATGAGTCTATCAATTGAATAAGGAATTAAAATAAGGGTTTTATATCTTATTTTTAAAGTTTTTACTATGTTTTAAGAAAATACAGATACATCCTAAATATCAATGAAAGAAATGTATTTGTTTACATGAGTGTCAAAGACTGATAGAGTGATGAGGGGAGGCAGCAGGCCAGGCGGTGCTAGAGCCCCACGTTGTAGGACTCGGATCACAGAGCAGTGCCGATGGGCAGTGTGCAGCCCAGCAGGGAGACAGAATGCCTCAAGTGCAGGGCCGCTCAGTGTGTGTCAGTGTTGAGTAGAGAGAGATTACAGGACACAAAATAGGGTTTGTGGGCTTCTGCTTCACCAGGACTGTCGTAATGTCATTAAACATATCCTAAAACATGATGTTTAGAAACTTTCTCATTCATACTAACAGATGGAAAAGACTCAGTGTTGAAAAGATGTGATTCTCCCCAAGTGCATTGATTTTTAATTAAAATCCAGCAAAAGGTCAGTCCGCCCCCCCCAAATTTGATATTGATTAGCAAGATTATCCAATAAAATCTTGATTGAAAAATAATTTGTCGCCCTGGGTGGTGTGGCTCAGTTTGTTGGGAGTCATCCATGTACTTCAGGGCTGCCGGTTTGGTTCCTGCTCAGGGCATGTGCCTGGCTGCACAGTCAACCTCAGTCCAGGCTGGAGTTCGAGGCAGCAGATCGACGTCTCTCTCTCTCCCTCCCTCTCTCTCAAAATCAAGGAAAAGTGTTTGTTTGTTTTAATCCTAACCCAGGGATATGTTTTCATTGATTTTTTTTTTTTTAATTTATCTTTATTTTTGAAAGTATTACAGATGTCCCCCTTTTTCCCTATTGACCCCTTCTCCCCCCCCCCCCCCCCAGGCCTTTTCCACACTATTGTCTGTCTCTGGGTTGTGCATATATGTATATAAGTTCTTTGGTAAATCTCTCCCCACCCACCTCCGCCTTCCCTCTGACGTCCCTCAGGCTGTTTCACGCTTCAATGTCTCTGGATCTATTTTGTTCATCAGTTGTTCATTAGATTCCACATATGAGTGAGATTATGTGGTACTTGTCTTTCTCTAACTGGATTATTTCGCTTAGCATAATACTCTCCAGGTCCCTCCACGCTGTCTCAAAGGGTAAGAGGTCCTTCTTTTTAACAGCTGCATAGTATTCCATGGTGTGAGTGTCCTACAGCTTTTTTATCCACTTAAATATGGAGCTGCCATTTGACCCTGTTATTCCACTTCTAGGAATATATCCTAAGAAACCCAAAACACCAGTCAGAAAGAATATATGCACCCCTATGTTCATAGCAGCGCAACTTACAATAGCTAAGATCTGGAAACAGCCCAAGTGCCCATCAGTAGATGAGTGAATAAAAATATTTTAAAAAATCAATGAAAAATCAGTAAATTATCTGAGACTTGTGATTTGGAACAGCAAATTATCTTATACATTTTATGCATGATTCCTGTAATTTCAGTGTGAAAAGATCTTTTTTTAAAATATTTTTTTATTGATTTTAGAGAAAGAGGAAGGGATAGGGAGAGAGAGGTAGAAACATCCATGATAAGAGAGAATCATCGATCAATACCTCCTGTACTCCCCCTCCTGGGGATCAAGCCTGAAACCCAGGCATGTGCCCTAACTGGGAATTGAACCAGTGACCTCTTAGTGCATGGGACGATGTTCAGCCAGCTGAGCCACGCTGGCCTGGCAGTGTGGAAAGATCTTAATGTTAAATCTTTAGTAATTAAAATACAAGAGTTATGGGAATATTTGAGAGGTCAACATCTTATCATATATGTAAAAACTTAGTGGTTGATAATTGCTGTATTTTAACTCAGTTGTGAAACTGATCACATACATGTCATTAGGGGGTAAAAAAACCTACAAACAAACATGCATATGTTCAACTTCCCACTGTGTAAGCAAAAATATAAATAAAATGTGATGCTTAGAAGACCGTATAGATCAATAAGCATCTTAAAAGCCTGGAGGTAAAGGGGAAAACCTATAATGAACATTTTTTCTGCATTAAAAAATGCCATGAAATCAAAATTAAAACAGTGCCCCTGAAGGAGGGAAGAGTGCATACATTTCCCCAGGAGTTTTTGTGTGATCAGACCAGTATTTAACAGGTTACATGTCTATACTCATAATGCCTTACCATTTATGTCTTTAGAAATTGGCCTTGCACTCTGTTTATTATTGAGTTAAATTGAACATTTTGGAGCTTTGAAAATTCAATTGATTTTCGTTTTTCATGGTACATAGATTCTATAAACATGCTGCACACACCGAATTACAGAGTTGTGAACTGTTGCTCCTGGGCGCACACAGTTCGTTTTCTGCAAGCCTCTAGTCACAACATGTTCATCATTCCTTCAGTACATGACCTCATGTTGTGTGTTTCTGCTTAAAGACACCTCGTTTAACTGATACTGTTGACTCACCAGTGCTCGGCTCACAGCAGCAGCGCTGTGACTCCCGCCTGAAGGAAGCTTGTCTAACACACGCATGTCCCCATGAGGCAGCCCCAGCCTCCTCTCAGGAACACAGAGCACACTCAGCACTACTTTTGGACCAGTATAAACAACAGGGTCACCAACAAAAATCACAAAGTGCAAAAAAAAGTGGCAATAAATAGACTGTGAAAAGGACACTTGCTTACAATATGAGCTGTAGCCGTATCCTGTTCAGCTCAACTGGGACAGCATCAGATGACTCGGAGTTTTCACTGCTCTGCCCCTGGCCCAGAGTATTGATTCGGAGGTTGCAGATCAATTTCAGCAAGTGGGCAGATCCACAGATAAGAATCTACCTATATTGAGGAGCAACTGTATGTGCTTTTCTCCCTTTTCATTTAAGGTTAATTTTGTTCTGTTTGCTGCTACTCATCATCAGAATTGTAAAGTTATGTCTTGTTAACACTTAGGTTAAGTTAAAGTACAAATACAAAGCCAGGATCTTTCTGGAGGAAAGCCTTTCATTTGGAGTCCTGGGAGAGCACGGCCGAGGAGTCACTGAACACTTTGGAATCAATGTAAGTTCTCCTTTTTTGGAACCTCCCCTCCTGTAGGAGATATGCAGTCTCATCCTGCCGAGCAGGTTCATGTGCACTGGCAGTGCTCCTCATGGGCGTGCAGGGCCTGCCGCTCTGGTGTCTGCTCTTCACGGTGCCCGCGGAGGATCGGTCAGCACTGGCAACTCAGAGCGGTTCAAAGTGGAATCTGTGTTGTGGTGATGTGGCAGCATTGGATCCTGGTTCTCAGTGTCTCTTCTCTAGAAACAGATAAATTTGCCTTCTGGTTTTTTTCTTACAATCAGTAAGAATTCCCTAAGTAGTCCTTTAGAAAGTGTCTGTGATGGCAGTGAGAGGATGTCCTTTTAATATTTGAAGTCCTGACACATAAACATATATGTACATATATATGCACACATACTCTTACATCAGGAACACCACTGGCATGGGTTCAGCAAAGCCCCTTAGAGTCCCAAACAGCTGAATGAATTTGTCATGTTACTTTTGCTAAAGGGAAGTGAGCCCCCGCTGTCCCAGTGGTTTGTGCTCCTGGAGCCTCAGGGAGAAGTGAGTCAGTCCATCTGCAGAACCTGTCTTCACCCTGCACTGTGTATAGTCCGGCTGAAGGACGCTTTCTCCAAATCCTGTGCATAAAAGTTCTGCAACCTGTGTTAAGTTGAACTATAAACATAAAATCCCCCTAGAGGAACTGCATCCACTACCCATACAGTCCTGGAGAAGCTAGACTGACATGTGCTCCTCAAAGACAGGCACTGAGGAATCGAAGATAAAATGGAAGCGTAATTTAAGCAAAATTTAAGGCATGACAGTGTGAAGGAGGAAAAAGCATGTCCAGTGTCTCTGTCTAGTTCTCAAGTGCTTAATCACCCGTCTCAGAGATGTATACGTGAGACCTTGAGGAGGAGCACCGAGTATAGGGGCCTGATTTGAATCCCAAGTCAAACACAGGAGCAAGCTTCATGAGACAAATGTTTAAACCAAATAGTTGATATTAAGAAATTTCTCATTTTTTAGGTGTGATAATAGTTTTATTATTATGTTTTTGAAGGAATTGATGAGGGTTGTGAGGGTTGTAGGGGGGCTGTACATGGAATGAGATTATCCACGAGTTGAACTTTGAATCTGGGTGATGGGGTTCTTTTTCTATTCACTTTACTTTTGTATATGTTGGAACACTTAGCAAAATACCGGATTTGGTCTGACCAGTCATTGTCGTGGCCATCAGTGAGTAACTATTGGATGGTTACCATGTAGCCAGGATGAAACTTGGTTCTGGAGCTGGAGTGGAAGGTGAGGATCCCAGGAATACTTAAGGAGTTGAGAAGCTAGTGGGAACTCAGAAGCCCATGGACTACGTTAGGTTCGTCCACTGCCCAGTTCGTCCACTGTGGTCAAAGAATTGCTTGCCATGTATGATTTCATTTTTGAAAAGATGAAAGGTAAATGGAATGTAGGAACCAAGTGCTTAAAACTCAGGTTTTATTTAAAACCTCAAGTACCTTCTGTGGGGAAGGCCAGGAGATGGTTTTATTTTGTACCTCTGAATACTTTTAGTATCAAACAGCTTTGGATTTCATCATCTTCTAATTTATCTCTCTCTTTCATTGTGTATAAATGTTAATGCGTGATGAAATGGCACTTTCAGGAGGGCTTTGAAACATCAGTCCTTTTAATGATAGGTTTTATGTGGTTTACCCTCTATTTTGCGTAAGTAGTTTGTAGAGCCCAGATGTTGACATGGTGAGTGCTGAAATTTTGTCTCTAGGCTTGAAATTGGTCTGTTTCAATCAAGGAGTCATTGACACGGTGCCTCTTTCCTGGCAGATAGATGATATTGACCTCATCAGTGCCAACATGGAGAATTCACTGGCTTCTATTGGGGGTTTCTGCTGTGGCAGGTCTTTCGTAATTGACCATCAGGTAGGTTCTTTTAAAACAAAAGCAGCAGCTGAAATGCATTGCTCCTTGGTTGCCTCAAAATGTAACTTATAATTAAAAGCCTTCACAGTAAATCACACAATTTTTATTTATTGTTAATCTTCATCTGAAGATATTTTCTCTGTTGCTTTTTAGAGAGAGAAGAAGGAGGGAGAGATGTATTTATGTTTTTAACTTGTTTGTTTCTTCTCAGCGACTTTCCGGCCAGGGATACTGCTTTTCAGCTTCGTTGCCACCCCTGCTAGCTGCAGCTGCAATCGAGGCCCTCAACATCATGGAAGAGAGTCCAGGTACAGCCAGGAAGTCAGACTGTGCAAGTCACATTAGCCATGCTGCCGGTGTGCTTTTTGGAGGAATTAGCTAGAGGAAGTGATTGGTCTGATAGCTCCAGTCTGAATTTCACTCCCGGCATTAGTAGAAGGAGCAGCAGTGCAGCAGTTGTCCTGCATCTGGGAGCGGGTACAGCCGTCTCTCCTGTCCCAGAGCTGGGGCCAGAGCCTGGCTCCCTGGGTGGGTGGGGCTGCCCACAGGAGGGGGCTCAGTTCTGGGCCATTTGTCATTTGGTTTATCTTTTTGTTTCAGAAATTAGCCAAAGTGTGCTACTAATTTTTGTTATATATGTTTTATAAGTATTGTCTAGTTTCCCTTCAGCTCTTTTGTATCAACAGTTGGTACCTAGTTTAAGAACCTAATGGTTACTTAACGGGCAAAGTCGACTAAATTTATTTATTTATTTTTAAATATATCTTCATTGACTTTAGAGAGAGGAAGGGAGAGAGAGAGAGATAGAAACATCAATGATGAGAGAGTCATTGATCGGCTGCCTCCTGCAGGCCCCCAAATGGGGATCAATCCTGTAGCCCAGGCATGTGCCCTGACCGGGAATTGAACCCCCATCTCCTGGATCCTGGGTCAACGCTCAACTGCTGAGCCACACCCCGCTGGGCTGGACTAAATTTAAAACATGGCTTTGGCTGTGACCATGCCTACTCACCAAAGCCTGAAACAGAACTTGAGAGACAGGCATTATCTGGTATTTCTGCATTTTAAATTTTCAGCTTTGGTCTTTCTTCAGAGAATCAGGAAACATGCGTGTTTTCTCTGCACTTTCGCGTTCCTGCTCGACAGGTGGCCTGGCCCTCCTGCTCAGGTTGTTTAGAGTTTTCCTGAGGAAAGGGAAAAGATCATAAACATTATTACATATAGTCTCTATTTTTTACCAACTTGTTTGCCAATTTATTTCTGTAACATCTTGGTGCCCTTTTATTCTTAAACAGATTGTAGAATTTTGATGAGAGCAAGAGCCACTATTCTGCTGTAGAAAAACGCCATCCCAAATATTGCTGAAAGGGGTGTAAAGGTATCAGTGTGTGCCAAGGACGAAAGCTGGCGCCTCTAGAGGCGTATCTGGCCGCCTGTCTGTGTTATTAGTATGTAGAAGGATTTGCAGCATTTTAAATTGATGAACTTGAACTGGATCTTTAAAAATAGTTTTGGATTAATATCAAGTTTCCCAAATATGTAGTTGCCCCTTGAGCAACATGGGTTTGAACTGCACAGATCCACTTATATGCAATTTTTTTCAATAAATACCTGAACTGTTTTGGATCTGCTATTGGAAGTCGAGGGTACGAGGGTGTGCTGCGTTCATTGACCTGTGTCGTCATACTCGCCTGTGGATTTCGGTATCCCCACAAATGCTGAAGGACAGCTCAAGGTTTTGAGAAGTGGAAAGTTCAAGGCAGGTTTTCTAACGCATGCTGTTCAAGGTGCAGCTGTGCCATGGAATGTTTTTTTTCCACCCAGGTATTTTTGCAGTGTTGAAGGAAAAGTGCAAGAGAATTCATAAAGCTTTGCAAGGGTAAGTTTTACAAGTTTTCAGCCAACTTAAAGTTTATCTGCTGCACATATAAACTAATGAAAAATTTTGAATGTCATTTCTTTGGTTTTGGGTACAGTTGATAGGCTTGGGTCAGTTTGACTTAAATTGCAACTAAGAAACCAAAACCTCAGTTCACCCACATCTGTCTGTGTGTGTGAAACCAGAGCTTCTGTTGGGTCGTTAAAGAATCAAGATTGTTTTTCTAAAAAAATGATACAGGCTCATCACTAAAATATTATAGCAGTGTACAAGATAAAAACATCAAATAACCCAGCACGCAGCCACAGAAGTGATCAGCGTAAAGCCCGGAGACTCCACGTCCCTACGAGCAAGAGGCGCAATTCCCTGCTGCGTCACTAGACGCCAGTGCCCGCACTGCTGACATTCTTTTTAGAGAGTCACTAAGTTTCACCTCAAGTTAATATAGCAAAAAGAAACAAGTGAAATGGGAGGGAACCTTATGAGTGGTTTATGTGTTTTTAACAACACACGAGCACTTTAAGATTCCTCCAGAGCTCAGAAAAAATGAGGCTGGTGACATTTTCAGGCAGATTTCTGGTCTTAAAGAAAATGATCTCACGTTGCCAGGTTGTTTCTTGTTATGCCAGATACGGAAAGAAAAAGACAGGTGGAAAAGGAGGAGATCACAGCTGTTCTGATACAGTAGGGGCAGAAGTGATTAAAGTTCTGGGTGTGTCTGCCTCGTAGCAACAAAGGTTCCTGCATGATTTATGGTGGAGAGATTACAATTTGTATTGATTCCAGTCACATTAGGTTATGAAATATTAATCTACCAATGCGGGCAGCATGGGCGCCGCTGTCAGTTCAGAACAGTCACCCTTCTGTCTGGCAGGGTTGACGCCCTGTCTTCTCTTTGGGATACTGAGGCCCAGCCTTCTGTCTGGGGTGCTCAGGCTCTGCCTTCTGTCTCTCTGGGGTGCCGAGGCCATACCTTCTCTTGGGGGTGTTCAGGCCCTGCCTTCTGTCTGGGGTGCTCAGGCATTTTGTTTGTAAGTCCTATCCCCCACTTCTCCCAGCTCTTTACACCTTTTCGTCTCCAACATCCTTACCCTCTGTCTCTCTCCACCTACTTCTAGCTGACAAGCGTGCTTCATGCTGTCACTTGGGAACTCCTTCATTTTCCTAACAAACCTGTGCACTTATGGGTGTCCGAGCCAGTCTTCCCTGTATTACAGCTAAGAAATGTCCCTCCAGCCATCACAGCCCCTCTTCCTAAACGCTGAGTGCCTTTGGCTGTCCCCTCCTCTCTGTCCTGGGTCTTTCTGGTCCCGAGCCGCGTGACTACATTCAGGCCCATGGCCCTCTCACACTCCTTTCCCTGACCTCACCTTTCCCTCTACGACTCGCCCGTGCTCTGCTTCTCCTTAGCTCATCTTCTCCGGGATTGTGTGCTTTCTCCACAGCCTCACCTCTCTCATTTACACTTGAAACTCCTGAACCTGCCTCTGCTCTTACACTTCACCACTGTGCCTGTGGAGCCACCGGTGACTGCTTGTTGCCGAGTCCAGCAGACGGTCCTCAGAGCTCATCTCGCTACCCAGGAGCCTCAGCACAGCTGACTGCTTTCCTTCCCAGCTCTCTCTCTGGGCTCTGTTACAACACACTGGTCTTCTACCTCTTTGAATTGCTTCATCTTGTTCTCCTTTGACTGGTTGAATCTCTCCACCCTTTCCTTTAGAGCCCGATCCATCAGCTACTACTGTTGCTTGTAATACTTTTCCTTGAGATTTTTCTGGAAGCATAATGCCTCCTTGGTTAGTTTCCGCAGCACTCCTTCCAGCTAATACTCGGTCAAAGCCTTTCTTTTGGCACCGTCCTCTTCAGGGCTTAGTCTGTGGTCCTTTTTTCTGTTACCTTCTTGGAAAATCGTGCTTTTCCACCCCTGGGGCTTCAGATCCTGACACCTATATGTGGACAGCTCACAAATTTGCATCTCCAATGCTTCCCGCTCTTTAGGGTTCCGGGTCTCACATCCAGAGGCTCACTTAGTATCTCTTGGAGGACTCCACAGGCACCTCATACCACACACACAGTAAGGCAAGTTTGGGAGCATGTCACATAGGTATCTCGATACTTAGGGGTAACAGAAAACAAAACAGCAAGGACATCAGTGCTGCAAGAGGGGAAGACAGGCCAGGGATGCAGGGCCTTGGAGGCCGTGACAGGACCGGGCACAGATAGGAAGCCATGGCCTGGTTCTGAGCAAAATACGGCATCACGTGACTGAGCTTCCATCTTAGCAAAACTGCTTTTGTGCTGTGTGAAGAAATATCTAATATTCTGTGGTGGCAAGTACAGAGACAAGGAGACCAGTGAGAAATTGTGCAGTGCTGCATGTAAAAGATGATGGTGACTTCAGATGTATTTTGAAGGTGGGTTTCCTGGAAGTTCATATTCGGGGTGAGTGAGAAAGAGAAGACTCAAGCTTGGGCTTAAGGTATTTGGTCTGAGTAACTAGATGGAGTTGCTAGTAAGTGAGATGGTTAGAACTGTTCGGGGAAGTTTGTTGGGTAAGTTTGGTGTTGAATATGTTAAGCTCAAAATGCAATCAGACGTCCAGGAGTGTGTAGCAGTTGGATATACAATTTTAAGTTTAAGGGAGAGGCCTGAGCTAGAGATACATTTTGGAGTCAGTTGCATATAAATAGTATTTCAAACATTTCATTGCGAAGAGGTCAGGAACCAGCCAGGAGACTGAGAAAGAGTGCGGAAAAGGCAACCAGGGGAGTCTACTGCAGAAAGTGTACGTGGGTCAGCATGGCACGCACCGCTGCTGGCGGAGCAGACGGACACTGACTCACAGGCTGTTGCACTCGAGCAGTTTCAGGGGAGCAGCGGGTGCAAAAAGCCTCATAGAGGCAGGTTCCAGAGAAACTGGGAAAGGAGGGATTGGACACAGCTCTGTAACTATTTTGAGTCTTGCTGTTAAGAGGAACAGAGAAATGGGATGGTGAATGGGGAAGAGATTGGGTCAGGAGAAGGACGTCTTGGTTTGTGTTAGTCTAGTGCAGTCTGTTTATGAATGTCCAAATGTCGCAGCCTTTCTTCGGTAGCTGGAGACCAGCTCTCTGTCATGTACCAGTTTCCCAGCTGTACCCGAATCTGGCTTTTAGCTGTCTTTTCTCCTTCATTAGTTTATCTGCTCAATGCTCTGTTTTTCTTATTACTATTTCTGTTCTTATCACTATGTAACTTTTGGTATATGTGCGGCGAAAGTGAGCACAATCAATATATAAGTTTTGGAATAACTTTGGGTTTTGTCAAAAATAGTACTAGAATTTTCATTGTAATTGTATTAAATGTTCTGATTAATGTGGAGGGAATATGTATCCACTTCCTGGAATTTTCCTTTGTGTCCTTTAATAGAAATTTAAAAATTTTCCCTGAAGCTCTTTTACCTCATGGTACCTTTAAGGGTAATTTGTAGATATCCTATAGATTTTGTTCCTATTATGAGTAGAGTTGTCTTTTATATTTTCTAATTATTGCTGATTTATAAGAATGTTAAAGATCTTATTAATTCCAGCAGTTCTTTTCCTTCTGTTGTGATGATGTTCATAAAAACCCTGTTATCTTTTTCTTCTTATATTGCATTGGTCTGGGTCTCTGATACTCTCTTGAACTGGCAGTCAGAGCATACATCCTTCTCATTCCCAATATAAAGTGTTTTCTTAATTCAGTATAAAACATCATACAGTAGGGGTTTGCTGGGTGGCCTCTATCAAATTATTCCTAGGTTTGGAGACTTTTTAAAAATTATAGATTTGTCTAATGCTGAATTGCATTGATATATTTCCTTTTTAAATTTGTATTGTTGACAGTATTACAGATGTCTCCCATTTTCTCCCTTTTTGCCCCCCTCCACCTAACCCCCACCCCACCCCAGGTCTTCCCCATGCTGATGTATTTTCTGATGTTAAGCCATCCTTGCATTTCTGACTAGACTCCTTTTGATTACAATTTAATTTTCTACACTATTAGATTTAGTTGGCTTATATTTTAGTTTGGATTTTTACATCTATACTTATAATTTAAATGGACCTGGAGAGTGTTATGGTAAGTGAAATCATCCAGCCAGAGAAAGATGAGTACCCTATGATTTCACTTATATGTGGAATTTAATGAACAAAATAAACTAACAAAGTTTATTTAGGAGACAGACCCATGGATACTAAGAACAGACTGACAGCTGTCAGAGGGGAGGGGTGGAGGGTTGGGTGAGAAGGTGAAGGGATTAAGCAAAGGGGAAAAAATAAGACTCCTGGACACAGACAACAGTGTGGTGGTTACCAGAGGGAAGGAGGTGGAGGGAGGTGCAGAGGGTAAAGGGGTACATGGTGACGGAGGAGACTTGACTTGGGTGGTGAACACACGATACAATATACAGATGATGTATACAGAACTGTACACCTGAAACCTATATAATTTTATTAACCATTGTCACCCCAGTAAATTCAGTTTTAAAATAAATAAATAAATAAATGGTTCTATAATCTTTTATACCAAGCTTATGTAGCCTAGGAATCAGTGTTCTGGTAGCCTTGGTGAACGGCTGAGCAGCTCTCCCTTTTCCTGCTTAGGAAGCCACCACGTAAGCCAGGCTCGCTGTTTCTCCAGAGCTGGGCTGGACCCCACCCCTGCAGGTCTAGGCTTGGGCCTTTGCATTGGGGATGGTCAGTGACTGTCTCTCTGTGTCTACGTTATTCCCCCTTAATATTTTGTGTTTCTTTTTTATTTTTATGATAAACTTCCCAGAAATTTACCTAGCTCATTGTTTTTAAATTTAATTTTGTTTGTGTTTTTATCATTCTTTTTCATTGAGGTCTTCCTTCCTTTTCTTCCGTGTTTGAATTTGTTCTTACTCTTTTTAGCTTCTTACATTTAGGTTATTGGTTTTATTTCTTATTTTTCAATAAATTTCTTAAAAGATAAACAATATCAAAGTCAGTGATCAACATTCAAATCTAAGTAATTAGTCTCCTTTAATCAGTGATTCTCTTCTCTCACCTCCAAGGTTGCGTTTGGGAGAAGTCAGCAGCCTGTGCTGGTTTGGTTGCCTGCTGGAAACTTGAAGAGTCCCTAAATTCTAGCAGAGAGTTACTCGTGTCCAGCTTGCTTCCCAGACTGTAAGCACGTGATGGACACCTCGTCTGAACTGTTGATTGGTCTGTCCTGGGACCTAGCCCAGTGCTTAGTATTTACCCATATGGATGAAATAACATGCTTTCCAAAATTTTTAGGTCCTGAAACACAGCTTTTAAGCTTCTGAACTCAAGCTATCATTTTGTGTCCCATTTGTGTGTGTTTTTTTAATACTTATTAAATTTATTGGGGTGACGGTGGTTAATATGAACAGAGGTTTCAGGTGTGGATTTTCTATGTTACAAGATTTTTATATTGCTCTGTGTGTCTCCACCACCCAAAGTCAGATCTTCTCCATTTGGTTTTAATGACACTTGCACCTAACATTCAGCCATGGCAGCCAAAGCCAGGGCACTTTGTTTCCTTCCTTCTCCCACCAGCCCCACCCACCATGTGAGATGAGCCTGTTTGGTTAAAGCACAGGCTTAGCTGGGCTGTAGGTGCCCTGTATGTATTAAGAAAAATCCAGGCCCAACCAGTGTGGTTTAATGGTTGAGCATCAAACCATGAACCAGGAGGCCACGGTTCAAGTCCTGGTTAGAGCACATTTCCAGGTTGTGGGCTCGATCCCCAGTGGGGGGCGTGCAGGAGGCAGCTGATCGATGATTCTTATCATTGATGTTTCTCTTCCTCTCCCTTCCTCTCTCTGAAATCAATAAAAATGTATTTAAAAAGAAAAGAAAAATCTGGGGCATTTAATTCATATGAAATGCTATTTGGGAAGCAATTTTTAAAATTCTCCCCTGCGAGTACATGACCTAAAAAGAATTGGTACTTTCTTTTGTACAAGTTTAACACAAAGTTCACATAGGATATGGGTTTTGAAAGCATATTGCTTTGCTTCTACATTAGTAAAGAAAACTAATCTAGAAGGTTCTCCCCCATTCCAGACCCCAGATTCTAAGACTCTATGGTTTGAATTTGCAGCCTGGTTTATTACAAGATCATAGCATGGTGTATGGCATTCAGAGAAAGGAGACACAATTTAATACTGTGCAAGGGCTGGTTGAGAGCCAAGCCAGGTTAGCTTCTAGTGCCTCACATGCTTCTTGGCATGTGGTAGACATTTAGTAAAAGCTTGTTGAGTCCTAAACATAACCCTGGAATCAGGGATGCTACCAGGTGCTTTCTGCCCCATGTCATCCTGAGGGAAGAGTAAACATTTCCAGGTAAAACACACTACATGAAAGCAACCCAAGATATTTAACCTGATTTCAGATAAAGATACATTACCTTTTGTGTTCCAGGAGATAGGCCAAAAATCATCCTTAAAATCTCCCTCCCTGGGAAGTAGCAGATTTTTGTGCTGTTAACCCTAACAAAGAAGAAAATAATTAACTCAGGTAAAATTTAAAATTAAACATACAAATACGGCGGAGACTTTTCAATCAAAACATATTGCTGGTAGTCAAATAACATTTTCAATATCAGAAATTATTCCTATGATTTTTGAGAAGATGAGATACAGACTAAAGACTTAAACGGCGAGCAAGGAAACAGTGTTACGACTAGTAATGAGTAGGAGGTGGAGTGAAGGAAACCAAGTACAGAGAATGGTGCACAGACCCCTCCCCCACGGGAGTGACACGGCCGAGAGGCATGTGTGCTGCAGTGGAAGGCTGGGGGAGGAAACAGCAGGGCAGAGGCCTGGGGCTGGGGCCTGCGAGGAGCCACATGAGGGGTCACCTGAGCCTAGGTAGGTGAGGGAGCAAGGCCTGCAGACCTAGTGGGAGACTGGAGGTAACACCTGTGCTTTCTTTGATATGTGATCCGGGGTGTCCACTGGCGGGGCCCTGGACTAGAGCTTTGCCCAGAGCATGCCTTGGACTTTTGTCTGAACCAGAATCCCACCTCAGGATGTTTCTTGTAAAAGTCACAGTCTCTGTGACATTCGTTAATGCAGACTGTGTGCAGTCATCTGTGTGGAGACCCCTGATCCTGGAAGGGGCTTGGGCTCTGACGTGTGTTTTCCCTCCCTCAGCATTTCTGGATTGAGAGTGGTGGGAGAGGCCGTGTCCCCCGCGTTCCACCTGCAGCTGGAAGAGAGCACTGGGTCGCGGGAACAGGACATCCAGCTGCTTCAGGAAATCGTCAGTCAGGCAAGTGTCCCTCTGTCCCAGCGAGTCTCCTTGTACTCCTCTCCTGAACCAAGAGCTTTCTGTCATTTTTCAGAGCTCTCTGCCTCAGGATAGGGTATAGTGGAGGTCGCTGGCCGCTGTCGGCATTGAGTCTGGAGCCCGTGTCTGGCAGGAGCAGCTCTCCGCTGGGTCCGCGCTCAGCTCGCGCTGGAGGCGCTGTGTTCTGTGCCACATTGTATCAGAGTGGAAGCACGCTCCGCTTCTACTCTGAATAACTGGCCTTCCAGACAACCCTTTTGCTTACTGTTTACAAAGACGGCGTTGTGTGGCGGCCCCATGCCACACTGGACAGCAGCCCACTGGCGAATCCCCAGCCTGGCTCAGAAACAGGTCATAATGATCTTTTAACCAGAAAGGAAGGAGGACCACTGTGTAACCATGCCTAATTTGGGAGATTGATTTCAATGTCTTTATTGTCTAAAAGTCAGTTTATTACTAATTGTAACTCAGTTATTAATGAGAAATGCTCCCTGGGGAAGACCACTAGCCCTTTTCTGCTCAGTAGATCTGCGCCTCCTGGAGTCCTCCCCTCACTTCCCTCCATGCTGCTGCTCCTCAGAAATGTCCCGGGGCCCTGCAGCTCTGGGAGTGAGCATGCCTTTCACTTCATCTGAGGTCCATCAGAGTGCATTTGGGAGTGAAAATGGGCTACGCTCTCCTTCCCTGACCTGCTGTTCCTGCTGCCGTTTCCTTCCAGGGACTCCTCTCCGGTCCCTGCCACTGGCCCCAGGGTTTTGTGATGGCTACATCTGTCCTGTGCCTTTGCCTGGCTCTGGCTGAGGTCAGGCCCTGCCCACAGGCACGTGGCTGCTCAGGATGGGAACCACAGTGTGAAGCCAACCACTGGCTTCACAGCTTGCTTTAGGTGTCCTGTGTCTTGTGGTGTGTGAACCACAGCACCTGGAGTAGCAGATTCCTGGACAGCTTCTGGAGTCATGGCTTCTAGAGTCAGTCCTCTTAAAAACCCAAAATATTATCAGGCCCAGAATGTGAGATTCCTAATTAGGCTGGAGTGATTCGGCCTGCTGCGTGAGGAAATGTCACAGATGTCCCCTCAGGTACAGACAGCTCCCCAAGCGCAAAAAGCACAGGCTTTTTAGAGGGACAAGCATCCTACCAACCACAATACTGCCTTGGTGTTTTTATTGTAATTTTACTTAAAAGTGTACAGAAAAAAGATAGTTACAGCATCCTCGATATTAGAGTTCTTAAACACGATACCAAAACACATTTGTAACTTACACACAAGCTGACAAGTCAGTCCAGGAGCTCAGTGTCATCACACTGCCATTCCTTGGCAGTGAGCTTGTCCCCAGACTGGACGGCCTAGGAGTGTGGCGGGTGTGACTCTGCAGGGCACGCTGGGACCTGCAGTGGGTGGGACAGGGCCTCCTCCAGTGCGCGGGGCCAGAGCCTCGTTAGACCCACCTCTGTGCCTCTCACTGCACAGCAGCGGCGCAGGTCTCACTACTGCTCTGTGCAGAAGAGGCGCCGAAGAGGGCAGGCAGTGAGGTGAGTCGGCGCTGACATCCTGCTCCGTTGTCTACACTGGCTGCCCGGCTTCTCTCCACTGTTCCTTCCAGTGATGGAGATGGAAGAAGCGTGGAGCTGTGGCTCTCGTTTAAGCTTCGTAGAAGCGAGAAGTTTTATCAAGTGTGTGTTGAGTTGCTTGTGCAAACTGAGTGATGGTCGATCGATGATGCCCTTAACTAGCAGGCTGGAAGCAGCCGGTGCGGGCCCAGGGCACTGACCACACAGGCACAGCTCGGGTGTGTCCACCTGGCGTCTGGTCCTTCCCAGCAGGAAGCCTGCCCTGCGGCCTGCAGAAGGTGCGCTCCGGCGGCTGCTCTCTGTCCACCACTGTTTCAGAGTTCACAGTTGAGAGGTTTTTCATACACACAGGTGTGCAGCTATCACTAACTCCAAACGTTCTCCTCTCCCCAAAGAACCCCCGTAAGTCCCTACTGTCATGCTTGCTGCGTTTCGATGGAGGATGTTTCCGTTCTGAAGCTGTCGGCAGGTGGTGAGGGCGTGGGCACCCGCACGGTGTGGCAGCCGGCTGGTGTGCCGGGAGCACCTGCCGCGGAGCAGCCAGGGTCGGGCACCGCTGGTGCTCAGAGTGCGAGCACTTTCTTAGATGTTCTGCTCTGTAGTCTTGTCCAGCGGGTGGTCGTCCTGCGGGCTCTGCTGGCACCGTGCCCCGTCCCAAACTTGGCTTTGTCTGGAGTGGCTACTAGCTGCTGCGGCCGTTTCCGTTCAAGTGAAGTAGGACTGAAAGCCCAGCCCCAGGGCGCTGGCTGGACCTCAGAGCAGGATGGTGCAGAGCAGACACATTTAGCCGGGGGGCTCTGTTCAGGGGGGTCAGTCTCGCCCGGCAGCCGCAAGTGGAAACGTGCATTAGAGCTGCTGTGGAGGGTGGCGCCTCAGGGACCTGCGGTTGTGCTTCACAGCATCTGCAGCTGGGCTGACTGTCCCTCTCTCTCCGCAGTGCATGGACAGGGGCGTAGCACTGACCCAGGCGCGCTACCTGGAGAGAGAAGAGAAGTGCCTCCCTCCTCCCAGGTTGGTAGACATTCAACTATGGCCCTACTTTTGTTTCCTACTTTAAAATCTGTGTGAAATGTATCATGCTTTGAAGTTTTTTGAAATGCTGGGGAAGGAAGAATGTTTATCGTTATAGTACATCAGCATTGGTTGTCCTTAGAGTAGATGTTTTCATGGTAACTAAGAAGCCCCCAGGGCTCAGGGCATCCTCTTCATTGACTGAAAGAAATGTCTGAGGTCCCAAGAACAAACTGAGACAGCTGAAGTTTTGATCAGCAAATACCCCCACACCCTAAGACAGCACACAGGGTGCCGGCAGCTTCCACCATGGGGACAGTGCTTTTGGCTGAGGCACAACCCTTACAGCACCCTCGGAAGCAGCTGTGGTGGGGAGCGCGGCACAGGGACCTGCGTGGGGTGCGCCTGGCCCAGGGTTTACACAGCACGGGCCCTGCGTGCTGGCCTTCCAGTGCAGCTGAGGTGGGAGACTTGGAGCATGGTGTCTGCAGGGCCAGGGCATGGGCTCCATGGGGTCACAGAGTCGGCCGGGGGGAGTCTAGCCTGGGAGGGACTCGGGCTTCTGAGAGCAGGTAACACCTAAGCTGAGCCCGGAAAGTCGAATATGTCATGCGGCCCAGTGGGCATCAAGGCCTTCCAGGATGGAGCAGGGTGTGCTTGGCATGGTGGCCGCCAGGTGCAGGCGTGAGCCAGAGCCCAAGCTTGAACGGCAATGGCGAAAGGGAGTTTGGAGAAGTCCCCAGAGGACCTGAGTGCAGACACGGAGGCAGGCTGGGGTTCTGGAGGTACACCCTGGCAGCAGCTCAAGCACCCTAAGATCCTACCCCCTCCTTTCCCACTGCTCCAGGCAGAGGTGTGATTGAGTATGTCAGGAGGACCGGCTGCGTTTTGTTTTATGCCCTGGGCTCCATGCCCAGCACAGTGCCGCTCAGTAAGCTGTCCAGTAGGTGCAGCAGGTCTTTGCAGGAGGCAAAGGTAGAATTGCCCTGAGGAGCTGATATTTGTCTTCAATTTTCTGCAAACTTGAAAATGTCTGCCTTGCCTCAGAGTATTATAGAAACTTCCACATGACTTTATGGTACAAACATGAGCAGCCAGACAGCACTGATTCCAGACATTGGAACTTGGCCTTGGGTCTGATACTGCCTGAAGCAGTAGGTTACTTAAAAGACCAAGTTTTCTGGCATCCCGGGCAGAGCCCCACTGCAAGGTCACCTCGAGGATACACTCCAGCCGTCCAGGCAGGAGCGACAGACCTCTGTGGACGGCCTGGTGTTAGAAGTTTTCTGCCTGCTGGACATAGGGCCCCTGTCCCCGCCCTCACCTGCTGTAGTGGTGAGACAGCAGCTGCAGCCCGTGGGCCAGCTATGGGCAGGCGGCAAGCTGACCAGTGGGTTTCCTGTGCCCTTTACCCTCTCAGCATTAGGGTTGTGGTCACAGTGGAGCAAACGGAAGAGGAACTGGAGAAAGCTGCGTCTGTGATCAAGGAGGTAGCCCGGGCCGTCCTGCTGTAGTGCGTGTCAGGGCTGGTGGCCTCCGCCCAGCGCAGACAGCTCGGGACTGCTGGAGGGAGCTTCTGGAGGGCTGCACACGCTGGCACTGTCGTCGCCATATGCAGTGGTGGTGGACTTGGCATGACAAAGAAAACACATCTAAAAGCCCAGGAACCGATTGGTTTTTTTTAAAGGAAAACTAATAAGAGTATAACTGGTATTAAGTTGGGCTATTTAGTACTATTTAAATGTTTCATTATACTAGTATTTTATATTCTTTTTTGTTGTTGTCACCGTTTAAAAACGGAGGTCAGCCTCTCTTTCCTCCCTTCTGGTGAAGACTAGGCTTTCGCCCTCCTCAGGCCCACAGGAAACAGTGTGGGGGGCGCAGTGTGTCCTCGAAGGCCTGGCTCAGCCGGCTCTCAGTGTCCATCCTGTGAAGCTCAGCTGCGGCGGTTATTATAAACCCTTCATCCTATTTGACTCCTAGGATTTTTATAGACACTAAATATTGATGTTACACCGTTTCTGACGGCCAATCTTACCTCTAGCCAGAGAATAGTCGTTAGACGTCCTTGCGTGAGCGATAGTTTAAACTGGGCCCTGGCCTGTTCTGGTAGATGACTTTCCCCTTTATTATGGGGAGACCTGTCTGCGTTAAGAAGAGGGTTCCTGTGATGATCCCAAGGTGTAAAGTCATGTCCTCGATATTTTAGAATATCTTTAATGTATTCCTCTTTTGTATAGTGGGTTTGCCTGGGAACATGGAGCTACCGGCCTAAGGAAAATGTGAAGTTTTTTCTCTTCAGCATAGTAATCCAAATATCCAAAAATGATGTAAGCACTTAGCGAACCCCGGCAAGTGGTGTAAATATTTGTGATGTGCACACATGTTGCATAAATATTATACCATTTGTTCTTTCATTAACAGTAAAGGAATAAAATTGTAAAAATGTCATTTTTGTAATCTGTGTTTACCATCTTTTTTTTTAAATCTTCATTGTTGAAAGTATTACAGATATCCCCTCTTCCCCCCGATCACCATCTTCTAAAATAACACATTTTTTAATATTTGGTTTTGATTTGCTTGAGTTATTTCGTACACATGTGCCTTGTGACTGCTGCTGCTGCTTAAAGGATACAGTACTCTTTGCAGGATGAATCTATTTTGTTTGTTTTTTAATGAAAATAAAGTTACATTCTTGATAATGATATTTGTGTATATAATGTATTCGGCAGAATAGTCCTTTGATTTTACTTCCCTACAATTCTAAGATGGTATTTTTGTGGGGGATGAGCAAGGTAGAAAATATTAATTTCTTGGTACTTTACTTCAGTGTGTGTAGTATCTGAAATTTCCTAGGTTCCTATTAATCTAAGCCTTGGCCACACAGAACTACAAAAATACCAGAACCATTATTTTGTAAATGATGAGGATAGGCACTTTTCAACTACTTTGTACTTTCTATGTCAAAATTGCAACAGCTAGGTGTTTATTGCTACTTTTAAAAATGGCTGTAAGTTCCTGGGAAAGATGGTAGAACACATTATTTAACTCAATCCTTGAAAAATACCAACATTTTAAACAAAAATAATGTCTTTTATTACAAATCTGGTGCGGGTTACAAGTTTCCCTTAGAAATGGGGTTCTGGGGTGCTCTGTGATGGCCCTCTGCTGAGAATGGCGGTGGCTGCCAGAAGCAGCGTCAGTGGCACAACCCCTTTTCCACGCAGGGTCGTGTCCCCAGGGGAGGAAGGAGCCACGTGACTGCCCCCCTTCTGCTGTCTGCACTGAGGTTCCAACTCAGCGAAAGCGGGGCTTTGAGGCATTAGGACAGAAAAGAGAGCAGTACCCCAAACCGAACGCGCGTGACGACTGTGTGTGTGTGTGTTGTGCACCCTGCTCTCTAATATGCCATCAGTTGTAAGATGCATTTCAGTAATGTGGGTGGGAAAGGGGCATCTTAAAATCTGTGAAATAAGACCATAATCTGGTGTGTGGGCCTGATGCTATATTTCCTGTGGACATAAAACCTTAGTCCCAGAAATAGAGATGTTTGAGGATAATTACAGCCACTAAATCTGAGCATCTCTGCGACACTCCTTATGAAGAAAGATGTCAAGTAAAACCGCAGTGCAGCACAGGGGGTCGTAGAGGGCGCTTAAGCTTTATTTCCCTGCCTGCTGTCTGATGACGAGTATGGACTGGGCAGCGTACGGGTGATGGAGCACAGGTAGATAAAACAAGTAAAAATTCATCTCAACAGCAACATACAAACAAAGTGAAAGTTAGGTCGCATTTTGAAGAGATTGAAGGCAAAAAATGAGTGTGAATCAAGGACTTTATATCCAGAAAAGCTGTCTTTTAAGTGACAAGTGTATAGAAACAAAATCAGAGCTCAGTGCTGTGCTCGTGAGCCTTCCTGAGAAGCTTACTCAGGAACAGCTCCATCTAGTCAAGAGTGATGGTCCTGGCCGGGTAGCTTGGCTGGTCAGAGCATCATCCCCTACACACAAGGTTGAAGGTTCAGTTCCTGGTCAGGCACATACCTAGGTTGCGGATTTGATCCCCGGTGGGGGCACATACGAGAGGCAACCACTCCATCTCTCTCTCCCCCCTCCCTCCTTTCCCCTCTCCCTCAAGTCAATAAACACATCCTCGGGTATTTTTTAAAGAAAGAAAGGAGTAACAGGAAACTTCATCAAAAGGACAAAATAGGAGCAATGAATAAAATTAAATATAAGAATAAAGTAAAGATGGGACAAGTGGGAGAGTAATATATAAATGTTACTCTGACAAAGTAGAAAGAAGTGATAGCAGTAAAATGTGGGAGGGAAAACTGCAGAATATGCTCATCGTGTAGATACAAAAGACAAACCTAAACTCGTGACTTGGGCTAAACGAAAAGAAAAATGGAAACAAAAGGAAGCAGACATAGAAATCCTGATGGCACAAGGTAGAATTCAAGCCAGTAGTCATTAAGCATGGATTGCTTAAGGGCACAATTTAATGATACAACAGTTACAGATAATTTTGCTCTAAATACCACAACGCACACCCCAAGCATATACTATATTCCATAGAGATTCAAGGGAAATTAGAAATACAATCAAGAGTAGCAGGTTGGAACTTTTAGTCCTAGAAAAGTCAAGTGGGAAGGGAATAGGGCTGTAGATGACCTAAGCAATGTGATATGACAGATCACGTGGCAGTGCCAAGCTAGGTGCCTGGATGTTAGAGAATAGCTCGTTCTCAAACACACGGACTGTCACAAGTACTGATCATACATGAGAAAGCACGGATTAACTTCGTAGAGTACAAGGTTTGCAAAGAAGCGAAGTGTGGCCCATACTGTCTTCATCACCCCATATAATGCATTTAGCAAAGATTTCAAGGCAGTTATTACAGATATTTCAAAGTATAGGAAACCACGTTTATAAAAAGTAAAGGAAACTATGACAAAGAATAAAATAATCTCATATTTTAAAAGAGTAACATGGAAATAATTCTGGAGTTGAAAAATAAGAAAACGTAAAAAACTCACTAAGAGGGCCACACAGAGGACCAGTAACTTGAAGACAGATAAGTAGGAATCAACCTGAAGGAAAGAGAACATAATGCTTGAAGGAAAGTGAGCAGAGCCTCAGGTGCCTGTGGACAGTGTCAGGCCTCCCAACATGTCTGTATGGGAGAGGCAGAGAGGAGGGAAAGAGAAAGGGGCAAAAAATATATTTGAAGAAATAATGTTAAAAACTCCCCATATTTTATTTTTAAAATGAATCTACAGATTGAAAAATTTCACAAAGTAGGATAAGCACAGAAATTCACATCCAGACACATCATTGTCAAAACGTTGAAAGACAAAGAGAATCTTGAAAGCAGCGAGAGAGAAGTGGCTCACCGTACACAAGGCAGCAACGGTCAGCACTGACCTCGTGGGATAGATAACAAGCCAGAGTGTGGAGCAAAGACACCGAGGTCCTAGAAGAAAAAGCCTATCAACCAAGAATTCAGTATTGGCAAAATCATCCTTCAAAAATAAAAGTGAAGAAAGACATTCCCAGGAGAACTAAGAGTTCATTGCCAGCACATGTGCCTCATAAGAAATACTAAAGGAAGTTCTTCAGGCCGAAAGAAATGACTGTAACAGACAGTAACTAACATCTGCAGGAAGAAGGGAGACCTCCAGAAATGGTAAATATGTGGGTAAGTTTTTTTAAACTATAAATATATTTCCCATTTCTTCCCTTTACTCTTTTAAAAGATACGAGTGTGCAGAGCAATAACTGTAACACTGTTTTGGGAGTTCATAACACACATCTAATATATATGATAATAGCACAAAGAAATAGGGAGTAAAAACAGAAAAGCTCTGTATTCTACCAAATTAGGTAACTATTACTCTGAAATTAAAATGCACATTGTAATCAACAGAGTGAACAATAAGAAAATAACTCACAGAGTATAATAAAGTTAGAGGAATCATAGTAAACCGAAAAATATTGAACCGAAAAGAAAGCAGTAAAGGAGCAGTGGAGGCACAGAAATGATACAACACAAATAATAAAAACCCAGCTATGTCAGTAACTCCATTAAAATGGGAATAGACCAACCATTTCTTTCAAAAGGCTGGTAGGCTGAATTAAAGAAAACAGAGCCTAATGTGTATGAAAGACACACTTTACATTCAAAGACTCAAGTGGGTAGAAAGTAAAGAGATGCAAAGTAATATGCGAGCAAATAAACCGTGAGAGTGGGAGTGGCCTGAATGGATATTAGAAAAATAATGGACTTTAAGACAAGAAATGTTACTACAAATGGAGACATTTCAGAACGATAAAAGGGTCAATATATAATGAAAACATAATTATAAGTATATATGTTCCTAAAAACAGTCCTAAAATATATGAAGTAAAACTGACATAATTGAAAGAAATAGATAATTTGATAATAATTGGATATTTGAATAGCCCACCATAAATAATTGGTAGAACAACCAGAAAGAAAATTAGTAAGGATATAGAAGATTTGAACACCGCTATCAACCACCTTGGACAAACATTTATTGAACTCTCCACAGATTCCAAAGCGCACAGTCTTTTCAACTGCATATGAAACAGTCTCTAGGACAAACCACATACTGGGCCATAAAACAAGTCTCAAAAAATTTAAAAAGATTGAAATCATAAAAAGTATGTTCCTTGTCCACAACCCAATTAAATCAGAGATCCACAATAGAAAGAAAACTGGAAAATCCCCAAATATCTGTTAATTAACCAGCATATGTCTAAATAACTCATAAAAAAGAATTACACAGGGAATTTTAAATGTTTTGAACTGAATGAATTAAATATAACACATCCCGATGTATGTTACACAGCTAACACAGTGGTGGGAAGGATCATAGATGTAAATGCTGCACCAGAAAAGAGGGAAGGTTTCCATCCATAGCCTGCGCTTCCACCTTAAAAACTAGAAAACAAGCTAAACCCAAAGCGAGCCTGAGGGAGGAAACTGATTAGAGAGGAGAGCAATGAGAGAGAAAACAAACACGATAGAAAGATCCCAAACAGCTGCTCCCAACACTGGGCCCGGCTTGTGGCCAAACAGCAGACCATTTGGTTTGAAAATTGGTTGAAGTGTAACTGCTCTGAAACATTGCGAGCAGGAGATGCAGAGAAAGGACAGTGGGAGAGCGGTGAGGGTGAGCCAACTACCACACCTACAAGGCTGGGAGGCCAGAGGAAAGCGGCAGCGATCCCAACCCCACACAGGGATCCCTAATTCAGATCAACATAGAAAAGAAGGGGGACTGGCATAGTATTTGGTAATGGGAATCAGTGGGGATTTGTCCACTTGGGAGATGCAGACCACCCCACCCCAGGCAAAGAGAGATTTGTTTGTAGCAACACCAGCCTGGGAAGTTTGCTCAGATCTGTGTCTGTGGGAGGGGCCAGCAGCAAAGCCCTGGGCGAGGGAAGGGTCTGATGGGTACACCCAGTAGTGAATCTGAGGGGCCCTTAGTCTCTGTAAGAACTGTGGGCAGAGAGCCAGATGGGGGCTGGACAGTGTGACTTGGGAAAAAGAATTTGTCTTGTCCACCTCAAGGGCATGAGTGACACCCCACCCCAAACCGTGAAACGTCTGGGTCTGTCCCATGCTGCTGGGACCCAAGGCAAAGGGGAAGGGCTCTGGGCTGGAAATCTATGCCCATATAGCTAGGTCTTAAGGCTCAGAGGACTGGGCATTTGGCCGGGTCAGAGCCTGGGTGGAGACCCCACCCACCAGGGCCAGATGTGATGAAAGATTGAAGTGCCAAGAGGCGCTGATTTTTTTATCCCCTCCTACTTGGTGTGGTGGTGAGGGGGTGCGAGGGAATCCAGTAAAGCTGATGCATTGTGACTGTGTCTCTGGGGTGGGCTTCTGTCCTAGAGACAGATGGGCATGTCCTGGGCCCTTCAGCTGCATTACAGGGAACCAGAGCCGAGCTTCCAAGTGAGTTCAGCAAGTGAAGCCCTGAGAAGGAAAGGAAATGCTTGCCCCCCCTCCTACAAGCTATAGGCACCATCCCCAATATGAATCTGTTTAAACCACCCTGGCATGGTCTGGATACTCCCGCAGAGCCCAGCTCCATGGGGAAAGGGAGAGCAGCTCAGAGCAGGGACATTCAAAGTGCGAGACCTGAACCAGACCCAGCCCCTGGGCTACAGGCCCCCCCCTGCTGGACTACTTGGGGCTTTGCTCTGCCAAGCTTCAGTCAAGTCACGGAAGGCCAGGCAGGGATAGTCACTGACATTGGCTGTCCCAGGAACAGCATACCAAGTGGCCAGATTCGAACAACATCGTAACAAAATCTGGCAAGCTCCACAGGCATGACATGGTTGGGGTTCAGCCTCACAGTCAGCCAGCCAGAGGGCTGAGCCCACCTACAAACAGGACAAGAGCAATCAAGACCCAATTAAAACAGGAGGGTCCATATAATGCACACAAGGGACATTCCTAGAAAACCCAGGTCAGAAGATTAAGGAGACTATACCACTGGGTCCCACAAAACACTCACTACATAAGGCCACTCCACCAAGACTGGGAGCCATAGCAGTCCTATCCAATACACAGTAACAAACAAAAAGGAACAGCAAAAATGGGAAAACAAAGAAACAAGCCCCAAATGAAAACATGGGAGGAATCTCCAGAACAAAAGAGTAAAATGAATAGGAGGCAAGCAATTTACAAGACGCAGAGTATAAAGTAATGGTTTTAAGAATGCTTATCAAGATGAAAAAATAGAAACCATGAAAAACAATAAGTCAGAAATGAAGAATGGCATCTGAAATAAAGAATACACTGGTCGGAATAAACAGTAGGTTAGAGGAAGCAGAGGATTGAATCAGAAAATTGGGAGATAAGGTACAAAATATCAATCAGAGCATAAAAAATTTAAAAAGCAAGAGGGAACTTTGGGACAACATGAAACACAAAAACATACACATCATAGGGATGCAGAGGGAGATGAAAGTGAGCAAGGGATAGAAAACCTGTAGGAAGAAATAATGACAGAAAACTTCCCTAACCTGGTGAAGGAAAAAGTCACACAGGTTCAAGAACCGCAGAGATTCTCAATCAAGATGAACCCAAAGAGATCCACACTAAGACACATGATAATTAAAATGGTCAACATGAAAGACAAAGAGAGAATCTTAAGGGCAGATAGAGAGCGACAGACAGCGACCTACAAGGCTGTCAGCAGATTTCTCAACAGAAACACTGCAGGCCAGAAGGGAATGGCGTGAATATTCAAAGTAATGAAAAGCAAGAAGCTGTATCAAGACTGCCCCATCCAGCAAGGCTATCATTCAAAAGTAAAGGTAAAATAAAGAGCTTCCCAGACCAAAAAAAAAAAAAAAAGTTTATCACCACCAAACCAGGATTGCAGGAAATGTTAAAGGGACTGCTGTAATAGAGAGAGACAGTCATAAATAATAAAAATGGCAATGTATAAGTACCTATCAATAACCTTAAATGTAAATGGATTAAATGTCCCAATCAAAAGACATAGGGTAGCTGAATGGATAAGAAAACATGACCCAAATATATGCTGTCTACAAGAGACCCACCTCAGAACAAAAGACACACAGGATGAAAAAGTGAAGCGATGGGAAAAAATATTCTATGCAAATGGAAATGAAAGAAAAGCAGGGGTAGCAATACTTATAACTGACAAAAGTAGACTTCAAAACAAAGGACATAACAAGAGGCAAAGACTGACATTACATAATACTACAGGGACTGATCCAAAAAGATTATATAAGTCTGACAAACATATATGCACCCAATACAGGAGCACCTAAATATATTAAAAATGCTCTTGGAGGACATTAAGGGAGAGATCAACAGCAATACAGTCATAATGGGGGACTTTAACACCCCACTGACTTTACTGGATAGATCTTCCAGACAAAAAATCAACAAGGAAACAACAACGTTAACACACTAGATCAGATGGATTTATTGATATTCTGAAATATATTTCAGAACATTTCATCCCAAAGCTGAAGAATACACATTCTTCTCAGGTGCCCACGGGACATTCTCGAAAATAGATCACATGTTAGGACACAAAACAAGTCTTTACAAGTTCAAGGAGATTGAAATCATACCAAGCATTTTGTCAGACCACAATGACATGAAATTAGAAATCAACTACAATAAAAACACTAAAAAACATTCAAACATATGGAGACTAAATAGCATGTTAAACAGTGAATGAGTTACAAATGAGATCAAGGAAGAAATAAAAAGCTTCCTGGAAACAAATGAAAATGAACACACAACAACCCAATATTTATGGGACACAGCGAAAGCAATCCTGAGAGTTAAGTTCATAGCATTACAGGCCTACCTCAAAAAACAGAAAAAATCTCAAATAATGCAACCCTACAACTGAAAGTACCAGAAAGAAAACAACAAGAAAAGCCCAGAGTAAACAGAAGGAAGGAAATAATAAAAAGCAGAGCAGAAATAAATGACACAGAGACTAAAAATAAAATAAAATATATCAATGAAACCAAGAGCTGATACATATAATAAGGGGTTAATTTGTAAAATATATAAGGAACTCATACAACTTAACAAAAAGAAGACAAACAATCCAATTAAAAAATTGGCAAAGGACCTGCATAGACACTTCTTCAAAGAGGACACACAGATGGCCAAGGGACATATGAAAAGATGCTCAAAGTCACTAATCATCAGAGATGCAAATTAAAACCACAATGAGGTGTCACCTCACACCTGTCAGAATGGCTCCATCAACAAATCAACAAACAAGTGCTGGCGAGGGTGTGGGGAAAGGGGAACCTGCTGCTGGGAATGGAAACGGGTGCAGCCACTGTGGAAAACAGCATGGAGGTTCCTCAAAAAATTAAAAATGGAGCTGCCTTTTGATCCAGTGATTCCACTTCTAGGGATATATCCTAAGAATCCTGAAACACTAATCAGAAAGAATATATGCACCCCGATGTTCATAGCAGCACAATTTACAATAGCCAAGATCTGGAAACAGCCCAAGTGCCCCTCAGTAGCTGAGTGGATAAAAAGCTGTGGGACATTCACACCATGGAATACTACGCAGCTGTAAAGAAGAAGGATCCCTTACCCTTTGGGACAGTGTGGAAGGACCTGGAGAATATTATGCTGAGTGAAATAAGCCAGGCAGAGAAAGACAAACATCACATGATCTCATTTATATGTGGAATCTAATGAACAAAATAATCTGATGAACAAAGTAGGTCCAGAGGCATGGACAGGTGGAACAGACAGATGGCGGAGGGGAGGGGTTTGGGGGGTTTGGGAAGAGATTAACCAAAGAACTTATATGCATATATGCATAACCCATGGACACAGACAATAGTGTGGTGAAGGCCTGGGGCGGGGATGGGTGGGGGGTGGAAGGGATCAATGGGGAAAAAGGGGACATCTGTAATACTTTCAACAATAAAGATAAAATAAAATAAAAATAAAACACTATAATATTATAGTTAGCAACACAGCATGGTACTGATTCAAGGATATATCAATAGAATAGAGCTGAGAGTTGAGAAATAAACCCTCAGGCTTATGGTCAGCTAATTTTAGACAAAGCGCCAAGACCATTCAATGGGGAAAGGCTAGTCTTCAACAAATATTGCTGAAAATTGGATATTGTAGTAGATTGAATAACGACCACCCAAAGAATCAAGTCCTAATCCCTGGACCTCGTAAATGTTACCTTATCTGGAAAAAAAGATCTGTGTGGCTATGATTAAGTTTAGGATATAAAGGTGAGATTACCTTGAATTGTAACCGTGGGCCCTAAATGCCATCACAAGAGCCCTTATGAGATAGACGCAGAAGGAGATGGTCCATAGACACAGAGGAGGTGATGCCAGAGGAGAAGGCAGTGTAAAGACAGGCAGAGATTAAGGGAGGCAGCTACAAGCCAAGGAACACCAGCAGCCTCCAGGGGCTGGAAGAGGCCGAGCTGGGAGCGGGGGCAGCCAAGGCCAGTCTGAAAACGGAAAGCACTGGAGGGCAGGCAGATTCTGACCCCAGCTCCCTTATTCGGCAGCTGAGAGACCTTAGGTGAGACCTGCTCCTCACTGGGCAAGCTCTTGCCTGTGAAACAGAGGGTCGAGTGGGACAGTGTTTGTCTGAATTATCTGACTCCCAGAGTGTTCTCCCATGCCAGCTTGGAAAGTTTTATTTGGTGCCAGACAGACTTCCATCTGGGAGAATGAACTACTTCTCGAGGGCGTGCAGAGGCCCTTTCACTCTCTCGCACACCAGCCCACGTCCCATTCTGGTGACAACGGATCAGCCAGAAAGCTTCACATGCTGGGCTCCATTCCCACAACTGTCACTACCTACCAGCGGAGTGTCTCTGCCCCTGTAGCCCCTACCATCCCTCCCCCGCTTACTGGGCTCCTTGCGCTGTCTCGGAGGCACCCTCCCCGCATGCACCATCAAGAACTGTCATTTGTCCCACAGACCCTGTGATGCCCAAAGAGGCCACTGAGAGTCCATGCGCAGCACAGAGTTCAGGCCCCAGGGACAGGTCACCCAGCGAGGACCTGCATTACCACTCACCGTCCCCGTGAGCCTCAGCAGGGGCTGAAACCTGTGCCTCGGCTTCCTCACCTGCAAGTGAAGGATGAGCGTGCCCAAGCCCACAGGGCCTGTGTGAGAATTAGGAGCCACAACGAGCCACCACTTAAAACTGAACCTGGTGCCTCCCAGATACATATTATCTGTTATTATTTTTAACAATAATTGCATGACTGAGACAAATTGGCAAAAAGAACTCCATACAGGAGTGCAGATCTCTGACCTCCTGGGGGTCCAGGATTGGGCTGTGACTCCGGGAGCCAGCTCCCTGCCCTCCACTCACGCAGCCTCGGGACCCAGCCCGCCTGTGGTTGAGAATGCAGATCTCCCGGCAGTAAGTTCCAGGCCCACCCCTCTTCCCCACACGTGACCGAAAGGAGACTGAGGAACTGAGTGTGCTCTACGGGCGGAGCTGAGGTCAACCAGGGAGAGACCTCTGTCCAAATCCCTGGCCCGTGTCTTCAGGCACCAGCTGATCCCCCGCAGATGAAAGGGAAAGAGGGAGAAATATGCTGAGTTGACCACTTCCCTGGCTCTTTCTTTCTTTCCCTTTTTAAAAAATATGTTTTTATTGATTTGAGAGAGAGAGAGAAAGGGAGAGGGAGAGAGAGAGAGAAACACTCCTGCACGCCCTTGTTTAAAATATTTCAGAGGTCCCTTTTCTCCCCAATGACCCGTTCCACCCCGTAAGGTCCACTTCTTCTAAACTGTCAAATTTATGAGCATGGAGGTTTTTAAAAAATTTCTGTTTTGTTTTTACCCTTACCCAAGGGTATTTTTCCGTTGCTTCTCAGAGAGTGGAAGGGAGAGAGGGACAGAGGGAAACATCGATGTGAGAGAGACGCGTGGCTCGAGCCCTTGGCTGGGGCGGACCCCAGGCCCTCAGCCTCTGGGCCAGCGCGCTAACCACTGCGCGACTGGCCGGCTGAGCTGGGAGGTCTGCAGGACTTTCCCGCATCTTTCCGGCTGCGGGGTCCGCGCTGATGCCCATCTTCTATTTTCACATCCATTCGCGCTTTCTCTCTCTCGATCTTTTTCAGTTGCACTAGTGGTTTGTCAAATTTATTGACTTTTTTGTCAAACAGGTTGTTTCATTAATTTTCTCTCTTGTTTTCATTTTTATTGACTTCTACTTTTATTTTTTCATTCTTGCTTCTGCTCGCTTTGTTGTTTCTCTGCTTTTTTCCAGTCTTTCGAGCTGGGGACTTAGATGATTGATTATTGATTATTTCTCTTTTCTAGTGTAAGCATTTAGTGCTGTAAATCTCCCCTCAGCACTTCGTTAGCTGAACACCACAAACTATGATATGTTGTTTTTTCCATTTCATTCGTGCAAATTTTTTATTTTTATTTTTTAATTTTCTTTGAGACTTCTCCTTTGACCTATGGGTTATTTAGAAGTATATTGTTTAATTTCCAAGTTTTTAGAGATTTGTTTGTCGTCTTTCAGTTACTGATTCCTAATTGGATTCTCTGTGTAATTTCGGTTCTTTGCAATCGGTTAAGGCTTTGGGCTCGGCATGGCCTTCACGGTGAGCGCGCTGTGGCCGCTTCACTGGAGAGTATGTCCTGCTTTTGCCGGAGGGGTCCCTAAATGCCAGATCCAACAGGCCGAAGGCGGTGTTCATCCCTCTTTATCTTTGCTGCTCTTACCAGTTGCTGCAAGTTGGGTTTTGAAACCCGAGCTGTGAATTTGTCCGTTTCTCCTTTCACCGTCTCAGCTTTCGCTCCTTGTTTTGAAGTCCTGCCGTGTGCCGCTCACACCCTTTGGGTGGCTGCATCCTCATGGTCGGACGGATCGCTGTGTGGTACCCACTCTTGTTCCTAATAATGTTCTTTGCTCTGAAGTGTATCTGACGTCATCATAAGTCACTCTTGCTTTTTTCTCATTCATATCTGCATGCTATATATTTTCATGCTTTTATTTCCTACTTATTTATTGTTATTATCCTTGAAGTCATTTTCTTATAACTTCAAATAATTGAGTTATGTGTCATCTACTCTCTTTTTTATATTTTTAATTTTTTCCATCTTTACTGAGGAATAATTGGCCTCTATCTTTTAATTGGTGTATTTATACCAATTATATTTGTTAATCATTGATGCATTAGAGCGTAAGTCTACCATTTTAATATTTGTTTTCTATTTGTCCAATTGTTTTTCATTCCTCTGAGGTCTGTGTTCTTGCTTTCTCCATAGTTACTTGAACACTGTTTAGCATTAGACTCTTCTTTATTTGTAATTTTTTACACCACTTCATATAGTTCTGTTGGTTGTTGCTCTGGGTTTTTCCTGATGCCTCTGAAATGTGCCATCACCTGTGGTGTCAGCGTTTCACCCCTGTGAGTGAAGTGCAGAAACATGACTTCCATTTCGATGCCTTTATCCATCCCACTTTCCAAATACAATTGTCTTACGTGTTTCCACGACATGCATGGAGTACCACATCAAACGGTGTTGTGATTTGGACTCCAAACACAGAGTATAATTAAAGAAACTAAAGAGGTAAAGGCTAGCCTCCTATGTTGACCCCTATCTATATTTCCTCATTCCATTGCTCTTTTCCTCTCTGAAGGTCCCATCATTTGTCTGTTGTCATTTTCTGTATTTATCTGCTCGGGCTGCCAAAAGAAACACTACAGACCAGGCAGCTTAAACAACAGAAATTTATTTCTCACATTCTGGAGGCTGGAAGTCCAACATCAAGGTGTGGGCAGGTTTAATTTCTCCTGGGGCTCCTTTCCTTGGATTGCAGAGAACAGTTTTGCACTATGTCCTCACATGGCCCTTTTTATATGCACACACTCCCAGTGTCTCTTCCTCTTCTTATAAAGATACTAGTCTTATCAGGGATTAGGGTCCCATCCTTATGACCTGGATTAACCTTAATTACCTCCTTAAAGTTTATATCTTCAAATACAGTCTCATTGGGGATTAGGGTTTCAACATACGGATTTTCAGTGACAGCACTCAATACATAACTTTTTTTTTTCTAATACTTGGGAGCTTCCTTTATCCAACCTTTAAAGGTAAGTCTGCTAGCCACAAATTCTCTTAATTTTCCTTTATCTGAGGAGTCTTATTTCCACTTCATTTTTGAAAGATAGTTTTGCCAGATACAGGATTCATGGTTGACAGTTGTTTTCTTCTATCAGTAGAAAAATGTGCCATTAATTTCTGGCCTTCATGGTTTCAGATAAGAAATCTGGTGTCATTAATTTGGCTTTCCTCTATAGGTAATGCATCATTTTTCTCTCTCTCTCTTTTAGTTTTTCAGAAGTTTAATGATGATGTACTTTTCTTTGGGTTTATTCTCTGTAGGCTTCATTCGGCTTCTTGAATCTGTAGTTTTGTGTCTCTTGCTAAATTTAGAAAGTTATCAACCATTATTTCTTTGAATATTTTTCAGTCACACCTTCTTTCTCTTTTCCTCCAGGATGCTAATGATAGAATGTTAGATATTTAGTTAGATATGTGTTTCACAGATCCTGGAAGCTCCATTCATTTTTTTCCCCCTGTTTTATTCAGATTGAATAAACTCTACTGATCTATCTTCAGGTCCATGGATTCTTTTTTTTTTTTTTTTTTTAAATATATCTTTATTGATTTCAGAGAGAGGAAAGGAGAGGGAGAAAGAGAGATAGAAACACCAATGACAAGAGAGTCATCGATCGGCTGCCCCCTGCACGCCCCTTGCTGGGGATCAAGCCCTCAACCCAGGCATGTGCTCTGACCGGGAATTGAACCCCAATCGCCTGGATCCTAGGTCGACGCTCAACTGCTGAGCCACGCCGGGCCAGGCTAGGTCCATGGATTCTAACCACCATCACGTCCACTCTACTGCTGAGTCTGTGCAGTGAATTTTTAAAATCTTATTGTATTTTTCAGTTCTATAATTTCCACATTTTTTTTATAACTTCTACTTCTTTGATGAGACTTTCTAATTTTTCATTTGTTTTCAAGAGAATTTGTAATTTTTTATTGAAGCATTACAATGGTTTTAAAACCCTTGCGCAATAATTTCAACATCATTCATTTCAGCATTGGTATTAGCTGACCTTTTTCTCATTAAATTGTGGCTGTCCCTGTTCTTGGTATGATGAGTGAATTTTTATTGAATCCTGGACATTCTGGTTATTATGTCAGGAGACTCTTAATGCTATTTAAATCTTCTACTTTAGCAGGAGTCACCCCTTTTAAGTTTAATGTCTAGGTTCTGGCCCACTTCTGTGGGCTGTGGTTCCAGTGACAGTTTAGTTTACAGAGCCCCTGCATTTCTATTCTGGCCTGCCCCGTTCTTCTGGCTTTTCTGGAGCTGTCACTCAGTCCCTACTGGTGCTGCTGAAGGGGTGAAAGTTGTTTCTGAGGGCCACCTGTGGTGCAAGTCCACCTTCTGCATGGAAAGTGAGGGGGGTCGAAGCCAATGGGTCTGTGTCTTCTCATGGCACTGGATGAAGGGCAGAGAGATACTAGGCTGTGCCAGTGCTGCTCCTCAGTGGATCAGTCCATCCACCTTGCCAGGTGTGGAGTAGGGGGTTGGGTCAGCTCAGCAGGGCTTTGAAGGCAAGTTGGGCCCCTTTGAAAATGGGCTTTGTTAGGTTTCTCCTTTCGCAGTCCTTCTCCCACCCCCACCCCCCAACTGTACAAACACCTTTATTGGTTGCAACGGGAAGTGGAAAAGGGGAGGATACGACAGCCCGGGGTCCTACGACAGCTTCACGGCTTCTGTGGCCACCCTGACACTGGCCAGGCCTTTCTTGTTTGTTTGTCTGTCTGTGTCCTTTGGTGGTTCCAGGTTTCAGGCCTCTCTGGCACCCATCTGGGAGGTGAAACAACTCACCACATTGGTCCTCAAGCCGGAGGTCTAACCAAGGCACCGCATTCCTTCCAGCCTCCGGAATCTTTTATTGTTGTCTGTTGGATTATTTCCAGGCTATTTAGTTGTTTCCAGGGGAGGAGGAGGGACGGGGATCTATGCCTGCTTGTTCTGGAAGTACCATTTGAGATTTTGCTAATGGAAACACAGATGAACCATTTAAATTCCATGACTGCAGAGCGTTGGTACGTAGTGGACATTCTGCAATAATTATTGGTTAAATGAATGAGTGGATGAGTTTCCATACTTTAATTTCAGTGTCCTAAAGGCATAAAGAGCTCCATTCCCTAAGTTCTTAGACAAGTGCTTCTCAGGGCTTTTAGGCTGCATCTTCCTGAGAAAAGACCCCGGGCACCAGGGGTCTGCAGGTGGCACACTGCTGTTTTCCAAAGCTGATGATACTACTGTTTACATATATCTATCTATTCAGCTGTCTGTTCGCCTATCCGACTGTGTTTTTGTCTGTACTGTGTATAGATGTTTATCTAGTCACCTTGGGGATCATTATTTTCTCAGCTTTCCAAAAAGAAGGAGTCTTGCTGTTCAGTGTCCAGACACACTCAGCATAATAAGTCAGGACTACAAACCTTTGGCCGGAATCTTTCTCAGGAAAGAGGCCAGTATTTAACATAGAGAAATGACAATTTTTAAAAATATTTTGCCCTTAACAGTATCATATTAGCATGACAGAATGCCAGCATTTTTTAAAGACTTAAATGTTGAGATTTCAGCAAGATTCCCTTCAGCTCGCGCTCCCTTTCTCTGTAAGCATCATGATGCCTCTCAGATGTGGCTGTTTAAGTGGAAGCCTCTTACTGAAACAGTAAATGACTCTCCCTGAGGGGTCAGAGTGTGCGGGTTCAGCGAGGACCACACCCGCAGGTTTTGTTTTTGTAAATCTGAATTTTAACCCTCAGCGGATACCCCACATTTTGTATTCAAGAGATGAAATACGTAAGGAATTCATTAAGAAATCAGTCTTTGGTGGGACAGCTTTGATTTGACACTTTTGAAATAGGATCCAGGTCACTGTGGCAAATGGTGCAAACCATTTTTGGCAAGTGTCTGGACTTGATTATTTTAAATTAGGTTGTGGGGTGCTGGTCCCCACCCCTCTATGAAACTGCTACTGCACACAGACCTTGTATCCCCAGATGATATGGGAAATTAATATAATTCTAAATACTTAGGAATAAGTTCTCATATTCATTCTGCACTCTGTTGTTTCAGTCAGTGCCCCATTTTATTTTATTTATCTATTTTAAAAAATATATCTTTATTGATTTCAGAGAGAGGAAGAGGGAGAGTTGAAACATCAACGATAGGCCGCCTCTTGCACGCCCCCAACTGGGGATCGAGCCCGCAACCCGGGCATGTGCCCTGACTGGGAATCGAACCCCGATCGCCTGGATCCTAGGTCGCCGCTCAACCGCTGAGCCATGCCCGGCCGGGCCGGTGCCCCATTTTAATAATCTTTCAGAATGCCACCTTTTATGTTTGATCAGCAATGATGGCTTTCATGCCACAGGTAAGTTAAACCTGGAGCATTTTATTAGTATTTAATTTTTTTCCTCAGGAGCACAAGTGACACTAAATAGCTTCTTCTATGAATACTTATTAAAGGAATGGGAATTACTCCAAAACAAGCTCCTGTCAGTGTAGGAGTGTGCTCTGGGCGGCTCGACGCTCCCTGCGGCCTGTCCCGCCCGCGTCCCCCTGCCCATCTCCAGGAGGCAGGGCTTCAGACCAAACTCTCCCGTTCCACCCTACCTGCAGTCAAGCAAGAAGGTGTGAACTTGGGGGTAGACCCCGTTTTCAGCAGCTAGGATGTAAACTTTTCTGATTTAAGGAGCATTTGTATTTGGAAGTTTGTTTTTCAGGGTCAGAGTCAGGAGAGAAAGAAGACATTTTCACATCTAAAGAGCTTACCAGCTGCCTGTGTTCCCTCTTTTATGTTGTTTCAGAAACAGTCACCAGGCATTGCTCAGATAATTTCAGACACCAAATTCCGAGTGCATTTACATTTCAGAGAGGAATAGGAAACTTTGACGAGCTTTCATATATGGAAACGGGTTTAGCAGCTAATATTCTGGGAAGAGATTCTGCGCCAAGAGACCCGAAAGCAGCCCTTGGCTTGATCACACTTGGTGCCTCCCAAGGCCCCGCTTACAGCCCTGGGAGGGTGCGGGACGCGGGCACCTGCAGGCCTGGCATCTCATTCAACCCCCCAGTCTCCTTACGGGGGAGAAAGCAGAGACCGGGGGACTCACTTGTGCCAGGCCCCACAGCCAGGGGGTCACCCAGACCCTCTCCGGGTTCCTCTGCCTCACTAGCTGAAGTGTTCCCTTCACCCCAGCAAACCAAAATAGGCTAAAAATAACTGGAGGCGAAAACCCTGGGAAAACAATGGAAAAGGGCCTCTGAATCTCCCTTAAGTTCTAACCCCCGTGACTTCCCTTTGATCCACTCACCACCCTCTGCTTTTAAATTGGGAATTTTTTTCTCTTCGTATTATGGTGTTTTTCCTTGTGTATCGAAAAGGACTCTTTACATCACAAAGTGAGAGGAACTGGTGTATTTTGGGGGGAGTAGTGGAGAGCCTCGAGAACATGAGGATATTCCTGCGGCTGTTGTTTCTGCATCGCTCTTCCTCGGGTTCCTGTCCAGGCGCAGCCTCCCCGCTGGGAGCCCGGCCTGGAGCCGGGGCCGGGGGCTGGGAGCCGGGGACTGGGAGCCGGGGGCCGGGGGCCGGGGGCCGGGGGCCGGGGGCCGGGAGCCTGGAGCCTGGAGCCTGGAGCCTGGAGCCGGGTGTTCTCAGCTGTGACCTCAGGCAATGTTTTGGTTTTTTAATTTTGTAAATGTTTTAAATTTTAAAAATCTCAGTTGACATTCAATATTATTTCGTGGACAGCCTCAGCTCCCCTCCTAGGCAGTGAGTGGACACGCAGCCTGGCACAGCTGCAGCCTGGCACAGCGAGCACGGAGGGAGGCCACGCTGCTCAGGGCCCACGGACCTGAGGACGCCCGGGGCGGCTTCCCGGGGCAGCCCAGTGCCCACTGACTGCCGTTCGAGCTGGGGCTTCCTGAGAAGCGGCGGCAGGAGGGTTGGTCGCAGCCCCCGAGCTGGGCGGCTGTCCCAGGGGCTCCTGCAGGGGGGCGGGGGCGCTGATTTTGCTCCAGGAACAGGGTCAGTACAGGGCCCCTGAGGGCAGCGGGGCTCAGTCCTTGGGGAGCGAGGCTGGCCAGTTACCCCACCCCTGCCTGCTCTGCACACGTTCCTGGCACTGGGGGTCACGGGCCTGCAGCATCCACACTGGCTGCTACATCAGCTGTTACAGCTTTTGCAAAAGAGAACTTATGTATGGAGTCCCCAGGGTGACGTTGGTCACTTTCACCAGAGACTTAAACCAAGGATTTTGAGGGACCCTGAAACTGTCAGCGGCTCAAGTTCAGGGCTGGACACAGAAGGCAAAGGACTGGGCTGTGCCAGAGGGCACTGGATGGAAGGGGCTCCCTACACTGAGGCCCACCCTGAAGGAGCTGACGGCTGGGGTGACAAGCTCTTCCTAGAAGGAGGAATTGGATGGGTGTCTGTCAGGCACCTTTGCCTTATCTTGCTTCTAGAATTCTGGCAGGCAATGCCACCCCCTCCAAGAACACTTCTTTGGACAAGAAACCTCCGGGTGTTGACATGTGGAGTGACAGAATTAGGTCCTTGCCAAGCACCTCAGTGGGGACCACCAGGCCCCAAGCTCCCCTCACCCACGTACAGTACAACCAGCTTCTTAGCATGTGACTCTCGATAGGACAGGAAGACAACAGTTACCTTCGTAGGAGGGACCAAAACAAATGAATAGACAAAACAACTTAGATAAATTATTCACACACACACCCCCCCCTATGGTTGGATATAAGAAATAAAGAGAAAATCTTGCATTCATGAATTGAGAATAATCATCAGAGACCAAACATAACCTAAATTATTTTTTTACAATTTCAGTAGGTGAGGCAGATGATAAAGTTAAGGAAAATACCATTTCCATTAAAAACAGGAACAAGACAGGGATGTCCACTTTCACCCTCTTATTCAACATAGTATTGGAAGTCCTCGCCACAGCCATCACAGGAACAAAACAAAAGGTATCCAAATTGGAAAGGAGGAAGTAAAACTGTCATTATTTGCAGATGACATGATATTGTATCTAGAAAACTGTAAAGGCTCCATCAAAGTACTATTGGATTTGATAAACCAATTTGGCAAGGTAGCTGGATACAAAATCAACATCTGGAAATCAATGGCATTCTTATACACCAACAATGAACTTTCAGAGAGAGAAACTAAAAAAACAATACCATTGACCATTGCAACTAAAAAAATAAGATACCCAGCAATAAACTTAACCAAGAATGTAAAAGACCTGTACTCAGAAAACTACGTGACACTAAAAAAGAAACAGAGGAAGATTTAAACAAGTGGAAGAATATACCATGCTCATGGATTGGAAAATTAATATCATTAAAATGTCCATACTACCCAAAGCAATTTATAAATTCAGTGCAATTCCTATGAAAATACCAACAGCATATTTCACAGACCTAGAACAAACACTTCAAAAATTTATATGGAACCAAAAAAGACTCCGAATTGCTGCAGCCATCTTGAGAAAAAACAACAGAGTGGAAGGGATCACTTTACGGAACATCAAACTATATTACAAAGCCACTGTAACCAAAACGGCCTGGTATTGGTCCAACAACAGGCATATAGGTCAATGGAACAGAACAGAGACCCCAGAAGTAGACCCACGCCATTATGGTCAGTTAATGTTTGACAAAGGAGGCAAGAGCATCCAATGGAGTAAAGACAGTCTCTTCAATAAGTGGTGCTGGGAAAACTGGACAGATACATGCAAAAGAATGAAACTAGACCACCAACTTTCACCATACACAGAAATAAAGTCAAAATGGACAAAAGACTTAAATGTAAGTCACAAAACCATAAAAATCCTGGAAGAAAACATAGGCAGTAAAGTCACAGCCATCCCACATAGTGGACTTTTCACTGATACATCTCCTGGGGCAAGAGAAAGAAAGGAAAAAATAAACATCTGGGACTACATCAAACTAAAAAGCTTCTGCACAGCAAAAGAAAACAGCCTCAAAATACAAAGGAACCCCACAGTCTGGGAAAACATATGTGCCAAGGATGCATCTGATAAGGGGCTAATTTCCAAAGTGTACAAAGAAGTCATATTACTCAGCAAGAGGAAGACAAACCACCCAATTAAGAAATGGGCAAAGGACCTGAATAGACACTTCTCCAAAGAGGACCTATGGATGGCCAAGAGACACATGAGAAAACGCTCAATTTCACACCTGTCAGAATGGCTCCATCAACAAATCAACAAACAACATGTGCTGGCGAGGGTGTGGGGAAAGGGGAACCTGGTGCACTGCTGGTGGGAATGCAGACTGGTGCAGCCACCATGGAAAATAGTGTGGAGATTCCTCAAAAAATTAAAAATGGAGCTGCTTTTTGACCCAGTGATTCCACTCCTAGGAAGATATCCTAAGAAACCTGAAACACTGATCAGAAAGAATATATGCACCCCTATGTTCATAGCAGCACAGTTGACAATAGCTAAGATCTGGAAGCAGCCCAAGTGCCCATCAGTAGCTGAGTGGATAAAAAGCTGTGGGACATTCACACCATGGAATACTATGCAGCTGTAAAGAAGAAGGACCTCGTACCCTTTGGGACAATATGGATGGACCTGGGGAATATTATGCTGAGTGAAATAAGCCAGGCAGAGAAAGAAAAACATCACATGATCTCGCTTATACGTGGAATCTAAAGCACTTAATAAACTGATGAACAGAATAGATTCAATGACATGGAAGCATGGATCAGACTGACGAATGTCAGAGGGAGGGAGGAGGGCGGGGGGGTGGAGGGGGAGAGAGTAACCAAAGAATTTATATGCAGATATGCACAGCCCAAAGACATGGACAATGCATGGGAGGGGGACTGGGAAGGGGGATGGGGTGGGGTGGAGCTGGTCATTGGGGAGAAAAAGGGACATCGGTAATATTTTAAACAAAAAGAAAATTTAAAAAAAAAAGAAAAAGGAAATGCCAGGGTAAGGGGGATGGAGAAATTGAAAAATACAAGAGAAAATATAGGAAATGAGAGCATCAGTCTAGAAGGTACAATATCTGATTAACTGAAGGTATAGAATGAAAAGACAGAAAAATTTTTAATTAACTAAAAGCTCAACTAACAAAAATATTAAGTAGATATTGGACCTTCTAGAATGAGAGTGGACAAATAACCCAGGCTTTTCACTCCTCAAAACTTAACCCCTGGGCGTATCCCAGAGCTCCGACGGCGTCTCCACGTTGAAAAAGCCCAGGGAACGCCTCCGAGGACGAGTGTCCACGACCCCAGCAAAGCACAGCGTGAGGAGGTGTCAAATGTCTTAGCAAAGCGAGTGTCTGAGTCGCGTTCAGTAACCTGTCCGTTACGTCACTGATTCACAGCACGGAGCGTGGGAGCTGTGCTTCAGCGGCGCCCTGGCTGTCTCTAGCAGAGGCTGAGCGAATCCGGGGAGCGGAGTAGGGTAGGTCCCCGGGCTGTGAGTGAAGCCAGCCATCAGCTCCAAGGGGACAGACTCAGTTGCCTGTACAAGTAGGCTAAAGACTTGGACTATCTCAGGATACTCCAGTCCCAAGGTTACGAGAAAACACAGCACTACCAATATGACATAAAAGCCTCTCTACTTCTCATCAAAAAGACTGAGCCAGAGGTTTCCTTTCTGATGGTGAGAGAGCGTACACGTAGGTTTAACAGGTTTGTCACGGAACATTTCCCCATCGATCTAAAAAATATTTAATGTCTAGCCCTAGGCTGTTCTTTTAAAAGTAACTGTTTTAGCAGATTCTCATTCTCAGGGTTTTACATTAAATGCTTTCACTTAAGGCAAATGTTCTAGTCAAGGCTAAATTAATGAATCTTGGGCTTAGAGTTACCTACTTCTACCCAAAACACAGAGAGATTGTTCATCTTAAACTTCCAGAGAGAAAAAAATACAGATCCTCTATTGTGACAGACACTGCCAATGTCTGCTCAATTGCCTGTTCCCCTTCCTGGCTCCTCTGAACCCAGATTGGAGGCCTGCAGAATGGCCATTCCCAGGGGAAGAATTGTGACCAAGCCAGGCGTGGTCCTCCAGGGCCTCTTGACCAGTAATTGGGCTGGGTGTGGTGTGGCACTGCCCTGACCAAGGAAATGCGGGAAGACATCTGCTGGGGGTCCTTTAGTCTTATCACTACTCTACTTGTGACTCTAGCTGTGATGTCTGGAGCTGGTGCAGCCATCTGATCCCAGGGGGGGCACCGCTGCTAACACCCTGAGGAGGGAGGGACAGCGAACCCAGGGAAGCCTGGGCCCTTGAGTGGGGGAGGGGCCCACCCGCCCGTGGATTGCCTACTCCCAAGGTGCACATGCTATTTTTAGATAGATATTACGTTCTGGGAGGATCAGAACATCACACCCCAAAATAGGCCACGAGGGCACAAGGATTATTTTGAACTGAAGGCACCTGAGAGACAGCAGACGCACAGGAACAGCTCTCAGCCAGCCCTGTCTGCCGGAAACGGGCGTGAGCTCCCGTGTGAAGGAGTCCCCCTTCCCCGTGCCACGGAGGGACGAGGGCCCTTGATCCAGAGGTGGAGGTGGCACCGAGATGAGTCTGACGGCCCCGGTGCCTCCATTACTATCCCCTGCGTTACCCTCCCACAGGTTCCTGCCTCCAGAAGCCCAGGCCCCTTTCCTTTGTGTAGTTGTCTCCACAACTTTCCACCCTTTTCTAAACTGGTACAGAGGCCTCCGGGTTTCACTGCCGCTTTGGGCCTTCACTTCTTACTATGAAGGCCTCCGTGTACACATAGAAATGAAGCTGTACAGCAAATAAAATCTGTGTGCTTTTTCCTGTTAATGTGTCCTTTGTCAGTTTAATTCACAACTCGCGGCTCCAGAACCTAAGAGGGTAGTGGGGAAGTTTCTTCTCCCCTACGGTTCCCTGCTGCCCAATGTATCTTAATACACATACGAACAATCAGCAATAACAGCGTAAGACAAATAATCAGCAGCAATACAGGAAGTTACGAGATAGAGGAAGAGTATCTTTGGAGCTCAGAAGACTATCGATCACCTGGAGTGGAGAGAGCTCCATATCCCTCTGTTCTCTTCTTGGTCCATGGAGGGCGCTTTTCTCATGGGAAATTGTATGTCCTGCTTGTAGGTAGAAAGGAGGAGGGCAGAGAGCCCTTCCTGCACCTGCCGCTTCTCAAGTGCTTTCAGCTCAAAATAATCTTTAGGCCAAAGTGGCCTGTCTGGGGGTGGCGTGTTCTGCTCCCTTCAGCAGGTAGGGTGTCCACACTCCTTCCTCCACGCACCTCCCACCTGCTTTCTCCCAGGGTAGGGTCATTAACTTTCATTTAGCAAGTAAATAGCCTGGAGATTTTAACCAGAAATATTATAAATATTCTATGCAAATAAATGCTCTGGGACTTAGATGAGCTCTGCTGCATGACCAGAATTTGTGAGGCCCTGACTTTGGGGTCTTGCTGGGGATCTCCCCAGTGTCAGCCCCTCCACTGCCCTTCCAGTGGGCTTTACCTAAACCATCCAGGTGGCTGCTCACAGCCCAGAGTAATGCATTTCATCTCAACTGGAGTCCAGGCCGGACGGCTTCATCCTAAATGTTTTATTGAATGACAGTGCTTTCAAGGTTAGTTCTGTAGAAAGTTTTCTGAATTAACCCAATTAGGTTAAAACTCCATTCAAGCTTTTAACAGGGTATGGTGAGCGATGCTGTGTTACCCAGTGCTAATACACTACACAGCCCTACATAGGTAGGGAAACTCGGCTTAATTTGATCCAGTACTTGGCCCAAATGCTCCAAGGTCTCGAGGGAGTTTGCTTAAGCAACCCTGTTCTCAAAGCCAAAACATAAGTAAATTAAAATTCTTTACTGTACTGGGGAAATTTTAACAGATCACATTTTCTGGTGGTGCTATTTTCAAAAGGAGAACTACAAATAAAATTGGGTGTATTTTATAAGCTAACAAAATAATCTCCCTAACACCATCCTAATGATAAACAATTGAGTGAGTGTCCAGGGGAAACAGCTGTTTCAGTATGAGCACCGTGTCTCTTCAGCAGAGTGAAGGCTCTACATCGTTTTGAGCGGCGTTTAAAGGTTATATCATAAAATATTTCAAATAAAAGTTTATTATAATAGAAGAAATACATGTTCTTTGTACAAAAACTTTAAAAGTTCAGGAAAGTATCAAGTACAAAAATCACCCTTAATCCTGCCACACAAAGGTAACCAACAAATTATTAAGATTTGAAAGTAGTAACCTAATTAGTGACAGATTTAGCTCAGGGAGTAGAAAAGCAATATTTAAAGAAGAAATGTTCGAGTATGGGCCACTCAACACTTAAAAAATAATTTTATGTATTAAGCAACTCTGTGGGTAGGCGCCCTCCCCACCCCAGGAACCGAGGATTCTTTGGGAATGAGCCTTGCTGGGTCTCACGGGAATGAGCCTTGCTGGGTCTCACGGGAATGAGCCTTGCTGGGTCTCACGGGAATGAGCCTTGCTGGGTCTCGCGGGAATGAGCCTTGCTGGGTCTCGCGGGAATGAGCCTTTGCTGGGTCTCGCGGGAATGAGCCTTGCTGGGTCTTCGCAGCCTGGCCTCCTCGGTTATGCCGCACCTGGGTGGGGAGAACAGCGATGGTGACGAGCATTTCACGAGCCCCTGCAAAGTGTCAAGCGCTTCCTTGATTCACTCAAACACCAGGCAGAACCTCCCACGAACACCAAACTTTCAATGACTAATACATTTAACCATTCAATCAAGATAAATCAGTAGGATGTTAGAGTAAGATATTAAAAAACATCCAGTGACTTTTCCCTGGAGCGCCCTGTGGAACGGCGACTGCAGGAGGCGGCCCGGGCTTCAGAGAGGTTTTGCATGGTCCGCACATAGGGGGAGAGGAGCCCAGGGCTGGACACGGGAAGGCAAACGGAGCAGCGAGATGCACAGTGAAAGCAATGGAGCCAGGGCCTTAGAATAAAATAAATATCTGTGAGACCACAGGATTCAAGTAAAGCTTGATAAGTAAATAATGGGAAGGAGGAAGAGCTCTTTCTTGCGGATGCGCTCTAGTTAACAGAGGTGGAAGAAACCGGGGAAATGGAGAATCACCTACAGGCAGACGCAGCAGTGGCCCACCAGCAGGAGCGGAGTCGAGGAGACGCAAGATGCTCGCCTGGCCTCAGAAGGTGCCCTCTGCTAAACACTGCACGGTGGAGACCCTGAGGGACGGCCGCGCCCGAGGGAACAACGGGACCACCTCGCCGAGGGTCGGGGAGGCGCGGGGAAGGCCCGAGGGCACCCGCTGAGGAGGGCGCGGCGCCGCTGGGGTTCCGGCTGCAGGTGCAGCCTCGGGCGGGGCACAGGGAGCCCCAGACGAGCCCCAACCATCTGGGGGCTCAGTCTCTAGAGCAGCTGACCAGTGACCTTCAAAAGTGCCAAGGCCGTGAAGGAGGGAGAAGACTGCGGAACTGCCCAAGAGCGGGGCACTGAGTGCACGGAGGGCCCTGGAGCAGAAAGACGGCATGGGTGGGACACCGGTGTTGGGAGCGCCCTCTGAGCGTCCAGGGCCTGGTCACGCGGCTCGGAGATGTTGCCGTCGAGGAGCCTGGGTGAGGGTGTACAGGAACTCTCCGTCCTATTGTGCAACTCTTCTGTGAGTCTAAAATTATTTCAAAATAAAAAATGTAAAGAAAAGAAACTGGCAACAGAGAGCTTGGTTTCCTCCCACTTGAGCACCAAATCACAAGTCCCACTGCAGGGTCTGCGACCCTGGCCTGGGTCTGCGATCCGCAGTCCGGCCGTTTCTCTGAAGGGCAACCAGCCCGGTGCCAGGACAGTGGCGGGCAGGACTAGTTCGTCCTTTACAAGATGGGAAGGTGCCAGTTTTAATAATAAGAGCACTGGCTCTCAGTCCCCAGACTGGCCTGTGGCTTAAGCAGAAAGCTGAGTTAAGGAACCTTCGGAGAGATGCTCACAAGCTGACCAGAATGTGTCCACAAATGAAGGCCCGCGAGGTTCTCAGGCTCACGCGGAGGCTTGGTGGGGCACGAGCAACACTCTTCTTTTCTCCTGACTTCTGAACCAACTCACAAACAGAGAGTCAGAGATCAAAGTACGCTTCACTCATGTTAAAGCTGATCGGAGAAAAGGGTTTTTCCTCTGCTTTCTAAGGGCTTTTCCTTAATATTCTCCCCAGCCCCATCCAGTCACAGACCCTGAGGAGGCTGAAGATCCAATGACCACACCTGATGCGCCTGTTATCTCCAAAGACTGTGGATGAGCCAGGCGCACTTGGCTTCCCCCAAACACCCATCAGAGAAGAACCCCCTTCCCTCACACCCACTGCGGCGAAGGGGAAGGGATTTCTCGTTCCTGGGCCACGCTCAGAATCAGGGGTGGGGACCGTCCCGCCCATGAAATCATTGGGTCTGGCCCTGCCAAGGCAACCACAGGCGGGACTTGAAATTCAATAAATCTAGGAGCTTTTTTCATGGCCAATTTTTAAGTTGACAATTTTGTATGGCCTGAGAATGATGTTATAAATATCCAAATGGCCCTTGGCAGAAAAAAGTTTCCGCACCCCTGCCCTACAGCTTATACCTAAAAGTCCAGCAAAAGCCCATGAATTAAGGCTGCCAGGGGCTGTGGGGGAGGGGAAACGGAGAGTTTGTGTTTGCCGGACCGAGTTTCAGTTTAGTAAGATGGAAGCGTCCTCCCGGGGGATGGGTGGTGGTGATGGCAGCACCCGGTGAACGTGCTTAATACCACCTGACTGCAGCTCGAAAACGGCCAAGGTGGTGCCCTCGCTGGTTGTCCCAGTGGTTAGAGCTTCGGCCGGGGACTGACGGGTCCCAGGTTCGATTCCGGCCAAGCGGGAGGCAACCAAGAGACACAGCGATGTTCCTCTCTCCCTCCCCCTTCCACTCTCTCTGAAAAGCAACAGAAAAAACATCCTCGGGTGAGGGTTAAAATAAAAGGCCAAGATGGTAAGTTTTATCTTCTATCTATTCTACCACAATTTTAAAAGGTGTTTTTAAAAGGTACATGGATTAACAACACGGCCACAAACTCACTGTGGTTTTACCTTATCGGTGCCATTCAAAAGTGGAACAGAAGGCTGCCACTCTGCCTAGATTTATGTCTGCTTTGGGGAGAAGCAGAAAAAGGCCTCAGAAACGCTTGTTTTGGTTATTGCCTCTCCAGGGCAACAGCACAGGGACCATCAGAAAATGCTCTCAGGACCTGCCTACCTGCTTCAGGACCGAGTGGGTCGAGGACGCTGTGAGGCCCAGAATGAGCAGGGGAGAAGCTGATCTGGGCTCCTGGCAAAGGTAAAGGCGGTGGGGACAGGTGACAGGAGTGGCTCCGCAGGGCTCTGTTCTGCGCCAGGGAGCAGCAGTGCCAGGCCTTGCCAGGGTCCGGCGAGGTGCCGCAGGCCCGGGTGCCTCCCCCAAGACCCCGTCTTGACTCTTTCCCTTGTGAAGTGGCTCCGAGTCAGCTCCAGATGGAGCCTGAACCCCTGACCTCTCTGCACACAGCCGTCCGCGACACCCACCAGCCATCTGGGGCTCATAAGCCGCATTCGCTATCTTTTCTTGGCTCTCAGGCTGTTGGAAAGCTGAAGGGCAGTGTTCGGGCCTGCCCGGCTTCCTCGAGGCCTTAATTCAGAACACATTTCCACAAAGAGAAGAAAGCACAAGGGCACTGGAGTTCAATTTACATTCTCCGTCAGTGAAACAAAATGGAAATAAAAAACAGTTGTGCGAGAGTCATTTATAACTAAACTGTGGCTCCAAGAGCCTTCCCTGCAATGCCATGGAATAAAAGGCATTTCTAAGTCACCAGCAAAAAGGCTAGTGACCAAAAAAGGAGAGGTGAAGGCTTTCTATGAAATAAATTAAGTTAGAGCGCTGACGACAGTGCAGCTCTTTCTCCCAACGGGGTGGGTAGCAGTGATCTCAACAGCTTCCTGATTGTTCCCGCATGGTCACCAGGAGGCCGCACTGTCCCAGGGAGCGGGGCTCCTCAAAGAGCACAGCTCGTCTGCCATCACATCCCCATGATTTCCAGGTACAAATTTGCCATAGTAAGTTACGTCTGGCTAATTCTGCAAAAAAATACCCCAAGTGCTAGCAGATGGCCGCAGTTCCAACCCTGTGTCAGCGCCTAAGCTAAGAGCCGGTGTGCTGAGCACGTGGAACGGCTACGATGCGGTGATAAAGCAACGGCTTCCGGACTCAGGTTTCAGACTTGCTCTCACCCAGCTAATCAGCAGCAGAAACAGAAGTCTACCCCTCGCTCCGCGTCTTGCACGTTTCTGCAAACCTGAGAAATGGAAGTTCTTTGAAGAGCAGGTACAGACCCTCCTCCCAAGAGCGGTCACATAGAGCTGCTTCCAGCTCCTCTGGGTGCCAGCTGCCCTCAGCGCCAGGCCTTACCTGTGCCAAATTTTCTCTAAAACATGCCTGAGTCCCGGCTAGTTTATCACCGCCTGTTCAGTGCTTCTTTTAGGGGCTCTTTCCCACGTTACTTTGTCACTATTTACTTACAGGGCTGTTTCCACCATTGCAGTGTGAACTTTCCAGGGACACCGAGCACCCCTCATTCATCTGCTCCCTGTTTTCAGCTCAGCCCTTGGTGACTTCTTAAATGTTTATGGAAAAAAATTGTGTTCTGTCCATACACTCAAAAGTTACTCAAATTAAGCTTTTTCAACTTTTTGCTTTCCTTTAATTTGCATATGGAGAAATATATTTAAAAGATACCTTTAGATATTGTAGGAATGGTTGGAAGTAGAGCCTGTTCGTTAGCACCTCAAAACCCAACTCATGACCCCCGTGAGAGGTTGGAAGAGCAAAATACTGGCTTCCCAGACTCCCTTGCAGCTCCGTGTGCTACGGGAGTAGTCACGGCCAAAGCTGCCAGTGGAAGAGCCGTCGGAGGCCTCTCAGACCAGTGCCACCCTGTTCCCCTGCTTGTTCCTCTGAAGGCTGCTGCGGCCTGCAGACGGGAGGGTGAAAGGGACTCCGGTTCATCACACCCGGGGGGGGGAGCAGGAGACAGACAGACAGACGGGGTTCTGGGGGGTAGCAGGCAGCGGCCCGCGGGCAGGGGCGCCTGCCAGCTCCAAGCCTCTTGTTCTGTAGGACAACGGGCCCTCTCTTCAGACAGCGTCTACCCAGGGGTGGCCCACGTCCTTGAGCGCGTCGGTTCGGCGCGAGCAGTGGAGCCCGTGCCCGGAGCAGGCGCTGCGCTGGCCGGGGGCAGCCGCGGCCTGACCTAGAGACGCACCCGAGACGATGCTTTTGAGAACGTACAGGGAAGCCCACTCGAGAGTTCTGTCGCGTCCCCAAGTCTTACATTTTGTTTTTTCCGGTATGACCTCCCAACATAAGGCGACGTGTGTATTTTTGTGAACCACTATAACATAGGCCTGGCTTTCATGACGCTGTCCCCGAATGCATTGCCCTACAGCCGCAACGGGAAGGGTTTTCTCCCCTATAACCAGGAAGCCATTATCATAGTTAGGATTCCCTAACACATCCAACGCCCATTCCGCAGCGGTTCCCGCTGTCCCGCCTGCGTGTCGCCTGCAGCTGCTGCTTCGGAACCGAGCTGGGCACTGCCTTGCGTCGTTACCCAAACTAGCCCCTGCCCTCATTTCTTGGCTTGTGCAAGAGAACAAGCCTGTTGTCATGAAGTGTCTCACTGGAAGGGTTTGTCAGATTGTTTCCTCTGGTGTCATTTTATTGTTTCTGTCCCTATATTTCCCGTAACTGGAGTTATATGTAAAGGTTTGATGAGATTTGAGTTAAATGTTTGGCAAGAACCTGGCAGGAGATCCCTGGGCTAGTTTTCACGCTTTCTTTTCTTGGCGTGTGGCGGGGTCCCCTCCAGGCCCAGGCAGGCTTCTCGGACACCGGCCTGGCGCCCCGCTCCCTGTCCCGCTCCCGAGCCTCCGCGTGTGCTGCGCTCTCCAGAGGCCACGCTTGTCCCGCAGGCGCGGCGTGCCTCTAGCTCCTGTGTCGCCGGGACGGGGACTTGCTGCTGACCAGCAGAATACAGAGCAGGTGAGGGAGGTCGCTTCCCTGACCAGGCTAGTGCAACAGCGACCATCTAGCCCGAAGGTTCTGTCTCTTGCTGACCCTGACGAAGCAAACTGCCATGCTGGAAAAGTTCGGGGGGGAGGAAGCCGGCGCAGCTTTCACCAGCGAGCAACGAGGCCCTCAAGGACCCAGAGCCTGCCAAGAACCTTGCACGCGAGCCTGGAAGTGGCTCCTTCCCCATTTGAGCTTTCATATGAGACCCCAGCCGTGGCTAACACCTTGCTGTGGCTTCACGAGACCCTGAGCAAGACCGTTCAGCTAAGCTGCACCTGGATTCCCACCCACAGAAACGATGAGGTAGTAAATGCATGTTGTTTTAAGCTAATAAGTTTTGGGGTGATTTGTTACCTAACAATAGATAATTTATATGCCCCACATACCTCAATTTATATTTCAAGCCTAACCAGTCTTTAAAGACCAATCTAAATACCTTAGTATCCTTAGGACCCTAATGCTCTGAGTCCCTGCTAATCCTTGATGGTCAGAACCACACAATTCATTATCTCAGACTGCACCAGGACCATTAATATAACCTCTGTAACTGGACCATACGTTCTTTTCAGGCAGGAGCCACATGGGAAGGTTGTGTCTCCTGCATTCTGAAGCACATGTTCTAAGATAGGAGGTACTCACAGAACACTCCTGATTAACGGTAGTAACAATTATTGTATTCAGCAACCCGTAACAGTGTACACTCACTATAAGCCTGTGTTACCAAATGTTGAGAGCTGTACCAACAGCTATAATTAAATATGTCTATAATAAGGAGAGATATTTGGCAGTGCAAAAAGAAATTGTTGTTTGGGAATTCCTTTTATTTTTATTAAAACAGTATAAATAGAATGAGTTAGTGACAATGGCATTTTCCAGATGTTCTCTAGGTAAGACATTAAAAAATATAAATAAGAGTATTTTCTTATTTTTTTTCCTGAGAAGATTCTAATAATATGCTCAGTCTTTAATCCATTGGCCCTCCCCAAATTCACATTTTCTCCCCAAGCTTGGTGTGCCGAGCACAGGAAAGACTTGGAGAGTCACGTGTTAACAAAGGCACTGTAGAGTGCCGAGTTCAAGACGGGTTGCAAAGGAAACACACCAGATGCTCTCAGCCACTTTCTGTCGTTGAAGCACTTGGAACATGCGCGAAGAGAAGAAACAAGATGCGCAGGGGATGACCTGGAAGGAGCACAGCGAGGGGCGGTGTGAGTGCCAGTCCGCCCTCAGCCCGGCATCAGGCTCCCCCTGCATCCCCACACTGCAAGGCAGCCTGCGCCGCGTTCCCGGGGCCCCCTCCCTGGGTGGCTCTGGGCCTAACAGTGTGCCCGGGAGCGACAGATTGTTAAGAGATGGCAGCTGTAACAGAACACATGCCAGCTGTTGAATTCAAAACACTGTCGCAGGTTGCTTGACAGAGCTCCCACCATACTTCTGCAGGGGGCAAGGTGGAGGAACTGCCAAAGATTCATGAGAAAAGCAGCAGCTTCCCAAGAACCTTCTGAGAACCACCGAGTTTGAGGAGTCCAGCTGAGGTTTTCAGGGGATCCTTCACTTACCGTTACTCCTCCCACGCTATTGAATTATATTTCAGTCGTTATGGGAGTCCCTTGGCAGTGGCTCTTGCTCGTATGTACCTAGGTGTGTGTCTTTAAATTTTTCTGCTTGGCACTTGATAGGTTCTTTAAATGTCAAAACTTGAGTCTTTGCTCGTATCTAGGAATTATTCTTACATTAATTATTTCTTTTATTGCTCTCTGGCTGCCTATTTTTGTCATGATTTTATGTAGTTATGTGTTTATTTATATTGTTGACAGTATTACAGATGACCCCAATTTTTACCCCTTACCTCCCTCCACCCAGCCCCCACCCCACCCCAGTCCCTCACCACACCATTGTCTGTGTCCATGGGTTATGCATATGTGCATATATGTTCTTTGGTTAATCTCTTCACGCCTCCCCTCTGCCATCTGTCACTCTGTTCCATGTCTCCATGCCTCTGCACCTATTTTGCTTGTGAATTTATTTTGTTCATTAGATTCCACAAATAAGTAAGATCATGTGATGTTTGTCTTTCTCTGGCTAATTTATTTCGCTTAGCTTAATATTCTCCAGGTCCATCCATGCTGTCAAAATGGGTAAGAGGTCCTTTTTATTCTTACAACTGCATAGGATTCCTTCGTGTAAATGTATCGCAGCTTTTTTTTTTTTAATTTTCACCCGAATATTTTTTTCCTATTGATTTTTTTTAGAGAGAATGGAAAGGGGGGGAGAGACAGAGGGAGAGAAACATCAGTGTGAGAGACACATCGATTGGTTGCCTCCCACACGTGCCCCAAACAGGGCTGTGATCGAACCTGCAAGCCTGCAGTGCACAGCCCGACACTCCATCCACGGAGCCACACTTGCCAGGGCTGGAGTGTCTTTGTGTGGTTTAAGAATTAGGATGATACTGACCTCATAGAAAGAGCTTGGAAGTCTCCCACCCTCTTGAAGTTTTTGGAATAGTTTGAGGTGGAGAGATGTTAGTTCTTTGAATGTTTGCTAAAACTCACCTGTGAAGCCATCTGGTCCAGGACTTTTGTTTGCTGGGAGTTTTTTGATTAACACTTCAATTTCATTACTTACTAGCAGCCTGTTCATGTTTTCTGACTCTTCCTGATTGTGTTGGAGTATTGTATGTTTATAGGAATTTGTGCGTTTCACCCAGGTTGTCCAATTTGTTGGCATATAGTTGTTCATAGTATTTTCTTATGATCCTTTGTATTTCTGTGATGTCAGCTATTAACTTCGCCTCCTTCATTTCTGGTTTTATTTATTTGGGTTCTCTCTTAGTTTCTCGATGAGTGTGACTAAAGGTTCATCAATTTTGTTTATGTTTTCAAAAAACCAGCTCTTAGTTTCATTGATCTTTTGTATTTTTTTGGTCTCTACATGTCATTTATTTCCGCTCTGATCTTTATTATTTCCTTCCTTCTACTTACTCTGAGCTTTGTTTGTTGCTCTTTTTCTAGTTCTCTTGTAGGGTTAGATTGTTTATTTGAGATTTTTATTTTGTTTCTTGAGGTAGTCTTGTAATTCTAGGAATTTCCCTCTGAAAACTGCTTTTGCTGTGTCCCATAGAATTGGGGTTGTTGTGTGTTCCTTTTCATTTGTTTCCAGGAAGTTTTCAATTTCTTCCTTGATCTCATTGGTAACCCATTCATTCTTTAATAACATACTATTTAGTCTCCATGTGTTTGATGTTTTTGAGTGTTTTTACTTTGTTGATTTCTAGTTTTATGCCATTGTGATCTGAGAAGATGCTTGATATGATTCAATCTTCTTGAATTTGTTCAGATTTATTTTGAGTTCTAGCATGTGGTCTATCTTTGAGAATGTTCCATGTGCACTTGAGAAGAATGTGTATTCTTCAGCTTTGGGGTGAAATGTTCTGAAAATATCAGTTAATCCATCTGATCTAGTGTGTTGTTTAAGGTTGCTTTTTCCGTGTTGATTTTTTTGTCTGGAAAATCTATCCAGTGATGTCAGTGGGGTGTTAAAGTCCCCTAGTATGACTGTATTGCTGTCTATTTCTCCCTTAAAGTCCTCCAAGAGTTTTTAAATATATTTAGGTGCTCCTGTATTGGGTGCATATATGTTTTTCAGAGTCATATAATCTTTTTGGATCAATCCCTTTTGTATTATGGAGTAACCTTCTTTGTCTCTTGTTATGTCCTTTGTTTTGAAGTCTATTTTGTCAAATATAAGTACTGCTAGCCCAACTTTTTTGTTGTTGTTTCCATTTGCATGGAAAACATTTTTTCAGACCTTCACTTTCACCCTTTGTGAGTGTTTGGTTCTTAGGTGGGTCTCTTGTAGACATTATATATATGGGTGATGTTTTCTTATCTATTCAGCTACCCTATATCTTTTTATTGGAGCACTTAATCCATTTACATTTAAGGTTATTGTTGATAGGTACTTATTTATTGCCGTTTTAATTCTTTATGCCTATGTTTCTCTCTCTATTTTGACTACTTATTACAGGAGTCCCTTTAACATTTCCTGCAGTGCTGCTTTGGTGGTGATAAACTCCTTTAGCCTCTTTAGCCCAGGAAGCTCTTTATTTCACCATCTGTTTTGAATGATAGCCTTGCTGGATAGAGTAGTCTTGGTTTCAGATCCTTGCTTTTCATTACATTGAACACTTCAGGCCATTCCCTTCTGGCCTGTAGAGTTTCTGATGAGAAGTCAGCTGACAGCCTTCCGGGAGCTCGCTTGTAGGTAACTGACTGTCTCTCTCTGTGTGCTTTTAAGAGCCTCTCTTTGTCTTTAAGGTTGGCCATTTTAAAAATGATGTCTTGCCCTGGTTGGTTTGGCTACGTGGTTAGGGCATCAGCCTGCAAGGACTGAAGGGTCCCATATTTGATTCCAGTCAAGGGCACCTACCTCAGTTACAGGCTTGTCCTTGGCCCTGGTCAGGGAGGCAAGCAATCAATGTCTCTCTCTCTCTCCCCTTTTCCACTCTCTCTGAAAAAGCAATGGAAAAAAATATCCTCAGGTGAGGATTAAAAAAATAATAATATAAATAAATAAATAAGATGTGTCTTAGTGTGGATCTCTTTGGGTTCATCTTGGTTGGGAACCTTGGTGGTTCCTGAACTTGTGTGACTTTTTCCTTCACCAAGTTAGGGAAGTTTTCTGTCATTATTTCTTCAAACAGGTTCTCTATTCCTTGCTCACTTTCTTCTCCCTCTGTTACCTCTATCATGCAGATTTTGTTGTGTTTCATGTTCTCTCCAGGACATCCTCATGATTTTTTATTATTTTTTCTTTCCTTTACTCTGATTGAGTGATTTTTTTCTTTCTTGTTTTCTAATTCACTGATTCAATCTTCTACTTCGTCTAATCTACTGTTTATTCCTTCCACTGTATTTTCTATTTCAGATATGTCATTCTTAATTTCCAACTGGTTGTTTTTCATGGTTTCTATGTACTTTTTCATGCTGTTGAGCACTCTTAAGATCATTACTTTATACTCTGTTTCTGATAAATTGCTTGCCTCCATTTCATTTAATTCTCTTTCTGGAGATTCCTCCTGCTCTTTCATTTGTTTCCCCATTGGTGCTGTTTCTTTGTGTTTGTTTCTGTGTATTGGATAGGATGCTATGACTCCCAGAGTTGGTGGGGTGGTCTTCTGTATTGGGTTTCTTGTGGGACCCGGTGGTTTAGTGTCCTTGATCAGAGCTGGGTGCTCTAGGAATGTCTCCTATTTGGGTTATGTGGGCCCTCACTCTTGCAGTTGTGTCTGATTGCTGTTGTCCCATTTAAGGGTGGGCCCTGAGCTTTGCCACATGGCCTTGCCCACAGACACAGACTGGGATGAACTTATCAGGCTGGTGCAATCCCTTTTTACCTGGGATAATGGGGTCTGAGTCTCCCAGGTGGACTGAATCCTTACTGATTCCCACTGCCCATCCTATATGGGCTCCCCTCCCTTCTCTGCTGCTCTGGATTGGGGATCCCTGCATAAAGCCAAGACCCCACACTTTCAGGGGTGGGGAATCTGCTGCCCCCAAACCCCTATGGCTTCCCAGCTGTGGGAATTGGATCACCCTCTGCACGTCTCCTCCTTTCTTTCCTCCGTCCTCCCTGCTCTCAATATTTCAGATCAGTTACACTTCAACTGGTTTTTCAAGCCAATGGCTCTACAGTTTAGCTGCAAGTCTGGTCCAGTGTTGGAAGCAAGCAGATGGATCCTCTAGCTACACTGCAGCTGCTTTGGAATCTCCCTGTCTGCCTATTGACTTTATTCTGTGCTTCAAAGAATCTAATAGACTTGTCTGACTTCTATGTACATTTTTAGGTCTCTTAAGTTTTCCCTCATTTCTAATTTCTCTTATTTTACTTTATAGACCACAGGTAATTCCATGTTTACCTATGTTAAATCAATAATTTGAAACTTCAAATGAAATTTGTTTTAATAATCATACATGATTTTATATGTGGCATATACAATTTTAAATTTTTCTTGCAACGTTTGCTGATTGCTCCATTTTCATAGCAACCCATTCTTGTCTTATTGATGCACATGAATCTATCTAAGGGTCATGATGGCAATTCATATTGGCCAGGGTTATTTCAGGGGAAAAAAGCCACTGTCTGTTTTCCAGATATTAAGTTTTCTATTTTATTTCTTTCATTGACTAATTAGCTACAACTAAAATTACAGCTTTGTAATTTTAGTGGTTGCTTTACAGTTTATAGTATACATTTTTAATTTATCACAATTTACTTATGAATGATATTACAATACTTCACAGGTAGTGTGAGTACCTTATAATACTATACTTCCATTTTTATTTTCTTCTTTATTTTATTATTATATTTATTCTTTGTGTTTGTTTTTTTAATCCTCACTTGAGGATATTGTTTCCATTGCTTTTCAAAGAGGGTGAAAGGGAGAGAGAGAGAGAGAAACATCAATGTGAAAGAGACACATCGATTGGTTGCCTCCCATTCACGCACCGACCAGGGCTGGGGATTGAGCCTGCAACCGAGGTACATGCCCTTGGCTGGAATCGAACCCGAGACCCTTCAGTCCACAGGCTGATGCTCTAAGCACTGAGCCAAAGTGGCCATGGCTATTATATTTGTTCTTTATTATATTGATGTCCTTCTACATATGTTATAAACACCCAAAACTGTTCCAGGTTACATGGTCTTAGAGCCTAGATTTTTAGATCCATTCTCTTAAACTACATGCTAAACACCTCACCTAAACAAAATAGGAATACAAAAACCCTCTGCTTGAATTTGGGCTTTGATGAGCCTCAGCTCAGAAAGTTTGTGCTGGTTAAATGTGAGGAGAGTCCTGGTTAGAATGAAGCACAGTCAGGCAATATACATGCTTGTTAGTGTGGCTTCTTCATGGTTTCAACAATGTGTGTTCATTGAGTCCTCCAAAAGTTCTAAAATAGCTGCTGAGACAAAACTGCTAGATTTACAAGGTTACTATAACTATTTTTTATGTGGAAAGTAAAATACATAATGTGGCAGACAGCTTTGCATTCTATAATGAGTAATAATTGCTCACACATATAGTGCTTACAGCGTGACGAACACCATTCTGAGTGATATATATAAATTTATTCAACCTTACTTCATTATAAGTAGTCTGTTTACAGCAGGCTCATGAAAATTACTATATATGGCAATTCAGAAACGGTTTAAGTTGAGAATATAATCAATTTTGAGGATGGTATGCATCCTGTTATATTACTTTGCTGCTTATATTATATTACTTTAGTAAATCATACATCAGGATTTACCAAAAAAAAGTTTAGTTTCCATCTCAGGTGAATACTAACTTTTTCTCTCCTTAAAAAGAAAAACATTTTGTGTTTTATTATTCCAACAAGTTCTCGATCTTATTTTTTCACCTAGTCCTGATCCATTTTAGTTGTTACTGTTCATATCATTTTTATGACACGGCATCAGATTCTCAAATAAATACTGACAGGAGCAAGGCTGGAATTTGTGGCATAATACATTGTTTGTATAATCTATGCCCCCTAAGAGATGAATAAATCATACATTCTTGTGTAGCAGAATAGAAGGAGTTTCCATGTGGGCCAGCGGAAGAACTCTGAGCACATCTGTGGAATGTCAGAGCCCTGGTTCAGGAGAACAAGGCCACTTAGGTGGCAGTCCAGGGCTGGGGGCACAGACTCCAAAGGCAAATGACAGCAAATCACTTCCAAAGGGCAGATGGGATCAGGGAGCAGACCAGTCCAGCCATCCCACCGGTAACGCTGCTGGGCTCTCTGCATGGATCTGAGGCTTTTCTTTCTTCTCACTGTCACAGCGCATTAAGCTACACCCATGCCCCAGTGTCTTGGGAAAGAGGTGAAATCTGAAAAACAACAACAGCAAGACACCCATTTGGATCAGCTCATATGGGGAGTTGAATAAACACTCAGTAATAATAAGTAAAATGTATAGTGTTGTAGTTAGTGGTACATGCTAAGGAAAAAATAGAGCAGCTACGGGCATGGGAACAGAGTGGTCAGGGAAGGCTCCAGTGAGAAGGTGCCGCTTGAGCAGAACCTGGAGGAGGTGGAGAAGCCAGGCAGCCTCTGGGAGGAGGGCATTCCAGGTGACAGGGACACTGGGCCCAGCCTGTTGAGAAGACTAAGGAAGCCAGCGAGGGAGGAGTGAGGGAGGGAGGAACAGGGACGGCCACAGGAGGGGAGGGTACATGGAGAGAAGAGGGCCAAATCACACAGAACCTGTGGGCCACTGGAAAGATGTTTGTGTTCTCTATAGATGGGAAAATTGCAGAGACTGTTAATGAGACAGGAGGAAAAGATGTGAATTGGATTTTTAAAAATTTTATTTTATTTTTTAAAGATTTTAAACAATATTTATTGATTTGAGAGAGAGAGAGAGAGAGAGAAAAAGGGAGAGAGAGATCGATTTGTTGTCCCACTTATTTATGCACTCATATGAGCCCTGACTGGGGATCGAACCCGCAGCTTTGGCATATCAGGATGGTGTTCTGACCGACTGAGCTTCCTGGTCAGGGCATGAGTGAGAGTTTGAATGCATCATCCCAGCTGCCATGTGGAGAGCAGACAGGGCAGGGCAAGGATGGACGCAGAGATCAGGCAATGTGAGGAAACAGAAAAGGAGACGGAAAAAGAATGACCAATGTCACCCCAGGGAAACTGGGGGGCGAGATGTTCAGGAGCCAAGCCAAGAAAGGGCTTCAGGAAGATGAGGGTCCAATGCCACTAACAAGTCAATAAGATTAAAATTTATAACCGACCCTTGGGGTTAGAGCGATGGAGATCACGCAAGGCCTTGTTGGAGCAGCTTTTGTGGAGAGGTGGAGGTGCAGTCCAGGTAAGAGTGAGTTCAAGGTCAGTGAAGATGGTGGAGTAAGGGCTTCTGAAAATTCTCTGCTTCATAAGAGCAACGAGAAAACTGGTAAAATTGTCAGAATCAACTTTCTAAGAACCTTGGAGAGTAACTGAAGTCTTGTTGCAATCCAGGGAGCATTTATGCAAGAAAAGCAGCCAAGTCTCAGTAAGAACAGAAAGCTTTGTGGAGCTTTAACTTGCCCTGCACCCATCCTTTTCTCTCCAGCTTTTCAGAAGCTTTGAAAAGCAGCAGCCTGACAGCCACCAGGAAGGGCAGAATGGAAGTGGAACCTCTTCAGGTCCTTGTCTCAGAGAATTGTCGTTATTTGACATGTCTGCGGTTCCCTAGAAGACTCTAGTTAAAGGTTGTCTTCATTTGGCCTGATTCAGAGCTCACCCAGCAAGAAAAAACACCTCTTTGCTAAAAGGTGTTTGTTAAAAACATTTAGAGGCAATTGTCTAACTTCACAACTGCACAAAGTTGGGGAAAATTATAGGCTAACAAAAAGGCTTAAAAGGAAAAGTTGGAAAATGACATATTCACAGGGGCTTTGAAAAGCTACACTGCATCCCGGGGACTCTAGAAGGCCATGCAGGTGCACAGGCCCGCGGGCGCGCTCAGGAACGACCTTAGCTCTCACCTCCGGCTGGCATCTAGGCTCTGTGTCAGCGGGAAGTGAGGGCTAAGGCACAGTTGTCACTGCCTGGCTGAGTGTTGAAGGCATCCCCCAAATGTATACAGAGCCCTTGGCAAAGATTGGGGGACTCCTCATTGGCTCCAGGTGTTTAAGGAAATCTCTGTCTAATCATTAGCTGACCAGTAAGCTAATCAAGCAGAGACTTAAGTGGCCACACACAACAAAGAATATAGACAGAGCTTGCTCAGAAAAGTTCTTAAACACACAAACAATAACAAAAGCAACAATAAGAACAAACCCTGGGGGAGAGGAAAACCTGATTTCCAGGGTTGCCATATTACATTATTATTTAAAATGTCCAGTTTTTAAAATAAAATTATAAGGCATGCAAAGAAATAAGAAAGTGTGGCCCATACGCAGAAAAAAAAGTCAATAGAAACTGTCCCTGAGGAAGCCTAGACACTGGGCAAAGACTTAATCAGCTGTTTTAAATATGTCCAAACAACTAAAGAAAATCATGTCTAAAGAAATAAAGAAAAGTATGAGAATGAAACATTATCAAATAGAGAAAATCAATAAAGAGACATAAAATGCAAAAAAAAAGTACATTCATATGAGTATGACAAGAGATAAATTGATAAAAATGCTTACTATAGTGATGGGGACAGAGCAGTGTCTGATTATAAAGGGACAACACAAGGGGGCTTTTGGGGTAATGAAACCATTCTGTATCCTAACTGGGCTGGTGATTACAGAATTCTATGCATATTTTAAAATTGATATCAGTATACCCCCCAAATAAGTCCATTTTATTGTGTGATGATTGAAAAATAAAATTCAAAAACATCAAATGCCGATTATAAAAATAATAAAAAGAAAACAAAATACTTGTTTCACAAAAGCTAGAAATAAAATGCCAGACAACACCATGTAAGATAAAAAAGGAATAGCTTGGAGGAAAGTTAAAGTTCCTAGTCTTGACACTGGTAGGTAGCTCATTTGGTTAGAAATCATCTGTATATGCCAAGGTTGTGGGTTTGACCCCTGGTCAACCAACGAATGTGTAAATAAGTGGAGCAACAAACCAGCGTTTCCCTCTCTCTCTCTTTCCCTTCACCTCTCTCTCTAAAATCAATCAATCAAAAAATATGTTTAAAAAGTTCCTAGTCTTATTTGGAAGAATAGGCTGCTTATTAAAATCAGATTTAAATTTAACCGTGTATATTTGCTAAGGCTAATCAACAAAAATAGAAATAGAATGGATAACTTTCAAACAAGTAGATATACATATTTCAACAGAAGCCAAAACTGAAAACAATAGAAATAAAGAGAAAGCATAATAAATTGGAAGCCTAAAATAAGTTGTTAAAAACAAAGTCTCATATCTATAATAACAGATTAATTTTATCTATAGCATTGGAGACAATTGGATCAGATATTAAAAATATGCTGCATGAAAGGCACACATTAAATATAGGGGGTGGGGAACCAAAAGGACAATTCAAACAAAACAGAAAGATTGAAAATAAATGAGTAAAAAAGAATGTACAAGGCATATACTGTATTATAAAAACAAAGCTAGCATAGCAATATTAATATCCTGTAAGATATAATTTAAAGTATAGAGCATAAAAATGGACAAAAGGATTCATTTTATATTGTATCAATTAAGATTTCATGTGTGGCTGTAATAAAGCCAACAAAAGTGATTTCAACAAAAGTTTATTTTAACAATATAAGTTTCATTGCCAGGCCAACCAGAACTGCTTCAGGGGTTCATGATGTCAGCAAGCTCCTGGCTTCCTTCTTTCTCTATGTTATGTCATTCTCATGGCTTCTTTGTGATCCTAAAGTGAATGCTTTACCTCCAGCCTCACTCCTGCGTTCCAGACAGGAAGAAGAAAAGGAATTGCCTACATCAGAAGTTACACACGTGGCCTCTCCTAAACAGAAGGGAAACCAGCAGTTATAAATTATCACCTGAGTACATTGCTACTTCAACCCAACTGGGCTATTGTTGCTAAGGAATAAGGGGAGAACATGTATGAGGTAGGCTGCAGTGTTTACTACACACAGTGCCAAAGCAAACTGTAGGCTAACTAGATAAAATTACCATAAACTTATATGCACCTAACAACATTGCTGAGAAATACAAAAGGCAAAATATAACATGATTATAGGAACACATTTACAAAATCACAATCACAATGGGAGTTTTTAAACAAGCCTCTTTCAGACACTGATAGATCAAGCAGGAAAAAGTAAGTAAGAATAAAAATTTAAAGCAGTGCTAATCATGTTTGGTTCGTGTACTAGTGTGCTGCACGGTTATGAACTTATACCAGAATGTAAATCAACTAAGCCCATAGTTTGGTTTAATTAATAGATTTAAAAAATATATATATTAGGCTTTCATGATGAAAGGAAGCTTTGAACTGGTTTATATTTCAGTACAAACTCCTTATCTCATCATAGACCTGATAAAATGTTCACAGACCAGCTTCTTTTTGAGTAGTCCTGATTTAAGTCTTTTATTTTTATTTTTTTATTGATTTCAGAGAGAGGAAGGGAGAGGGAAAGAGATAGAAACACCAATGATGAGAGTCACTGATTGGCTGCCTCCTGCAGGGCCCCTGCTGGGACTGAACCATGACCTCCGGGTTCATAGGTGGACACTCGACCACTGAGCCATGCTGGCCAGACTTGATTTGACGCCTCTTTATCTCTATGTAAAGACTTCTTCTTTGACCAGCTACTTTGAGTAATACTGGTTTAAATAATATCTTAACAAGCTTGAACCCCAAACAGATGATAAATATTTGTTTCTAAAAGTTACTATGTGCTGAGGACTCAATTAGTCCTGTCAAAACCCCCAGGCCTATCAATAGGAGAGTCAGATTTGGATCCAGGCAAATCTAGAGCTTATTGCTATGAAGTGTTCTCCGCTGCACCCAGCACCGTAGGTCATCTCCGTTGGGGGCAGCCCAAGTCCCAGTGTGAGTCCCATCCTCCACACAGAGACCGAAGGGTGACATACTTTATCTTCTGCCAGTGTGTGCACAAGATCTGAACGTGTGCAATGTACAGTTTCTATCACGTGGAGAATGGTTGATATAAGTTTGAATCTCACATTTCAATTTTACCTTATGTTAGTTTCATTGGTTAAGGCAAAGTCTATTTATGAGGTTTATTTTCAGAAATTCCTGGTCCTGGGTGCAGGAGAGTAAGATATTCATTTCTTTTGCTTGAAGGGGACAAGGCACCAGCTTGGGTGAGAGGTCATTCTCTGTTGTGGGGCAATTTGAGGACTGCAAACAAGACAGATCTTAACATCCCACGAACCTTACTGTGGTCAGTGTTGTACTTTCATCTTCCTATGAACTGAGGGTGGATGTCACTGTGAGAGCAACAGGGAAACGCTGGAACCAGGGGCCTAACTCGCTCTTGACTTTTACCAACCCCATTTCTGTTTCCTCACAGGCAGGTGCTGTTAGCAGCTTA